>NC_143518.1:58720077-59020077 GCF_031878675.1 Megascapheus bottae | reverse complement strand
ACCCCCCTCTCCCCCCCAAAAAAGTCTGCCTTAAATCACGTTGAAAATGGCTGAGTGCTTCCACGACCATCACAGTAATTAGGCTATTTTCTGTGCAGGCTTTGAGGTATGAAATGTGCTAAATGTCTTACATGGTTGTTGGGTTTTTAAATGTAATCCTGACAATCTCAGGAGGCAAATATTAATATTATTCCCAGTTGATAGATGAGAGGTGAGGTTTTGCATTCATAAACATGAATGATCAGACAACCAGCGAGAGAAATGTCTCGAAATAGGATTTAATCCAGTTTCAGTAGAACCTGGAAAAAATAGACTATGAAAAAGAGCCAGCGTACTGAAAGGATTTTAGGCAAATACATCTGCTAAAGTAATAATATCTTAATGGTCAATAAGTGCAGATGATCAAAATGTTTTGAAGGATAAAAAGAGAACCAGAAGTAGCTTCAACTGTATAGAACATTTGCATGGATAATAGTCACTCTTAAACTCTAAAAATCTTCCTAAAATCTAATTAAAATCAAGCTCTCCTGGACAACTGTCAGAAAATACAATATCAGATCTATAGGAAAATGCTCATTCAGTTAAAATCAAAAGAAGATTTGGCAAAAGACTGACAAAGCCAAACACAGGAGAATTTTAATTCAAAATAATAATAAAAAAAAAACATGGTAAATGGAAAAATATCACAGAAGTGTCAAGATCTTTTCTGACTTTTGTAAGTTGGTAAATAAAGTATAAATTGGGTGCAAAGATACTCCTCAAAAACACATAAATAATTCATATGAAAATACACACAAGTGCAAACACCCATATATTAAATATACTTTTTTTGTCGGTTGTGGGGCTTGAACTCTGGGTCTGGGCGCTGTCACTGAGTTCTTCAGCTCAAGGCTACCTCCCTACCCCGGAGGCCACAGTGCCATTTCCAGTTTTCTGGTGCCCAGGCTGGCTTTGAACAGCAATCCTCAGATCTCGGCCTCCTGAGTAGCTAGGATTGCAGGCAGGAGCACTTTGGCAGGAGTTTGGCCTAGCATGCTCCAAGACCTCAGTACCACATACGCAGGAAAAGCCAGACGCGGAGCTGTGTTTTCTCACAGTAGAGCTCTAGTCTTGAGAAAGCCCATGTGCAACGCCCAGGCCCTGAGCTCAAGCCTGGGACAGGCCAAAAAAACCCACAATAAACAGAGTTTGCAGGAATATTGTCTCTCCATCTTCAGCCCTATACTGGAAAAAGTCCAAATGCCCAATTTCAAAAGATCACCGAATGCTTAACAATGAAGACAATTTACAACCATTATCGCACCACGCAGTGCCTGGTCTCCAAGCCCAGGGGACTGGCAGGCACTCCATGGGGCCTTCCTCAGGACACCAGCTACCCCACCTCCTCCCCACCCCCTGCTCTCTGTCCCTGTCTCAGCTAACTCCAACCCCAGAAGACAGGGCCACCCAGGGGCCACCTCCAGCTCCCCGGAGCGGAATTTTGATCTTTTAAGTTATTCTTCCAGAGACAGAGCTTTTCCTCTGCAAATCCTATCCAAAGCTGACTAGCAGAAAAAGCCACTTAACCCGCGCGTGACTCATGCTCCTCCTTGGGGAGCCACAAGATGAGGCGTGCACCCCACCCCCAAGACTCACGAGGGGGATTAAACTAGATTATGCTGGCAAAAGGCTTGGCATGGGCCCTGGCGCAGGAGTCGTGCTAGCTGCTAGGGAGAAAGGCCCTGTTCAAGGCTGGCGCTAAGGAGCTGGACTGCGCCGTGAGGGGCTCTCTGCAATCATGATAATGGAGCATGGGATGAAGGGTGTGGATTATTACTTTAACCGCTAGAAATAGCGGCGAGATGAAATAGTGGGCCCTTTTGTCATGGATTTCACTGAGCCCAGCTTAAAGTAGCAGAGAACAATACAATACTGTCTAAGGGAAAGCTGTACTAATCTCCATTTTGTACCTATTTGATTAAAGTTTGAAGAAATACAGACTTCGGAGGCAGAAGGAATGCAGAAAATGCCCATTTAGCCAGTTCAAGTTTGGTAGAGCAAGCCACGAGATACTTCTCTATTCTGTTTTTCAGCCTTGGTCCCTTCAACCGAGGGGCTACTATCGTACTGGACTTTGGCACTGGGCACTTTCTCCAACAGTGCGAAGCAGCCCTCTGCCAGCCTGTGCACCACATGTGTTGTGACTGCACACAAGCAGCTGTTTAAATAATCATATAGTTGGATGCAGTTGGCTCACGCCCATCATATCAGCTACTCAGGGGCTGAGACCCGAGGCTTGGGCTTTAAGAAGCCAGCTCAGACAGACAAAGCCACTCCATTCTTATCTCTAATTAACTAGCAACAAGGTAGACCCGAAGGCGTGGTTAAAGTGGTAGGACACCAACCTTGAGCAAAAATGTCAAGCGAGAGGGAGAGGCCCTGAGTTCAAGCCCCAGTATCCACACAAAAATAAAGAAATAAAATGTTATCTAGAATAGTGGAAAGGGTGACTGTGGTTGAGGTGCAGTGCACACAGCACGTTGAAGTGGAAACCCTTTTGTACAACTCCTTGAAGATAATAAATACAAAAAATTGAAAGTCATAGATTTGCGAGCCTGTGTACAAGTTTTACTCACTGAAATGATGGTCATTTGGGGAGAGGAGCCAAAAGAACAGGGTGTCAGCTGGGTGCCAGTGGCCCATACCTGTCATCCTAGCTACTCAGAATGGGAGATGTGAGGATCGAGGTTCAAAGACAGCTGAGGCAAGAAAGTTGTGAGACTTTTATCTCACGTTGTGGTGATGTGGCTCAATTGGTAGAGCGCTAGCCTTGAGCACAAAGACAGCTCAGAGACAGTGCCCAGACCCTGAGTCCAAGCCCCAGGACTGGCAAAGAAAGAGAGAGAGGGGCTGGGAGTTTGGCCTAGTGGTAGAGTGCTTGCCTAGCATGCACAACGACCCGGGTTTGATTCCTCAGTGCCCCACATACATAGCAAAAAGCCGGAAGTGGTGCTGAGGCTCAAGTGGTAGAATGCTAGCCTTGAGAAAGTCCAAGGACAGTGCTCAAGCCCTGAGCCCAAGCCCAGGACTGAGAGAGAGAGGGGAGGGGGGAAAGGAAGAAGAAACAGGATATCATTCATTATCCTCTTCTTGTTGTTCTGGTCACTGTTTAGTTTTAATTTCAAAATCATAAAACTGAACTCTGCCATCCAGTTAGACTCGGGGAAATAAGAAAAAGATGGCCCTACACAACTGCAGTGAGAGCTCGGAGAATAGAGGACGCTGGGATGGAGATGGGAGGAGGGCCTGCCCCAGCTCACACTTCCTCTTAGGCCACACAATTTCTGTTGCAAGAACCAGACCAGTACTTCAGACAGCAGTACTCGGGTTTGAATTCAGGGCCTTGATCTTGCTAGGCAGGTGCCCTACCATCTGAGTCATGCCCCAGACCTTTTTGCTTTAGGCTATTTTCAGACAGTGCCTGGTGCTTTTCGCCCAAGCCAGCCTCATGCTGCGATCTTCCTAGCTATACCTCCTCTTGTGATTAGGATTACAGGCGTGTACCACCACACTTGGTTTGTTCTTTGACAGAGGGGGTCTTGCTAACTTACTCTGGCGCAGTCTGGTATCCAGCCATGCTCCTATCTCCATTTCTCAAGTAGCTGGAGTTACAGGCGATACCATCCTGGCAAACCAACAGCTGAACTCTTAAAATGAGCAAAACCTGTCCCAAATAAGCCATGCAGTAATTGGGAGCACTTTTATCAAAATCCACCAGAGGGAGACAAGCTGAAGGGAAACACACAAGAAGAAGTCAGTAACACGCCAACACCTTTGAAGCCTTTTAGTGTCCATGGACTTAAAGAACAATTAGTTCACCATAACTAATGTGTCTTAGAATATTCAGATTTCATCCAGGTCTCCATCCCTTGTTTGTTCTTCAATATACTGGCAATCTAGCTCTCTACCAATGAAGCATGATCCTAGCTCCCCTCGCCCTTTTTTGGGGGGGGGGGGTAATTGGAGCTTGCTGTGTTGCACAACTGGCCTCAAACTCACACTGTTTCCACATCTCAAAGGCTGGGTTTTCAGGTATGCACCACTCTGCTCAACCACACACTTCAAATCAGCAAAATGTAAGATTTGTTTCCCTGGTTTGTAGGTGTTTGTAATTAGTGGTCTCAGGAGTGTGGCCTAGTGGTAGAGTGCTTGCCTAGCATGCACGAAGACCCAGGTTCAATTCCTTGGTATCACATACATAGAAAAAGCTGGAAGTGGTGCTGTGGTTCAAGTGGTAGTGCTCTAGCCTTGAGAAAAACCTAAGGACAGTGCTCAGGCCCTGAACTCAAACCCAGGACTGGCAAAAAAAAAAAAAAGTAATAACTAAAAATAATAGAGCTTGGGCTCAAGCCAGAGTGCCATCCTTGAGCGGAAAAGCAAAGGGACAGCGCCCTGGCCCTGAATTTATACCTAGCACTGACACAAAACAACAACAACAACAACAACAACAACAAAAACACCCCAACGACAAAACAGCAGTTACAGGGAGTATTAGAAGCAGTGCACTTGAACTCCAACTCCAACTCTAGCTGAGACTCAGCTTTCACATAAGAGACCTAAGGACCGTAAACAAGTACACTTCATATAGGGGCCACAGACAAGGTCTATTCTCACCTGTCAAACCATCCTAGCACAGGCTTCCTGGCACAAAACATAATCCTAGGGGCTTGGTGCCACGACACTTATTGCTATTTTCCAGATGCAGGAAATCAACTTTCCAAACAAGTAACCTGCTTGGTGGTACACATCTATTAAAACACAGCCAGGCTGGGAACCCAGGAGATTCAGTTCTATGGCCTGAACTCTCCATTTCTGTCCTGTGCAGCTGTTTCCACAATAATTCTTTCTGCTTCTCACATTTCTGTGACACAAGAGTTAAACTGGATGAACAGGAAGAGAGTTTTGATCTGTGACAATTTGCATTTTCCTTCTAAGTTCAAATGGCTGTTTGACCAAGTGTCCGGGGCCTGGTACAAGACTGCGATGATGGGGCTTGTTTTGGTCTGGTCGCTGATAACCCAGTGACACACTCCAAAGACTTCTGCCAGTCATGTTAAAAGAAGCAATTATATTGAATAATCCTTCTTTAAGTATAAATGAATTAACTCAGGGATTAGAGTGTTGTAACAGAGCACTCTTTTGCTCTTTGAATTAAGCTGGGTTTATTCCAGGGAAGATTAATAAGATTTAAAAATGACTGTCACTCCCAGCGCCTCTCAAGTAGCTGATTTTTACATAAGGGATGTTCTGGGCCTTCTGGAAAGCTTGTGTAGGGAGAAGGAATGTTCTGGAAGGCTAGCTTCAACCCCTCTTCAGGGGTCTTCTCCCCACTGTGCTTGGACAGAGGGGTTGGAGGTCATTTTTGATATCGTGGCAAAACATGCTGTTGACTCCTCTTAACTAGAATGATAAATTGTTCTCCAAGAATGGTTAGATTTATCGAGGAATGAGATGCATATGGATTCATCAGCGGTCCCCTAAATAGTTTGTAAATTTTTCTTCTGCGGGTTCTGGGGCTTGAACTTGGGGCCTGGGTGATGTCCTGAGCTGTTTTGCTCAACGTAAGTGCTCTATCACTTTAGCCACAGTTCCACTCCAGCGTTTTTCTTTCTTCTGTAGTTAACTGGAGTTAAGAAGCTTATGGACTTTCCTGCCCAGGCTGACTTTGAGACCTGATCCTCAGATCTCAGTCTCCTGACTAGCTAAGATGACAACAGGTATGAGCCACTGATGCTCTGCAGTTTGTAACTGTTTTGCTGATAGGACCAGGAGTGTAGCCTAATGGTAGAGTGCTTGCCTAGCAACCATGAAGCCCTGGGTTTGAGTCCTCAGTACCACATACACAGAAAAAGTTGGAAGTGATGCTGTGGCTCAAGTAGCAGAGTGCTAGCCTTGAGCAAAAAAAACCCAAAAGGTCTCCAAGGACAGTGCCCAGGTCCTGAGTTCAAGCCCCAGGACTGGAAAAAAAAAAGTTTTACTGATAAATGTTACTAGTCTAGAATGTCTTTCTAGAAGGAAGTCCTTTGGCTCTGTGCGTGTGTGTGTGTGTGTGTGTGTGTGTATGTGTGTACGCACGCGCACGCTGATACTGAGGCTTGAACTTAGGGCCTTGTGAGAGAAAGCAGTCTAACCTGTATTCTGACACACTAGAGTCTCTCTATCTTGTAACCAGTTACCAAATTGTACTTCTGTTTCCTGATAGTTCTATTTCCTGGAATTATTTGCTTCTTGACTTCAAACTATCAGCTGTACGTTCGTAACCAGCCAGCTGTGTTAAGGGTCTGAGTCCTTACAAATGAGGTTTAAAAAACAAAAAACAAAACAACAATAACAACAAAAAACAAAACAACAACAACAAAAAACCAGTTCTCTTCTCTCTTCCTGCTCCCCCACCCCACCCCATGGGAACTTTTTCACTGATAGCTGGAGTGCTCTTTGACTTCTTGTATCAGCTCATCACTCTGTTAGCCAATGTGAACACAAGAGCCAGAGACCAAGGGCCAGAATGACCAACTGAGTTGAGATAGAAGTGGAGCAGACCCAGGGTGCCTGTCCTGTGCTAGGGAGAATTCGACACATCCTTTGGTGCAGAAGTGAGTAAACTGACTTGCTGCCATCTTTGATCTTGTTTGTCTCTTTTCTTGACACCTGAGGGAGTTAATTCCTTTCTTTCTTTCTTTCTTTCTTTCTTTCTTTCTTTCTTTCTTTCTTTCTTTCTCTTTCTTTCTTTCTTTCTTTCTTTCTTTCTTTCTTTCTTTCTTTCTTTCTTTCTTTCTTTCTTTCTTTCTTTCTTTCTTTCTTTCTTTCTTTCTTTCTTTCTTTCTTTCTTTCTTTCTTTCTTTGGTGGGTCATGGGGCTTGATCTCCTGGATGTTATCCCTGAGCTCTTCAGCTCAAGGCTACCTCCCTACTCTTGAGCCAAGCCCCACTTCCTGTTTTCTAGAGGTTCATAGGAGATAAGGATCTCAGGTCCTTTTGTGCCCGGGCTGGCTATGAACCTTGATCCTCAGATCTCAGCCTCCTGAGTAGCTAGGATTACAGGTGTGAGATACTGTGCCTGGCTTCCCTTTCAAATCTTGATTCTCAGATCTCAGCTTCCTGAATAGCTCAGATTTTAGGCACAACTGCCCTTTAAAAAATGCTATTATTGTTTTTTGTATTTTGATTTAAACTGTGTATTTATTTAAATGAATTTTCTCCTTTTATGTGAGCTGATCCTAGGGTTTGAACTCAGCTTTGTACTCTGATTTAGCTTTTTTTGCTCAAGGTTGGTGCTCTACTACTTTAGCTACACTTTCCACTTTTGACTCTTTGGAGTTAACAGGAAATAAGAAAGCATGGACTTCACTGTCTGTGTTGATTTTGAAACTCTACCCTCGGATCTCAGCCTCCTGAGTAGCTAGGATTAGACATAAGCCACCAGCACCTGACAATTTCTCCTTTATAAAAAATTGCATAAAACTGGGAGAGAGTGAGATAAGGAGTGACCTTGCCCCAAAAGAAATGCACCACTTACCTGACTCATGTAACTCATATATCTATTTAAAAGAGAAAAACATTGCAAGAGAACGATGCATATAAAGCTTGCTTCGTTATCTTTTGTCTGTATTTTTCCAGTAGCTTCTACCTAGATTTCTTCTTTCCAGTTTCTCTGCATTTCTAACTCATTCTCACAAGCCAATGTTCTCTTTACCTTTATGTTGTGCATAATAAAAGTCATACAATTTTTTTAATTGTACTAAAAACTTTTGTCAAAGGATTGCTTTCCATGTGTATGATTATGAAAGGGTAGCTGCCAAGTAAGAAGCCACCTGGACTACAATAAGTCTACATAAACTCAGCCCTCCCACTGGAGAGAGGGCTTATATCTCCAGTCTGCAGCTTCATGAATAATTCCACACTCATCCACAGGCCTTCACCAGCAGACATAAGCCTTATTATTACTTAAAAAAAAAAAAATAGACCACAGTCCAGTCAGTGCTCAGACTCAGTGGGGGGAGTTGTGGGTTTGTTTGTTTTTTTTAAATCTCCCCCCCCCCACCAATACCACCAATGCAGCCACAGAGAGCTCACAGTCTCTCTCCTGTCTCCTCTGGCATGGAGATGAACCCAGGACCGTGTTTTTTGTCTTCTGTGATGAACACTGAGGATTATTGGCACTGCCGTGGGGGCCGTTCAGTTCCATTCTCTCAGCTTTCAAAAGGCGCTAACAGTGCCACACGCCCTCCCCAGGCCCAGATGGCCACCACTGGGCCCCAGGCAGCCTGGGGACTGGATTCCCGAGGAAAGAAAAGTGAGCACAAGGGCTGAGTTTATTGGGTGTCCCTCCCCCTGAGACTCCCAAGGGACCCCAGGGAGCAAGGGCTGAAAGTTCCCCTCTGCACCCAGACCCTGCTGGACTGGGAGCCACAGCTATGGGGCTGCGGCCTAAGGGAAGGAAACAGGAAGTCAGCTTTGCAGTGTTTATTTGACCCACTGTATCAAGAAATGTGATAAGCAGCAGAGAACCGTTGAAATCATTGACTTTTTTCTTTTTAGATTCAGTGTATGTTTTATTCATTGAGAATTCTGAATTTATAGAAATAAACACATTTTAGTGTCTCGTGGCAGGACACATAAAGGTCTCGGTCTCTCTCCCTCTTGCCCTCTTGTTCTTTGTGTGTCTCTCGCTCACTTTGACGCTTTCCTTGTTTCCTTGTTCAGTAGGAATGAGGGTCATAGGATGTTCAAAATATATTGATTGAGATTTGAAGCCAGCCCAAGCAAAAAAAAGTACCTAGAACTCTTATTTCTAATTAACCAATCAAAAGCCAGAAGTGGAGCTTTGGCTCAAGTGGTAAAGCACTAGCTTTGACAAAACAATCTAAGCGACAGAGCACAGGCTCTGAATTCAAGCTCCAGTACTGATACAAAAACAAACAAACATCTCATATATGTGACTGGGTTCAAGTTAATGTTTACTTCAAATTTATCCCATTTCCTTTCTACTTAGGTAAACCCAATGCCTTCTCCTCAGAATACATCTCGAAACTTTATAGAGCAATATGCATAAGTAAAAAGAGAAAGAACACAGGCCTGAAAAGACTTGTGGGACCCTTCTCTGATTCCTGAGGCAAGGATTGCTTCTCTGTGTTCTGAGCTCAGAAAAAGGGAAAGGTGCCTGCTCAGATGATGGCAGCCATGTTCAGAGATGTTCAGAGCCCAGATCCACCCCTTTTCCCAAACCTCTCTCTTCTTTCCCTTTTAATGCTGTTGTTCTGGGGCTTGGAGGAAACTGCACACCCAGGCTGGCACAAAGGATCCTAAATGAGACATAACAACAATTAGAAGCCATTACTTCCTCCATTCTAGAAGGAACTCCCTTGGTTTGCAGCAGTGAGACTCTGGGTATCATTTTCTTGCCCAGGGGTGCTTTTCTCATTGTAATCTGCAATTCTACCTATTCAGGCTCCACTGAGTGTTTTAGGGAATCAACTTTAAAGCCTGACCTTACTCTTTGTGAGATTGAATTTCATTAGCCTCCTTTCTGCCCCTGTTTTCCTAAACTTTTCCAATCTTTGGTAATCTGGTCCATTCCTGGAATGTAGCAGCTGACCGCCCTTCACAGGGTCCTCTGTAAACCTAGCTCCCTCCCTGGGGATGAGAGAGACCCGGATGGGGTGATGAGAATGAGACATGCTCCCAGGACAGGACAGGACAGCTGCTTTTCTGTGCTGAGGCTAGGTCTCTGAAGCTGAGATCCTCCTACTCTAGTGGATGCTTGGGGGCTGTGAGAAGGGAAGGGGTTCTTACTCAGAGACAAGAGTTTTCTCCTCAATCCAGTCCTTTGCTCTGCTCTGCAAGAATCTGCTCTAGGTTACGCTCTCCTTTCTGCCTCCTTTGCTTGGGAAGAAAAGGGTTTTCACCGAGAGGTGAAATGCGTTGACAGTGGGCATGGGGTTCCTGTCTTCACTGTCCACCCACTCTCTCCTTCCTCCACCTGCACCATCCCAAGCAAAGATAACCTTGCTGGGTCCCGTGGCAACTTCCACTTCCTCGTACTGCACCGTTCTTTTCTTTTGGAGATAGGCTCTTGCTATGTAGCCCATGGTCTCAAACTCCTAATCCTTCTGCCTCAGCCTCCTGAGTGCTGGGATTACAGATGTGTGCCACCATTCCCCACCTGGCATTGGTTTTACTTGAAGAGGTTGGTGGTAGTGTCCTGTTGCCATGGATGCCTTGCCCCCACTTAGAGCCACACACTGAGTCTCTGAACCCATTCCCGGCCATCTGATTCTGTGCTTAACCAAAATGATGATTAGGCTTTGCAGACAGCTGGAGAGATAGAGGCCTTAGAGACCAAAGAAGGTGCTGGTCAGTTGGGAGGTGAGGCTCTCATGGCTGCCATGGGGGGGGTTGGGGGTGCAGAGACTAGATCATGGAGCTGACAGTCATTTTGAGGCTGGGGATCAGTAATCTGGTAGCTGTCTTTTCTGGTAGCTGGGGGTCAGGTGGATGGAAGTGAAGATCACTGATCGAGTCTCCAGGTGTCTGCAGGTGTAGGAGAACCACTATGCCTCTGCTTATACTTCTTCACTGGCCAACAGCACAAAACCATCCCATGAGAGCCATCCTACCAATGGGTCCTGGGCTTCAATCTAACTTTGTTCATCTTCTCTTGGTAGGCAAGGTTCATCACTAAGCTTTGTCCTCAGGGCTTTGGCTGGGCTCTAGTGTGCCTTTATATAGTCCAGGAAACACCATGTGTGTACTACTGTGGATGCTCATCTCCTCTTCTACAATCACACTCTACAGCACACTGCCTGGGTTTGGGTTCCAGACCCATTACTTAGCTTAATGGCTGTGAGCAACTTGATCTAGTCCCCTCAGCCTCAGTTTCTTCAGCTGTAAAGGATAATAGTACTTACCCAGTGAGTTGTTGGGAGGACTAAATGAGATAGTATGTTTACCTGACATATAGCGTTTAACTACTGTCAGTTCCTATTTCTTGACTCCTGAAAGTCTACCATGTATAATTTATCCAAATAGAATACGTAATTGTTCTTTCAAGAAAGAAAAGGAGCTGGGCGCCAGTGGCTCACGCTTATAATCCTAGCTACTCAGGAGGCTGAGATCTAAGGATCGTGATTCAAAGCCAGCGCTGGCACCAAAGTCCATAAGAATCTTATCACAATTGAACCCCCAGAAAACCAGAAGTGGCATTGTGGCTCAAGTGGTACAGTACTAGACTTGAGCTAAAGAGCTCAGGAACAGTGCCCAGGCCCAGAGTTCAAGCCCCATGCCTGATGGGGGGAGAAAAAGAAAAGGAAAAAGAAGAAAAAGAAAATGATTCAGGGCCGGGAGTTTGGCCTAGTGGTAGAGTGTTTGCCTAGCATGCAAGAAGACCCAGGTTCGATTCCTCGGTACCACATACATAAAAAAAAAAGCCGGAAATGGTGCTGAGGCTCAAGTGGTAGAGTGCTAGCTTTGAGAAAGTCCAAGGACAGTGCTCAGGCCCTGAGCTCAAGCCCAAGATTGGCAAAAAAAAAAAGGAAAAAGAAAACGATTCAGGCATGGAGGAAGTGGCCTGTGACACTCCAGCAGTTGAGGATTTAGAAGGCAAAAGCAGGGGTTGAAATGGAGGAAAGAATCAGCCAGATCTTTCTCCAGCTCTCCTCATCTTGCTTTTCAGCAGAAGAAATGGTCCCTGCTTCGAGGAGAAAGGAGACTGGCCAATGCTGTGACAGCCATGTTGCACATGTGTACCAAAACTGAGCAAGGGGTATGGCTCTGTATCCAGATTCTAAAGCCCAAATAAATGCTAAATGCTGGATCCCTGTTCTGCCTCTGACTTGTGTGTGCTGAGGGAATCCCTCTGATCCAAAACATGACCAATACAAATGGTACCTAAGCCAGGGCTTGGTCCTCCCCATGCCTACCAGTACTGGAACTTGATCTCAGGGCCTGCATGTTGTCTCTTAGCTTTTACTCTCAAAGCTGGCATTCTACCACTTGAGCCACAGCTCCACTTCTGGCTTTTTGCTGGTTAATCAGAGAAAAGAGTCTCTTGGACTTTTCTGCTTGGGCTGGCTTTGAACTGCAATCCTCAGATCTCAGCCTCCTGAGCTAGAATAGGTCTTCGCAGGGTTTTTGTGAGGATGTAACAGGTTAATCACCACAGTGCAGTGCTGTTGATGCCAGAATATGTTATCTAAGCCTTAGTTCTTCTCTGCCCCTCCAATTCCTTAAAGAATCACTAACTACATTTCAATGCACAATAGCTCTCATTTGTCAGAGAAATGGTGCCTATTATTAGTTAGAAAGGAACTCTTGAGTCTATTATCTTAGAAGTAATTGAATCATTAGCATCTTTTATGGTGGATAATAACCTGAATCTACCTGAGAGAACACAATTAGCTCAACCTTCCCCCCATCCTTTCCTTTTCCATTTGCCTGCCTTCTGCTCTCTCCTCTCAATTGTGTTAGCAGAGTAATCCATGGCACCAGAGCATCAGTCACCCTCTGAGTTGTTACATTTCTTCCAAGTCTTACCTTCCTCAACTCATTCTTGGGAAGTACTAGAGGTATTGGAACTCAAAACACCATGCTTTCCAGGTCTCTACCATTTGATCCACACCCCATACTTCTTTTCCTCAAGTAGGGTCTCTTGCTTTGTCCATGGCCTTAATTTGCTAAAGTTTTGAGAGCATTATAATTTTATATGTAGTACTTCCCATCTATGAATGAGACGTCAATATAGAAACTATTTCTTAACCCAGTGCTATTTTGCCTCATGAAATTAAACTACACTCCTTATAAAACACATAGGGTCACTCTCTTCTGCGTGATTCTGGAAAGTCCTAGGCCCAACTTGAGAAGTCCCTGCCTACCTGTAAGGACCCATATAGCCAGAGAAACCCCATTTTTTAACTGAGCAGCCATTCTGTTGATTACGCATTAAACTCGATCTGGTCCTGCTCATAAGTAACTAACCCAGACCATAAAGAAGTCCTCAGAAAAACAAGCACAGAAAGCCATGAAGTCTGGCATGCAATCCCCTGATAACTGAGCTCAGAATACAGGGGCAGCCAGACCAGGTGGAGACATCCAATTAGTAAAAAGCACTCAAGAATGAGAGTTCTTCCCTCCTCCCTTTGTCTGCCAGAGTAGAGAGAGCTCCTTCCCCCTCCCTTTGTCAGGGTACTGCACCTAAGCCAACAGAGATGATAGGTCAGTTCAAAGGTATCAGTGGTCACTCACATATGGCGCTATGTGACCAAGCAACTTTCCTATAGGTGCTGAGATTCTATTGGCCACCTGCATATGGCCAAGCCCAACCGCATGGCTGGTGACCTATAAAAGTAGCCTGTGAGATTAGGCGGGGTCCCTCTCTCACATCTTGGAGATGGCCCTGACTGGTCAGTGTGATGCTTAGGCGAGGAATAAAGCTTTGTTTGATCTCTGCTTTTCTGTCAGTCTCGTTCCTTTGATCACAGACCTGTACACTACCCAGCTCTCTACCCACCGACTCCCCTCACTGCAAGACCTTCAGTCCTAAAATCTCACCCTAGTTTCCAAACTCACCTTCCTACCAGCTCCTGTTTTTCAGCCAGCAGCCAAATGCTCTATAATTCCAATGTGAGTAACGTTGGATAGAGAAACATTCCTGTGTAGATTTTCTTTCTTTCTTTCTTTTTTTAGTCGCTATTTTTTAAACAAATGTCTTGGAAACCAAAGGTCAAATTAGTGGTAAAATCAGAAAGAAATGTACATTTCTACATCTGGAAGAGCAGGCAGCTCCATCTTTGGGGTCCTGACACAGGCTCGAGTGAGGGAAGGACTAGAGCCCGCCCAAACTGTGGCCATTTGGTTCCATGCCTGTACAGTGAGGCTCGGCAAAGTCTTACCACTTCAGACAGGCAATTTAGTGCCCGTCAGGCGATGATTGCTAATGGTTTGGAGAGCTAATGGGCCTTAGTTTTCATTGCTTTAGCTTCCGGGGTCATCCTGGGATGATCTGCTGGCCAAGGTCCACTATTCCTGTAATTCAAGATGGCTGCAGCAGAGAGACAATGACAGCACTGGGTTTGTTTAAGCTGGGGTTCCCCATCTGACATGGGGGCTTCTACAAATCACTTTTTTTTTCTGTCCATATGGGGCTTGAACTCTGGGCCTAGGCATTGTCCCTGAGCTCTTCAGCTCAAGATTAGCACACTGCCTCTTGAGCCACAGCGCCACTTCCAGTTTCCTGGTGGTTAATTGGAGATAAGAGTCTCTCAGACTTTAGTGCTTGGACTGGCTTTGAACTGAGATCCTCAGATCTCAGCCTCCTGAATAGCTAGGATTACAAGGCCTGAGTCACCACACCCAGCTCTTTTTTTCTGTTTTTAGCTACCTATTGGGTATATGCAGTCCCACTGGGAGGCTTCATGCTTTTTACCAAAAGCTGGCTGTAAGTCCTTGCTACACATCCACAAACCCAAAGCTTTGAAAGAACTTACAAGAAGAACATACAGCTCTCTCCCCAACATAGGCTATTCCTCCAAAAGAGGAGTCTTTATAGAAAATGTTCTTTTTATTTTTTTGCTGTTTCCATTTCCTGGAGTTCATTTAGAAAATGTTATTTTCAATCAAAACATTTCTGCACCATTTATACTTTTTCAATTAAAGAAGTCATAAATTGCTCTTAAAAAAAAACCCTAGGCCGGGAGTTTGGCCTAGTGGTAGAGTGCTTGCCTACCATGCACGAAGACCCGGGTTTGATTCCTCGGTACCACATATATAGCAAAAAGCCAGAAGTGGTGCTGTGGCTCAAGTGGTAGAGCTCTAGCCTTGAGAAAATCCAGGGACAGTGCTCAGGCCCTGAGCTCATGCCCAGGACTGGCAAAAAAAAAACAAAAAACAACAAAAAAAACTCCTAACACATTTATTATATATCTCTCACCTTCCACTTCCCAAAGAGCTGAATTGAATTTAATGCTGTCCATTGCCTCATACATGACAGCAGAATGGTAAATTCTAAAAGGTAACCTTCCTTTCTGAACTCACCTTCCTACCAGCTCCAGATTCTCATCTGGCACCTAAGTGCTCTGTAATTCCATGTAAACATCACTAGGATCAACACAGAAGGGGAAGGAGCACAGAAACTATCCCTGCCCCTAGCTTTCTAGAGCAGATTTCCTGGTTTCCTTTAGTCCAGAGAGCTCATCAGTGAAACATCATGTCTTCCTGCCAGCAGTTAATTATTCCACAGGAGACCTGATAACTGCCCAGTCCCTTGCAGGTTGTTCAGAGTTGTGAGTGTGTGTGTGTGTGTGTGTGTGTGTGTGTGTGTGTGTGTGTGTTGAGCCCAGGCAAATGGTGTGTGCCTGGGTGTGCCCTAGACAGGCAGTGTGAACTTGAGTGGGGAGGCAGGGATTCAGAGAAAATAGCCAAAAGAATTCAGGTCTGGTGATGCTTCAACAGGGAGCTCAAAGGGTTCTGAGCAGGGAGGGAACACAGAAACCATGAAATGCATCTGGGGAGGAGGGGGAGAGGGAGATGAATGGGAGACTACAAAGCAAGAGGGATCCAGAATTAGAATGGCCGATGCCAAGTGTAATCTACACACAAGGTGCTACTATGGAGAGAGGGCCATTTTGAAGGAACCCTGGCAGAGTTTGGTGACTAAGCAGGTCAGGAGACAAGGGAGAAGATGAGTCACCATCACCAGAGTCTCCAGCATGAAGAGATGGGGGTTGGGGAGAGCAGTGTGGACGGGGAAAGTGAGTCATCTGAAGGTGGTAACTTAAACATGACTCAGCTAGGGAGCATGTGGAAGGCAGAGACTGGAAATGATACACACAGATGAAGCATCTGGAATCGAAACCCCCAATTCCGACATGTCCCAGGATCCCAAATGTTGTACCCAGTGACATGTAGATCAGTGGAAAATCCTACATGGTAAATCAGCCATGAGATGGTTCCCAGAAAGTCAGTGCAGCTAATCAATCTGATCCTTGAGGGTGGCAAGAGAAGAATTCAGGCAAGATGCAAACATAGTGAAAGTGATAGGAAAGTTTACAGGCAAATTTACTAGGGAAAGAATAGCAGTGATTTTTGTCCTTGACAAGTCTGAAGCGTAAGGGGACTTAGAGAGTTAAGTCCCTCCCCTGCACCCCCTCATCACTGTGCGTCTCCATCAAAACACAGGCTCTCTAAAAATGTTGCACAAAATTACCCTTAGGCTATGTTTAAGTTGTCACCTCCAGAGTAGTTAGGATTACAGGGGAGCTCTAGTTTCTGCCTAATCTTGCCTCATCTACCCTGTCCAGCGCTTGTTATTTTGAAGGAAATTCCATAGATAGAGATAGAAACTTAAAAATATGAAGGACAGCAGAGATTTAAGACTTCAGGAAGGGTGTGGGTGGCTCACACCTATAATTCTAGCTACTCAGGATGCTGAGATTTGAAGGTCAAGAAAGGTAGAAAAGTCCCAGAGACTTATCTCTAATTAACCACTCAAAAACCTGGAAGTGGTGCTGTGGTTGAGTGGCAGAGCTCAAGCCTTGAGCAAAAAGAGCTCAGGGACAGTACCTAGGGCCCTGAGTTCAAGCCCCAGGGCTTATCTCCCACCCCCAAAATAGACTCAGAACCTTAAGACAAACCTCATTTTATAAAGAAGCAAAGCAAAAGATGGAAATAGTAATTAGTTTGTCCTAATTAAAACACTCCTGGGCTGTGTAACAGGAACCAGCATTGCCAACTATTTATCTTACTGAGATGAAATGAGAAACATACAGATATGATTTACACTTTTCCACATTTAAAATTCACTTTCAAAATTATTCTCTGGACGAGCCCCAGTGACTCACACCTGTAACCCTAGCTACTCAGGAGGCTGAGATCTGAGGATCGAGGTTCAAAGCCAGCCCAGGCACTAAAGTCTATGAGACTCTTACCTCTAATTAACCACCAGTAAATTGGGTATGGCGCTGTGGCTCAAGTGGTAGAGTACTAGCCTTGAGCTAAAGAGCTCAGGGAAAGATTCCAGGCCGAGTTCAAGCGCCCTGATTGACAAAATAAATAAATTAAATTAAAATAAATACAAAAATTATTCTCTGTAAACCACTACAGAAGCAGACATTTGTCTTATGTCTATTTGTAATTTGGTCCAACAACACACACACACACACACACACACACACACACACACACACACACACACACACACACACAACACGCCACACATTATATAACTATAAAATAACTGCTGGCGGGGCTGGGAGTTTGACCTAGTGGTACAGTGCTTGCCTAGCATGCAAGAAGACGGGTTCGATTCCTCGGTACCACATACATAGAAAAAAGCCAGAAGTGGTGCTGAGGCTCAAGTGGTAGAGTGCTAGCCTTGAAAAAGTCCAAGGACAGTGCTCAGGCCCTGAGCTCAAGCCCAGGACTGGCAAAAAAAAAAAAAAAAAAAAAAAAAAAAAAACCTGCTGGCACAGCCAGGAGAAGAGAAGCATGCTTTCTTATCTCTTGTCTGGTTTTCACACTTTATCCTGGAGCCTCAGGGTCATTGTAAGCTTCCCTGGGAGGCATAAAGGAGCCCTATCTGTCTAGAGTTGCTTGACTTGAGGCTGCCAGCAAATTCACCTTAGGTGACTTCTCCCTTCTTGTATAACATCTCCGGTCATGGAATGAACTTTGTGTTGGTTGTGATGCATGGAATATACCACTGCAGTCTGCGTATGGAATGTGTCAATATGAACCCCACAGAAGAGCACTATCTAAGCTATCTATCTATCTATCTATCTATCTATCTATCTATCTATCTATCTATCTATCTATCTGTATTTTTTTTTGCCAGCCATAGGCCTGGGCATTGTCCCTGAGCTCTTCAGCTCAAAGTTACTGCTCTACCCCTTGAGCCACAGCACCACTTCTGGTTTTCTCTGATGGTTAATGGGAGATAAGACTCTCATGGACTTTGTGCCCAGGATAGCTTTGAACTATGATCCTCATATCTCAGTCTCCTGAGTAGCGAGGATTACAGGCTACTGCGCCCAGCTTGAGTAATATTTTTTTTATCAGAAAATACAGTGGTGTATTCAGTTTAGATGCAATAAAACCAAATTAAATAGACCAATGTAAATGAGAAATATGTGGCAATGTGCAAGGGTTTTTTTCGTGATGATGTTATGAAATCACAAAAGTAAACCTTTTGTTAAAAAAATTTGATGTGATAAATGTGTTTAGTATTATGAATATTACTAGAATGACACAAAATACCATTATAAATTGGCACAAAATATTCTAGAGTCTAAAAACCACTTATAACTAAAGCATTTAATATATGAAAGACATTTGCTTTGATTTGGTAATAAGGTAGTCTAAAAGTTAATTCAATACAATTAGTGGGTGAATAAAATAAATGGATTTGATTCTATATAGTTACTCATTTCTGCTAATTAAAATTGCACACACATCTATCTCAAAATTGTATTTATTTTGTTGGTCATGGGGCTTTACCTCAGGTTCTGGGTGCTGTCCCTGACCTTTTGTGTTTAAGGCTAGCACTCTACCACTTTGAACCATAGCTCCACTTTCCACTTTCTGGTGGTTAATGGAGATAAGAGTCTTACAGCTTCTCCTGCCCAGACTGGCTTTGAACAGCAGTCCTCAGCTAGGATTACAGGTGTGAGTTACCAGCAGTCCACTGGTGTTCTCAGGAAGAAGTAACTCTTTTTTTTCAGGACGCATGTCCTTCCTTTCTGCTACATATACCTCATGTCCTTTCTTTCATTAAGTGATATTAATTTTTTTGTTGTTTTGTCAGTCCTGGGTCTTGAACTCAGGGCCTGGGCACTGTTCTCGGACATTTTTTGCTCAAGGCTCTGCCACTTGGGCCACAGAGCCACTTCCGGCTTTTTCTGTGTACGTGGTACCAAGGAATAGAACCTAGGGTTTTGTGCAAGTGAGGCGAGCACTCTACCACTAGACCAAACTCCCGGCCCTATATGACGTTAATTTTTAAAGTAGTATTTTAATTAATCAATTATGCTAAACAAGTATCAGAGATTGAATTCAGGGCCTGTGCTTATTCAGTTTGTTCACTCAGCTACCACTCTACTGCTCGAGCCATGCCTCCACGCTGGCTTTCTGGTTATTTTGGAGACCTTTTTGCCAGGCTGGCCTCCCACTGCCCTCTTCTAGATATTAAGCCTCTTGGGTAGCAAGGATTACAGACATGGGCCACTGATACCAAGAAAAAAAGTAGCATCTTAAGCCCAGTGCCAGTAGTTCTTGCTTGTAATCTAAGCTACTCAAGAGGCTGAGATCTGAGGATCATGTTTCAAAGCCATCCCAGGAAGAGTCTGGAAGACTCAATCTCCTATTAACCACCAGAAAAAACAGAAGTGGCGCTATGGCTCAAAGCCTAACTGCCCACAACTTACAATGACCAGAGAGTTTTGATCTACCCAACAGCCCCTATTTTCATCTCAGTCCAGTCTCCTATAAATGCGGATTCACAAAGTCACCTGATTTTTCTGGGTATCCCAAGAACTTGTTGATAAAAGGGCTTGCTATATCCAGTGAAAATCTGCCCTCAGGGTTGGGGGTATGGCTTATGTGATAGAACAGCTGCTTAGCCAGCATGAGGCCCTGAGTTCAAACCACTCCCACCACCCAGAAAAACAATATAACTATTCTCTGCTCTAGTAAGTACTGTCAACCTCTCTAAGGCACTTAATGCAGCTGAAGCATTGTGTTAATGCTTTTGACTTTATTTTTTTATTTTTATTTTTTGCCAGTCCTGGGCTTGAGCTCAGGGCATAAGCACTGTCCTTGGGCTTTCTCAAGGCCAGAGCTCTACCACTTGAGCCTCAGCAACACTTTGGGCTTTTTTCTATGTATGTGGTACCGAGAAATCGAACCCGAGTCTTCGTGCATGCTAGGCAGGCACTCTACCACTAGGCCAAACTCCCAGCCTGCTTTTGACTTTAATCTTCCAATTTACCTTGGCTACAGGACTCTGGGACCTGAACAGTTGCTTATCCTTGATCCTTTGAAATCAAATGCACTCACCACTCAACCATGAGCAGAGATCCAAACCACTGAAGCAGAGTCCTAAGAGTTCATATACTTGGAGAACCTCTGGCTCCTTTTTGCCCTTGGATGAAGACAATATGAACAATCTACCCTCATTCTGATGGGACAGAGCAGCATCTAAGAGATTAGGAAAGCCCACCTCTAGGGTGTTAGTGAGAGCATTTCCAGAAAGCAATAATGAAGCACAAGACCTGTTCTGAAGGTGAGTGGTGTCAGCATCTAGGCTGGGGCCCCAGGTGGTATAAAAGAAGCAAAAGAGAGCTTCAAAGCACAACATCCTCCCCCTCCCCCCTCCCTCCAACCTCCGCACTTTGCCCTCTCCTGTTCTCTCTGCTTCCTGGCTGCCATGAGGTAAGCTGCTCTACACATCCCCCCCTGCCATGGTGAACTGCAACCTTTGGAAATGTGATCTAAAATATTTTTCCTCCCTTGCCATTTATGTCACAGAAGGGGAAGGTTAACACACTTTATATACTAGAGCTCCTATGAGAGAAAACTCTCCCATAACTCTCGAGAAAATGCTGGAGCTATAAAGCTTGTTTCAGGGTCAGCATCTGTGAACCTTGAGCCATACTATTCCAGTCTCCTGAAATGTGAACGGCTCTGAAAGAGGAGCACAGATGTATGAATGCCATTCTTCTTGCCAGTCTTTAAAGCTATGCATTGACTTAGCAAAATAGCACGAGCACAAAAGTGGAAAAGGAAATCAGCGTTAGTATAACACTCTGATCGACAGCTTGTATTAAGTATATAAAAATAGTTCATTGAAGAATATAAACATTCTGTCCTTATGTTTCAGAGTAGCCTGATTGATTCCCAGTGTCAGTTATGTACTTTGGAATAATACTGACTCAAGCACAACTGAGTGTCCCATGCTTACTGCACTGTGGTGATGGGAGTTTTTAAGAAGCACCTTTGTGAGAGGGGTGCTCTGCTGTACAATGTTCTGACAGTGGCTCTGAGGATTATTTATTAAAACCAAAATAGGAAAAAAAAACTTGTTCAGAGGAGAAAACAATTTATTTAACAATATATCTTCTGAATTTGCCTTTGATTTATGAGAATTAGGAAGAGAAATAAATACAATATCTGATATAAATCTTAACAAATTTAAAAACTCCTATCACAAAGAGTCATCTGTTTCATGTTAATTCTCATTGACAGCAGGGAGTAATAATTCAGGGCAAGTCTGTTGTCCTCACAGAAAACAACGTCTGACAGTGCCCCAGCAAATCACTTCTGAGAACTGTTTTTATCATGTTTCCTAATTATGTCCATCAGGTTGGCACCGGTGACCAGATCGCTTTGCGCCTGTCTGTCTTTCTGCTGCTCCTTCCTCTTCTGCTCATGAAGGTAGGGGGAGTTTAGGAGCTGTGGGGGGAGAATGGATCCTGTGGGCTTTACCCTCTTAGCGATATCCCAGAAAAGTCTTTTGGAGTTATTATTGATGAAAGTAATCGCTGTTCCACTTTGGCCTAGCCGCCCCACTCTTCCCACCTAAAAGGAAACACAAGGATGTGTGCAAAGGGCCCTGGACAACTTCACGTCCCCAGAAGGAAAAGGAAGACTGGTATATAAAGATTTTTATGCAGATTAACGTTCATTTGGGCAGTTCTATTGATTTATTTGTGCTAGGAATCAAACCCAGGATCTTTTGCAGGGTAAGCATGAACTCCAACCACCAACCTACACTACTGCTAGCATCTTTTGAACTATGCGTCAGAATACTGTGAAGTGAGCACTTCTGTGTGTGTGTGTGTGTGTGTGTGTGTGTGTGTGTGTGTGTGCATCCATCATATACCTTGAGAAAGGAGGCATAGAGAGGTGCTACCAGGTACTTAGTGGGCATTATCTAATAACAAATACTAGAAATGTCCATAAAGAGTTTGTAAAATAAACAACAGCACATTCCTACAACCTGTTACTTCGTAGTTGTTGAAACGGGACAAGACAGACAAACATTCAGCAAGCCTGGTCATAGAGTAAGCCACCACATGACACATTCACACTTGTCACATGGTACCTACTATGCATGCTGACCTGGAGAGGCGTCTAGGGTATATTTAGTACGACAGGTTGAGAATTGCAGGCGTGACACAGTCCCCATTCTACGTGTGGGGTAAGTGCTCATGTATAAATCTGTACCTGTGTGCAGGTAACTTGTGAGCCTATATATATATGTGTATATATATATATATATACATATGTATATATATATATATCTATATTGACATTTTCTTTTTTTGTCATTTGCACATTTTATTCTCATTTTATTATATTGACATTTTCTGTACTGTTACCATGGTAACCACTTCTAGGTAGAAAAGGATGACAAAAGACTATTTTCTGGGCCAGGAACTCGGTACCACATACACAGAAAAAGCTGGAAGTGGTAGTATGGCACGAGCAGTAGTACACTAGCCTTGAGAAAGCCCAAGGACAATGCCCAGACCCTGAGTTGAAGCCCCAGGACTCACAAAAAAGAAAAAAAAAGACTCTATCTTCTATTTATTTGCATTAATTAGTTATATGCATAGGTATGTCAGTTTCCGAAACCAGGAAATAGGACACACCCCTTGGAACTGGAGGTGAAAGCCCTGCCCTCCTGGTGGCCTCTCGTGGCCACCTGATACAAAGGAGAAACAGAGCTCCAAAAAGTAGGCCTGGGAGGCCTCAACAAAGTCTAGTAAGTATAATCAGCACATGTTCAAAGCAAAGCAACTTCTTCATATGTCAGGATTTTAGAATGATTTCCATCTGAAGCTATTAAACACTTGAAAGAAAACAGAGTTCAGATATTTGAGCAAATAACTGAGGGTATTCAGTGCCTGATGTGCTGGTAAATGAGAAAAAAAGAAAAAGAAAAAGAAAAAAGAAAACTAGATATTGGGCACCAGTGGCCCATACCTGTAATTCTGGCTACTCAGGAGGCCAAGAACTGATGATATGGTTCAAAGCCAGCCCAGGCAATGAAGTCTATAAGACTCTTTTTTTTTTTTTGCCAGTCCTGGGCTTGAGCTCAGGACCTGAGCACTGTCCTTGGACTTTCTCAAAGCTAGAGCTCTACCACTTGAGCCTCAGCACCACTTCCAGCTTTTTTCTATATATGTGGTACCGAGGAATCGAACCCGGGTCTTCATGCATGCTAGGCAAGCACTTTAACCACTAGGCCAAACTCCCGGCCCTATAAGACTCTTATCACCAACCAACTACCAAAAAGCTGGACATGGAGTTGTGGCTCAAGTGGATGAGCTCTAGCTTTTAGCAGAGAAGCTTAGAGACAGTGCTCAGGAGCTGAGTTCAAGCTCAAGTACTGGTGCACACACGGAAGAGAAGGAGAGAACTAGAGTCCCGAGGTAGTATCCGAGTCTGAAGAAACAAAAGAACCAGTAGTGCATTCCAGACATCAAGTGTTTCTGCAGAGATTCAAGCCACTGCGGCCAGGTTGAGTGACTCTAAGAACCCCCAGGGAAAGCTTTCCTTGCGGGGGTTTGGAAACGACACCCAGGGAAGGAGGCCCAGGGAAGACGGGCAGCTGCAGCCAGAAAGAGAAACCATTGTTGTCTCTGGCAGCAGAGGAAAGAAAGACACTGTAGAAGGTGACAGGGCAGAACAAACAAGGACACGAGAGGAGATGGAGACGAGATTCCTAAAAAAACAAATACTTAGAAGGATCAACCTGACTTTGGCCAAGTATAACAACTTAGCACAATCCTTCCAAACAGGGCTCTCTTTGATGATGATATGCTCACTGGGGGGAAAAAAAAAAAAAGAACAAGAAGGAAAAAAAATAGCACTAAATAGTACCTACAGTCTTTTTAAACTAATATTTTAAGTTATTTTCTGTTTTTAAAAGGCAAATGTGTGTGTGTGTATGTGTGTGTGTGTGTGTGTGTGTGTAAGAAGTAAAAAGCAAAAATATATAACACTTTTTTGTACTTTTTTTCAGTGGTAGTATACTTGGGCTTAAACTTCAGAGCCCAGAGCCTTGCTAGGTAGGTGCTCTGGAGCTTAAGCTCTGCCTTTTGGCCTGCTTTGCGTCTTGAGAGCACGCTGACCATTCCTTCCCCAGCCGTAGCCCTAAGGACCCAGTGGGAGAGAGACTTACCTGATGCACATACTCATCCATGCTAGAAGGCATGTCAAAGTTCACGACCAGTTTCACGCTGACCAGGTCAAGGCCCCGTCCTAGAACCCCACTGCTCACCACCACCTCGTAGTCTCCGTCCAGTAATCCCTTCCCAAAAATAACAAAGTACAGTATTCACAATTAGTGTATGTGGCTTCCTATAATTCTGATTTCTTCAGTGGTGAGGGTATGCACTCATGCACATATACATATGTATTTCTAGTTCATTTTTTTTATGCTGGTGTGGGGCTTAAATTCCAGGATCTTACACTCGGTTTTTGTGTTCACTGTTGGAGTTCTACAACTAGAGCCATGCTTCCAGCTTGACTTTTTTTTTCCCCCCACTAATTAATTGGAGATGAAATCTTGAGGACCTTTCTGCCCAGGATAGCTTTGAACCTTGATCCTCTCGATTTCAGCCTCCTGAGTAGACTGTAAGTGTAAGTCATCAGCATCTGGCTAGGATTACAACAGAAAGAAGTCATGCATAGTGATGCTCCCCTGTCATTCTAGCTAAAGGAGAAGCCTAAAATAGGCAGACTGCAGTCCAGGCATGTGCCCGGGCATGAAGTAATACTCTGTCTCAAAAATAACCAGCACATCCTGGGCATCTACCCAGAATACCACAAGCCAGGATACGGTAAAGACACTTGCACACCCATGTTCATTGCTGCACTATTCGCAATAGCCAAATTATGGGAAAAACAAGATGCTCTACAATAAATGAATGGATCCAAAAAATGTGGTACTTAGAAATTTTACACAGCCATTAGAAAGAATTATATCATGTCATTTGCAGGGAAATAGATGGAACTAGAACAAATCATGGTAAATGAAGTAAGCTAAGCTCAGAGATACAAACATGCATGTTTTTTTCTCATATGCAGAAGCCAGATCTAAAATCACTGGGACATAACGAATGATACAGGACCTAGGCATTCACACTTGATGAAACCAAAGGAGGCTATTCTTAGGGGAGGAGCACAAAGATGCAATGCCTATGTGCCTCTGATCACATAAAGTAATATTGATCCAAATGAACTCCGGGAAATGGAGACAAGAGCGTTTTCTGTTTCTGTTTTTTCTTTTCTTTTTGTCTTGTTTGCTCATTTATGTTCCTGAAGTAAGGGGGGCACAAAAATGGAGGGACAGAGAGTAAACAAATGCTGCACTACCCATTAGACACTATGTTGAGAAAATGAATGATGTAATTTGTGGGTAAGGACAGGAGGGAATAACTAGAAGAGAGCAAGGGAAGAAGGGACACTGACCAAAAAGAAATGCTCCCTTCTGAGGTAACTAAACCCCCTGTACATCACCTTAATAACAATAACAACAACAATAATAATAACTAGCACAAAAAAAGGGCTTCAGTCTTGGCTCAGTTGTAGAGTACTTGCCTAGCCCTCACGAGGCTCTGAATTCAAACCCCAATTCCTCCAAAAATACTTATCCCACAAACCAAAGCACAGCCTAGCTGATCATATGGCATCTCACAGACATGAGACAGAACAAATCTGTAGGAAATAGAAGGCAGAACGGTGAGCGGCTGACCTTCAGTATGTTTTTCCTTTCCACCTGCGGCTTTTCTGAATGTATAGAGGTGCTTTTCAGTCCTGTGATTTTCTCAACAGCTTCACTTAACAGATCTGCTCCTAATCTGCAGTCCACAAACACTAACACTGGAGGCTGAAAGAGCTTCCGGTCCTGAAAAACCAGAAAGATACTTAAACTTATCTACAAGAGATTATTTACAGTGGAAAAGTTTTCCTGAAAGTATTTGTGCAAGCTAGGAATTTTATAGAATGATTGGAATGATGACAGTGGCAACCATAATCAAGATGCATTACAGTCATAAACTGAAACCCCTCAGTCCAGCTACTTAAAGATAGTAAGTTCATGAATAAAGTTTATAAATACTGTTTGAGGAAAAAAAGGCACAAGTGGCTAAAATGAATGCCTTCTATAGGCAGAAACAAAAATAATGCACATACTGAAACAAACTCCAAGACATGGAAACAAAAGACTATTACTTCCTTTTTTTGTTTTGCTAATTATTTTGTCATTTTTACCTTACATATAATATATTCACACGCCTATCTGCAGGAGGGTGGAGGGAGGGCACAAAATTTGAGGAAAAGGGGTGAGTGCAGCAGTGGAGCCCACTCGACCCTATTCAACTCACGGGTAGAGATGGGAGGGAGGGAATGAGAATGACAGAAATGATGACACTATACAAGAGGAAATGCACTTCTTACCTGATGCATGTAAATATAACCCCTCCGTGTATCACCTCGATAGTAACAGCACAGTATATTAATAAAAAAATAAAACATGCAGAAGCCAGGCACTGGTGGCTCACACATACAATCCTAGCTATTCAGGGGGCTGAAATCTGAGGACCAAGGTTCAAAGTCAGCCCAGGCAGGAAACTCAGTGAGATTCTTATCTCTAGCTAACTAGCAAAAAGGCAGAAGTGAAGCTGTGGCTCAAGTGGTAGAGCGCTTGCAAAGAAGCTAAAGGAGAGTGCCCAGGCCCTGAGTTCAAGCCCCAGGACCAGAACACAAAATGAAATAGAACAAAACCTTCTCACACAAATGAATCCCTAACTCTTCATTTACACAACATATTTTCACCTGTAAAAATTTATCTGATTAGCTGGGCACCAGTGGCTCACACCTGTAATCCTAGCTATTCAGGAGGCTTAGATCTGAGGATCAAGGTGCAAAGCCAGCCCATGAGTCTCTTATCTCCAATTAACTACCAGAAAACCAGAAGTGGCGCTGTGGCTCAAGTGGTAGAGCACTAGCCTTGAGCTGAAGAGCTCAGGTACAGCACCCAGGCCCAGAGTTCAAGCCCCAGGGCCGAACAAAAAAAGAAAAAAAAATGTATCTGATCTTCACAGAATTTTGACATGAGTAAAGCAGTTTATTATCCAACAACATCTATGCCAAATTCTTCCAAAAACTACATTTAAAAATCATTCTCCAAGCCCAGACCCAAAACAATGTGGCCCGCTTTGCTTCTTGACTCACATTTAAGATTTCAAATAGTTTTTTCTTTTTGGCGGGGTCTTCCACCCACAGGATGATCTGCCGCACAGCGGGGCTGGGCAGGTTCCTCTGGCCGGTGGTGACTCTCACGGGGCTGTGCAGGAGCTGGCTGGCCAGCTGCTCTATGCTGGCGGGGATTGTGGCAGAAACCAACATGGTCTGGCAGTCGTTCGGAACATTTTCCAGCACGTCAAGTACTTGCTGCTGGAAGCCCATCTTTAACATGGTATCCGCCTAAAACAAAAGCACTGTAAAGTGGTGTGTGCTTGACACTAAAACCTAGACCCAACCAGGACAAGAATGATGCAATTAATGACATTAAAAATCTATACACTCTTACACAGATAAATATGGCACAAGGTCAAAAGATAAAGGAGAAGCTGGGGTTTGCTTTTTTTTTTTTTCTTTTTAAACGCCACAATCAGGGACTTGCTTAGCTCCTGAGTAGCTAAAGGACAGGTACAGGTACAAGCCACTGTTCATCCAGCCAGGACATTTTTATATAGCTTTACAAACTGCAGACCTAAATGCTCACAAGGATATGCAGAAGATGGCTATTGTAGCATTGATTACTGCAGAAAAGCTGTGTACACTCTAAATATCCATCAATAAGGCTCAGTAAAAGTTAAGGCTATATTGATCACTAAATATAATCCAGTCTCCTATAACTTGGAAATAATAAGAGAGTGAACAATCTGAAAAGTAAGGCACTGTATATTATCCACTGAGACGAACACTTTTTTAAACTTTTGGATTTTTATTTTAATATCTTTCCTATGAAATATTTTAAAAATCAGAACCATAACAACTGAGGCTCAACTCTAGCACCTTTCATGACCTTAAGTAAGTTCACTAGCTTTAAGCCTTACGTTTTTTTTCCCCTTTATAGGTGAGATGATAAAACTGGCTCCATTTCTCTTACCCAAAATGCCTGCAATCAGAAATGCATGGATTTCAGATGGCTTTTTTATTTCTTCAAATTTTAGACTATTTGGGGACAGGAGTCTGGTCAAGTGGTGGAGTACTTACCTAGCATGCACAAAGACCTGGGTTCAATACTACACACACAGAAGAAGCTGGAAGTGGTGCTGTGACTCAAGTGTTAAAGAGGGCTAGCCTTGAGCAAAAGAAGCTCAAGGGCAGTGCCTAGACCCTGAGTTCAAGCCCTAGGACTGGCAAAAAAAAAAAGAATATTTGCAAATACATAATGAAGTATCTTGGGGCTGAGACTCAGGTCTAAACACGAAGTTCATGTGCTCTAGAGGATGAGACACCTCGCCCAATCTCATTTCACAGATGGTGAGAACATGCACACTTTATTCTTGAGGGCCTGGCTACAGCCCCTGGCAACATGTCTGTCTGGCACAGCTGGTAAGATGTGTGAGAAGGGACATGTGCTCTGCCTGTAGGAACAGCCCATCGGGTTGGCTGGCACAAGGTTCTGTGCACTCAGGCTTGTCTGCATGATGGAATATAATCTAATAATTAGACTATATTTGTACACTTAAACTTCATCTTAGTGCAAAAGCCACAATTATGGCTGGGAGCGTACTCGCCTAGCATGCATAAAGCCCTGAGTTCAATTCCCAGGAACCACATACACAGAAAAAGCCATAAGTGGCACTGTAGCTCAAGTGGTAGAATGCTATCCTTGAGCAGAATGTGTCCAAGGATATGCACTAAAATTATGACTATAATATACTTTTTAAAAATTATATAGTTACATTACTAATGATTTTTGAATACCTACCTCATCAACTACAACAATTTTTATACCAGAGAGGGTTACAGAGCTCTGTTTTATGATATCCAGAAGCCGCCCAGGGGTTGCTATGATAATCTGAAAAAAAATGAATTTAAGAATTAGAAAACATATATTCATTCAATTTTTTTTTTATTGAGTGGCTAATATGTGTTAGAGACTGTGTGAAATAAGCCAGACATAGGTCCTGCTCCTTGAACACCTGCCAGTCAGACTGGAGTCTATCCAGTCTAGGCAGAAGGAAAAGTGTCAGACATTCTTAAAACTAGGAGGCTGCGAGATTTACAAATAGACAGGGAGGCGAGGATCTTAAAAACTAACAGGAATCAGGAAGGCTCTGCAGGCAATCCAACCACTATGGTATTTGGCTCTAACAGGTCTGGACCTAATACATGCCTGTAATTCTTACTACATAGGAGGATGAGAGATGAAGATCACAATTCAAAGCCAGCCACAATAGAAAAATCTGTGAGACTCATGCCTAATTACCAGCCAAAAGCTGTAAGTATGGGCTTGACAAGTGACAGAGCACTGGTCTTGAGAGAAAAAGTGAAGCAAGAGCTTGAGGTCCTGAGTTCAAACCCTAATACTGGCAAAGAACAAGGCAAAATAGAACAGATCGGGTACTCAAGGCTCTAAAGAGCTTTATAATGCACTAAGTGAAGCCTCTTTGGTGAAAAGAAGCTCATGAGCAATCCTGGTTTTAGCATTAAACACTGGTGTATCTATAAGCTCATCCATGAAAGGGGAATGACAATAATTACGACAGGGTTAAATGAGAGAGTGCCTGCTGTAATGTGGCATTACAACTGATCTAGTAAGTTCAGCTGTACTCTTTACAGAATCTCAGGTTATAGGATCTGAATCCACAGAACTATGGCGCTCGTCACAAACACTCCAATCTGTTTAACTATTCTCAGTTGAGTTTACTCCTGTTTCTTCTTTCTTCTACTAATTTATAGTTAAAAGCTTTTTTTTAATTAAAAAAATTTATTCTTGCAATGCTTTCCTTGAATTTTTGCTTATTTTTAAGATGTGCTTAATAGTGCAGGTTAGCCTGGAACTCTCTATGTGGCTCAGACTGGACTTGAACCCTCAATCTTCTGCCTGAGATTACATGCCTATATCACCACTATTGCCAGGCAATAGTCCTGTAATTCAATAAAAGTATATAATAATTAACACCTTTTCCCTTTATATTGGACTATCAAGGACAAATGTTTTGATACCTATCAATTCTGCCCTCTACTTTTCTGCTTCGTTTTTTGACCAAGATTTTCCTTTTCTTTCTAACTTACAGATTATTCACTGTTATTACTATGCTCGTTTGTTTGTTTGCTGATACCAGGATTTAAATTCAGGGCCTTATACTTGCTTGCTTGGCTAGCACTCAATTATTTGATACACGCTTCTAGCTGTGCATTTTGCTAGTTAATTAGAGATGGAGTATCATGTATTTTTTCTTCCCAGCTTGGCTTTAAATTATAATCCTCCAGCTCTCAGCCTCCTGAGTAGCTACGATTGTAAATGTGAGCCACTGATGCCTGGCTATTATTACTATCTTCATCCAATCAATGTTTGTTTACCCTCGGGCTCACCTTTATCTCTGTTACCATTCTTTCTACCATGCCACACATTCTGGAATTACCTTCTTTTTTTTAATAGCAGATCTTTGTTTCAAAGCTTCTTTAGACAGTGTATTAGTAGATAGTTTTGTTTACATGAAAAGCTCTTCGTTTTGCCCTAGCTCTTGAAAAAATATCTCAGTGATTTTTTTTTTCCTCAGAAGGAGCTGGGCTGGTGCAAGGAGTGAGTGTGGCAGCCATAAGGGAGGTCCCAGCAGGGGAGGGGTGCCAGCACAGGGGCTGAAGCATGGCGGAGGGAAAGAGCAGGGTCTAACTGGGCATCACTGTCTAAGTGGGGCAGTGGGGATGCTGAGAGTAGGGTCACACACACACGGGGGACTGGTCAAACTAATACATACCGAAAGTGAACCTGGATGCCAGTGACTCACACCTGCAATCCTGGCTACACAGGAGACTGAGAGCTGAGGATCGAGGTTTGAAGCTAGCTCAGGCAAAAAAGTCTGTGAGAGTCTTAACTCCATTAAACTACCACAGGCTTGGACCCAGAGTGTGGCCCAGTATTAGGGTGCTTGCCTAGCATGCACTAAGCCGTGGGTCTGATTCCTCAATACCACATACACAGAAAAAGCTAGAAGTGGTGCTGTGGCTCAAGTGGTAAAGTGCTAGCTTTGAACAAAAAGCAGCCCAGGGACATTGCCTAGGCCCTAGGCTCCAGGACTGGCAAGATTAAAAAAAAAAACAAAAGACAGATGGAGCGATATCAAGTCAACAACTTCCAAGAAGCTTGGGAGGAGAAAAATGTTTTTTACATTATATTACTACCTTTAAATTTGAGATTTGTTTTGTTTTTAATAAAAATATGTGAGAACCACCACACTGCAATTAAATATTGAAAACCAGGCACTCGTCAATGCAGAACATACACACACATATGATATGTAATGTGTGTATGTATGTGTGTGTCTGTGCATGTGTGTGAGGGTGCTGAGGCTTGAGTTCTTACTTGACTTTTTCTCTCAAGGATGCTGCTCCATGAGAGCCACAGCTCTGTTTTTTTGGTGTTCACAGACTTTCCTGCCTGGTCCAGCTTAGACCATGATCTTCAGATCCCAGCCTCCAGGACAGCAAGGATTACAAGTATAAGCTACCAGTACCTAGTACACTTATAAGAATGGCAATACAAAATAAACTATTAGATTCTGAAACAAAGACAGGGCCTAGGTACTGACCTTCAGCTTTCTCGAGGCAAGTGTTCTACTTCTTGAGCCACAGCACTGCATCTGGCTTTTCCTGTGTATGTGGTATCAAGGAATCAAACCCAGGGCTTTATGCACACTAGGTAAGCACTCTACCGCTAAGCCAAACTCTTGGCCCCATCATCTTTGTAATTTCTCAAAGTTACATTGTACATGTCTTGAATCTGTCACATCCTTCATTTGGCATAGGTAAAAATTTAAAAGCTACCTAACATCAGCATTGCTCTTCAAGAGTAAAATAATCCCAATACGTCTATTGTTTACAAACTTTCAAAGACACTCTGGTCAAAGGGGCGCCTACCTTAACACGCTGTCGCAGGCGATGGAGCTGCGGGGGCAGGGGCAAGCCTCCCACAAGGAGCACGGTCTTCATGTGTGGCAGACCGCTCATCAGCTCTTTGGCTTGTCTTTCTATCTGGATGGCCAGCTCTCTTGTGGGTGTAAGGATGAGTGCACATGGAGTCTTGTTCTGCAAAGACATGCAAAACCAGTCAGAAACACCACCAAGTCTGGCTACCATGAACTCACTCTTCACAGTGATTCCAAAAGTGTTTACCTCTTAAAAGCTCTCCATCATTCATGGTCAACAAAAATAAGAAAAGTAAGAGGAGGGGAAGGATTGGGAGGGATGGGGGAGAATGCTGAAAGGAGTGACATCAACCAAGATGCACTGCATTTATAAATGGCTTTGTTGAATGTCAACATCTTTGTACAACTAAACTATTCCAGGAAAAAGAAACAAGAGTGGCTTTTTTTTTTTTTTGGAGGGGGGTAATGAAAGGGCACAGAAATGGAGAGATGAAGGGTGAATAAATCCAACAGTGGTACTCACAAGACACTATGTTGACAATGAACTACACAACTTGTGGATGGAATAAGAAGTAAAAATGGGGAGAGAGCAAGGAAAGGGGTGACACTGTCCAGAAAGAAATATACTCATTACCTAATTTATGAAGCATCACCTTTAAGTAACACTTAAACTCACCCCCCCAAAACATTCTGCACAAACAATGTTCCAAAGTTTCAGATAATGGAACATTTTTTATTTTAGATTTTTCTATTAAGGATGTTCAACCAGCAAGGTCTATGTAAATATTCCAAAATCAGGAAAACTCCAAAATCTGGTTCTAAGCATTTCAGTTAAAGGACATTGTTTTGACAAACAATTTATACATGAAAGTGCTTTATACACTAAAAACTAGTAAGTCAAATAAATTCCTATTATTTTAAGATGAATTACAGATTGCATTAAAAGAATATTTTGAAGCCCTAAAGTTACAACTCTGCTATAAAACAGCCAATTTCTTCAAAATACAAACTCCAAGGAGGCCTAATTGACATATAAATTGTGGCTCATCTTATTAGCAGGATTGTCTCCCAGATCCTGTTTTACTCTTTTAATAGAAGGTATTTTTTTTTTTTTTTTGCCAGTCCTGGGCTTGAGCTCAGGGCCTGAGCACTGTCCTTGGACTTTCTCAAGGCTAGAGCTCTACCACTTGAGCCTCAGCACCACTTCCAGCTTTTTTCTATGTATGTGGCACCAAGGAATCGAACCAGGGTCTTCGTGAATGCTAGGCAAGCACTTTAACCACTAGGCCAAACTCCTGGCCCCTAGAAGGTATTTTTTACATAAAATAATGAATAAGGAAAGTAATATGTTAGGCCTTCAATGGGGAGATCTTTGATTCAACCCAATAAAAAGAAAAAATTTCCTAAAACTATGTTTTGTTTACAAAGTATGATGGAAAGCAAAAACACTAGGAGCCTCAGAACTCACTTACAAATATTTCTGTTTTTGTTTAGTTTGGGAGGTACTGGGGTTTAAACTCAGGGCCTTTTGCTTCGTTGGCTGACTCACACTCTACCTCTTGTGGGGTGGCTCCAGCTCTGGAGTCACCCAGACTTTTCTGTGAGAGCTGGCTTTGAACCTCAGTCCTCCAGGTCTCAGCCTTCCAAATGGCTGGATTACAAATAAGAGCCACTGGGTTGGACAGTGCTTGCAAAATTAACATCGCTAAGGATCAGATTGGGTAAACGCCTCATATGATTGGAAGAATACTTGAGAACTTTAAAGTCACCTCAAACAAAGTGCGGACGATGAGGGGAAGAAGAAAAGCAGCTGTCTTCCCCGAGCCAGTGTCTGCGCTGGCCAGAATGTCTCTGCCCAGAAGCCCAACGGGAATCATCTGCATTTGCACAGGGGTCGGCACCTCATAGCCAGATTTCTTCAAGTTGTGATTTAAGGCCTCAGGGAACCCGCAATGTTCAAAGTCAATAATAGGCCTGCAGACCTCTTCCCCTTCAACTGAAATCCCCAGCTGCTGTTTGAGATTTTCCACTTGGTCCTCCTGAAGGCTCACAATAAAGGGGTGCTCTTTGTACTCATAAAAGGCATCAAGAAGAGACTCGGGCTCTGAAGCAGTTTTTTCTGGACTGCTGAGATTGAATGTTTCTTCCTGTCCTTGAATTTGCACGAGATGCTTGGCTTTGCACTCTAAACTGCACACATCTTCATCCGTCTTATCGCAGATATATTCTCCATATCGACCACATACCACGCACACGGGCTCTCCAGGTTCTGCCCAGCGCTGGGTTTTGGAAAATGACTTGACAGGCTCTTCCAAAGGCTGGCTGTCCACATCCTGCTCACAAACGCTGGCCAACTGGCCAGCGGGACCTGATGGACCGCTGGGCCTGCCTGGTGCTGTGGCTCCTTCTGTAATGGCAGAATCCACCGGAACATCTCCATCTTTGTCCAACTGAGGGTGCTTCTCTTCTGTCTTAATTTTCTTGGTTACACTACTTTGGACATCATCATTTGAGTTCCTCTTGATTTTTAGTGATCTTGGCACAAACATCCTTCAATATAATCTGTGGAGAGAATTACATAATGAACTATGCTTTCCCCTCCAATAAGCTCACATTAATAAGGTATCAAGTGACTGTGTCGCAGGGACTTACCACAAAGAAGTAGGGAAGGCACGAACCTACTTACACCAGGCTTTTCAAGAGACAGGAGACCCTTTCCTCACACATTTCAGTAGAAACACTAAGCAACACAATCCTGTCATTTGCTGATCACTTGGATTTTTTTTTAACTATCAGATGTTTTAGAAAGTCTAGAAGAAATCCTTTTCTTACAGCTCACAAATGAAAACTGAAAGGATACTTCACACTCAGACTCTTCAAACTCAAAACCACAAATCAGGGACAAGCTCTATTTTTATATAATGCTTACTGGCTGCTTATTTCATGCCAAGCAATCAATCTATCTATCTAGAGAGGGGAGGGGAGCACAGTGCACCTGCCTGGGTCCCCCCTCGCGCATTCTAACGTAAGACTCATTTACACGACATCTTCACTGCTCCGGGCTCTAGAGCAGGAAAATGTTTTTACGAAATCAGTGCCCAGGGAAGAACATTTTCAATCTAGGCTCTCGATCCATCCATATTCCTAATATTTTCCTCCAAAACAAACTCTCACACTAGCATCGCCGGGGTCCAGTTTCCACACCCGTTCCACCCGGAGCGCGAGGAAGGGGCGGGTTAGCTGGGCGGGGCCCGGGTTCGAGCCCCGGGAAGGCGGGAGCGCAGCCTCCACGCCCGGCCTTCCCGCTACGCCCCCGGAACAGGCCCGGGCCCGGCGCACGCGCCTCCCCACCCCGGCCGCCCACCCCGGCGCCTGCGCGTCTCGGCGCTGCTAGGAGACGGCCGGGAAGGGCGGGGCCTCGCCGGCCGGCCGGGGTCGCTCGGGCCGGCGCACGCTCACCCGCCTGGGCCTGGGGGCTGCTCCCGCTCCGGCCGCCGCCCCTGGCCGGCGTCGGCCCCAGCTTCCTGCCCGTGAGTCCGGTCACGGCGCGCGGTCCACTTCTCCGGGTTTCGCGAGCCCCCGGCGGCGGCGGAGCCTGGCGGGTGGGCCTCCGCTCGGCGCTCGCCCCGCCCCTTCCCGGCCCGGCCGGGCGCGGACCGGCTCGGCGGGTCGGGTCCTCGGCGGGCGCGTGCGTCACGGAGCCGGCCGGAAAGACGCCACGGCGAGGCGCGCGGGCCGCGCGCACGGCGGGAGCGGGGAGCCGGGGCCGGATCTTAGGCGGCCAGAAGAACCCGCTCCGCAACCAGGCTTGGTGAGGCGCCCGGGATCCACGGACTAACCCACCGCCCCGCGCGCCCCGCCCCGCCTCGCGCGCCCCGCCCCGCCTCGCGCGCCCCGCCCCGCCTCGCGCGCCCCGCCCCGCCTCGCGCGCCCCGCCCCGCCTCGCGCGCCCCGCCCCGCCTCGCGCGCCCCGCCCCGCCTCGCGCGCCCCGCCCCGCCTCGCGCGCCCCGCCCCGCCTCGCGCGCCCCGCCCCGCCTCGCCCCGCGCGCCCCGCCCCGCCCCGCCCCGCCCCGCGCGCCCCGCCCCGCCCCGCCCCGCCCCGCGCGCCCCGCCCCGCGCCTGATCAGCGCACTTGAAGATCCCTTTCCGTAACGGTTGAAATGCGCGGAAGTGAGACCGAGGGCGGCTGCGCAGCCGAGGAAGACCCCGGCGCCAGGCCCAGAGCTCTGACCGCCGTGAACCCCGGGACGCGGACCTCTTCGTTGTTCTTTCTCGCTGGGTCGCCTTCTTTGCCTCTGCTTTGTTTGCCCGTCGACCTGCCCTTGGAAGGGTAAAGCGGGGCACCGAAATGGAGGGCCGAGGGGCGAACAGGTGCAGCCGCGGTGCTCCCCGGACGCGGGGCTGAAAATGAGCTGTACGGCTTGGGGTGGGGCGGGAGGAAAATCAGCGGAAAAAACCACTTACACCTGTATCTAAAATATGTAGTTGTAAAGGTCTCGTTAAGAAACAGGAAGAGGGCCGGGAGTTTGGCCTAGTGGTTAAAGTGCTTGCCTAGCATGCACGAAGACCCAGGTTCGATTCCTCGGTACCACATACATAGAAAAAAGCCGGAAACGGTGCTGAGGCTCAAGTGGTAGAGCTCTAGCCTTGAGAAAGTCCAAGGACAGTGCTCAGGCCCTGAGCTCAAGCCCAGGACTGGCAAAAAAAAAAAAAAAAAAAAAGAAACAGGAAGAAGAAAAATTTCCCCCGTTAAACAGTTAAAAAAAAAAGAATGCTTCCCTTTGGGGGTTTAAATGTCTTTATGCATCTTGGTGTATGTATTGTGAAAGATGTTAAAAAAAAAACTTTTGCAACATGTCTATGTATTTATTTATTTGGTTTTGTTTCAGGTACCAGAGATTGAAAAACCCACTGAGGCCTCACACTTGCTAGGCAGGAAGGAGTTCTACTACTTGAGACATGTTCCCAGCCCTTTTGTTTATTTATTTATTTATTTATTTAAAAAAAATTTTTTTTCCCAGTCCTGTGCTTGAGCTCAGGGCCTGAGCACTGTCCTTGGACTTTCTCAAGGCTAGAGCTCTACCACTTGAGCCTCAGCACCACTTCCGGCTTTTTTCTATGTTTGTTGTACCGAGGAATTGAATCCGGGTCTTTGTGCATGCTAGGCAAGCACTCTACCAGTAGGCCAAACTCCCAGCCCCTATTTTTATTATTTTTGCCAGTCAAAAATAATATTTTGGACTCAGGCCTGGGCACTGTCCCTGAGCTTGTCTGTGCTTAAGGAGGCTAGAGCGCTACCAATTGAGCCACAGCACCACTTCTGGCTTTTTCTGTGTATGGGGTACCAAGGAATTGAACCCAAGTCTTCGTGCATGCTAGACAAGCACTTTACCACGAGGCCACACTCCCAGCCAATATATCTACAATTTTAAAAGAAAACCTTAACTTTGAGAAAACGTACAACGTTTCATGACTGCTGCAATGGTCATACCTTTCATTTAGATTCAATTTTCTGTATTTGTGTGTAAGAAAGATTTGTGGAACAGTTTGAGTTATTAGAATGTGTATTCATGAAAATGAAGATACTGTTCCCGTGTATCCAGGGAGCAATCTTCAAATGTAATACGTACAGTTATGTAGTTCTGTGTGTCTGTTTGTGTCTGTGTGCTGGTGGGCCTCTTGCTTTTGTTTAGCTTTTTTGCTCAAGACTGGCACTCTACTACTTGAAACACTTAAAAAAAAAACTTTAAAAAAGAATACAGGATCCTGTGCAAAATGGTTTTATTTTTTCTTCTTTTTGCCAGTCCTGGGACTTGAATTCAGGGCCTGAACATTGTCTTTGGACACTTTTTGCACAAGGCTAGTTCTCTATCACCTGAGCCACAGTGCCACTTCCGGCCTTTTCTGTGTATGTGGTATGGAAAAATTGAACCCAGGGCTTTGTGCATGGTAGGCAAGCACTCTACCACTAGGCCACACTCCCAGCCAGTTTTACTTTTCTTTTTTTTTTTTTTTTTTGCCAGTCCTGGGCTTGAGCTCAGGGCCTGAGGACTGTCCTTGGACTTTCTCAAGGCTAGAGCTCTACCACTTGAGCCTCAGCACCACTTCCAGCTTTTTTCTATATGTGGTACCGAGGAATCGAACCCGGGTCTTCATGCATGCTAGGCAAGCACTTTAACCACTAGGCCAAACTCCCGGCCCCCAGTTTAACTTTTCTTTAAGGAGTTCTGTACCACCAGACTTGCCTTCAACTGTCTACTTTCCTGTCTTAGCTTCCAGAATGCTAGGACTGCAAGCATATGCCAGCAGTCCCTGCTGTCATGGAGTCTCTTTATAGATAAAAGTCCTCAAATTAGGCTGGGAGTTTGGTAGAGTGCTTGCCTAGCATGCACGAAGACCCGGGGTTCAATTCCTTGGTGCCACATACAAAGAAAAAAAAAGTCCTCAAATTTAAAAATCCTTGCTACTCAGGAAGAATTTTTGAAAAAGCTCAATATTCTTTTCTTATTTAAATCAACCTGTGTGGTATTGGTTTCTGTTTAATATGAATCTTCCTTGTTTTCCAAATATCCAGCAGTTTGACAAAATACCATTTATCGACTAGCATTTTTTCTAAAATGACTTTCACTGCCATATTTATCATGCTTCCACAGTAAACAAGTCTGTTTCCAAGCTCTGTTTTTCCAAGTTGGCTATCTCTGTGCCAATCCATCTTGTCTTTTTTTTTTTTTTTTTTTGGTGCTGCTCTTGAAGCTTGAGGCTTGAACTCAGGGCCTGGGCACTGTTCCTGAGCCTCTTTTTGCTCAAGGCTAGCATTGTACCACTTGAGTCACAGGGCCACTGCCAGCTTTTTCTGAGTAATTCACTGAGATACGTGCGGGCTTTGAGCTGTGATTCTCAGATGTCAGCCTCCTGTGTAGCTAGGATTACAGGCATTGGGGCCCACCTCCCCCCTCTGGCTCATCCTATCTTAATTCCTGCTTTATTACAGGTTTTGCTTTCTCCTTGCCCCACATGGCAGCATCCTTTTATATTCTCAGCATTCAGGGGGTTGAGGCTAAAGGATCACAAATTGGAGATTGAACAGTGCCCCTATCATAAACAAACATAAAATGTGTCTTGGCTCTTCTTAGGCTTTTCTGTATACATTTTAGAATTAATTGTTAGCTTAACAAAAGTCATGATGTAACATTTGAAAATGCATTATTTCTATGGAATGAGAAATTTAGAAGAATGTTAGCCTGGTAGGCTACTACATGCCTGTAATTGGGACTGAGGCAAGGGAGTTGCAAGTTCTAGGTAAGCCTATCTCTACATATGAAGACCTTGTCTCACAGGGAAAAGAAAGAAGAGGAAGAGGAGAAGGAAGAGAAGGAGTTCTATTCATCAGTAGACATGCAAAAATGTATATCAGATAAATTAAGCTGGGTTGTTCAAGGTTTTTTTCTTCTACCTCTTATCAGCTTTTCTTATCACGCATTAAATAAACAAAATATATTAGTTACTTTCCCAATGACATGGTAGATCTGTCCATTTTCTCCCAGTAGTACTTGTATTTTCATTTTTCTGTAAAGGAAATATATATTTTTTTTTTCATTTTTGTGCTGGGGATTGAACTTGGCCTTTTGCTCTTCCGTGGCATTTTTTACCGAAGGCTAAGTAAAGCTCTGCCACTTGAGCTACTGCTCCAATTCCAAATTTTTGGTGGTTAGTTGCAGATAAGAGTCTCACAGATTTTTCTCCCTAGACTGACTTTGAATTTCCATCTTCAGATCTTAGCCTCCTGAGTGGCTAGGATTGCAGGCATGAAGCCACTAGCCCCTGGCATGGAGGCCATATTATTTTAGATCAATATAGGAAGCAACTTAAACCTTAATATATTGTAGATTATTAGGGGGAATGCACACACCCCTGGCCACTCTCACGCCCGTGGGTGGAATTCTCTCACAGCTCCCTCTTCCAGTACTAGCTGATTTTTTTATTGCTTCTAGAGGTAGGAGCTTACCTGACAGGGCAGTCCAGTTCTTCATTGGAGATCTCTGTCTCACTATGTCATGTTTACCTAGCAGTTTAATCACACAAGGTAGGTATTTTATTCCTGATGAAGAAACAGGGTCATTAATCAATTTGCCTAGTTAGTGGCACTAGAGGAATTTAAGTTCAGGCATGTCTTCCTAATTCACTAGGTCACACTGCCCCAAGATCTGCTTTCTGACAGATCTAAAACTATGTCTCTCGTTTGCAGTCAAGGGATGGGGTGGCTGCCATTTTTCCCTTTCCTGACACTTCCCAGCTCTTAGAAAACTCAGGAAGACGCTCAAGTTAGAACATGCTCCCTAGGCAGATTAGCTTCCCTTGGCATTGGGCAGAAGATTTCACCATTTCCCTATGCATTCGTATTTATGTTACCTTGAGGAAAATGGTCAGTCTTGTATGGGGTGATTTAATGGGGTGTGTGTGTGTGTGTGCACATACGCACATGCATGATACTGGGCCTTGAACTCAGCCTAGGCACTGTCCCACTTGAGCCACATCTTCATTGCTAGTTAATTGGAAGTCTCAGACTTTCTTGCCCTGGATGGTTTTGAACCATGATCCTCAGATCTGAGCCTCCTGAGTAGCCAGGATTCCAAGCCACTGGCATCTAGCACTGGAGATGACTGACGGATTGATTGGTTGATTGCCAATCGGGGCCTGAATACCTCCTTGGGCTTTCTCAAGGCTAGCGCTCTACCACTTGAGACAGAGTGCCACTTCCGGCTTTTTCTACATAGTGGTACAGAGAAATTAAACCCGGGTCTTTGTGCATGCTAGGCAAGCACTGTACCACTAGGTCAAACTCCCAGCCCTGGGGATAGTTTATTCTTAATGCAATCTAATGAGTTGGAACTCATTTGTGCATGCAAGTCATTAAGGATTAGGTGGGATGAAGCCCAAAAGCCTAAAAATACCAAATCCTTCATTTTTCAGGGCTAAGAGTCAAATCCCAGAACCATTCAGGTCTCGAGTATGGCTCTAATATAAAGCCCTCATCAAAGAAAGCATTCATTGCGTTTCTTACTTTTGTTTTCTTCACAAAAGGTCTTCTCTGACACAGTTTCATGGTGGTCTTTTCACTGCAGCCCTGCAGAAAACATTACTTGCATCAGTAATCCTGCTAGGTGAGTCACTTGAGATTTCCTCTCAAGTGGCATTGCTGATACTTTCTTATTAAGCTCTGTGGCAGGAAGGGGCAGAAAACCATGGAGGAGTGACTCAACTAGACAAGAGTTATGGAATGCATACATGTTCCATACCAGCCTAAGAATTTCCTTAAACTGTAGACAGGAACAAGAAATACTGCAACACCGTGGGGTGATCTGTGAGTTCCTCTCACACACTGTTGAGACTTGTATCAAGTAATAATGACTCATATTCTTTCACCTAGGGAACAATCAGCTCGTAGTTACTCCTTGCTCTTTTCATCTATGATGATTAGAAAGCTTGTCTAAATTTACATCCGGGTAGAGACAGGAAAGCACAGGTTGCTAGCATTGGGCTTGCCACTGAAAATGTTTCCACTTGTTTATCCCCAATGAATCAGAACAGGACTTGGCTTCTGCTCTTTTTTTTTTTTTTGGTGGGTCTTAGTGCTTGAATTTGGCTTGGGTGCTATCCCAGAACTCTTCAGCTCAAGGCTATCACCCTACCCCTGGGCCTGGCCATTGTCCCTCAGCTCTTCAGCTCAAGGCTACCGCCTTATCCTTGAGCCAAGTCCCAGTTCCTGTTTTCTAGAGGTTAATTGGAGATAAGAGTCTCAGGTCCTTTTGTGCCATGGCTGGCTTTGAACCTTGATCCTCAGATCTCAGCCTCTTGAGTAGCCAGGATTATAGGCATGAGACCCTGTGACAGCTGGCTTCTGCTCTTTCTTCCTGCAGCACCTTTCCCTGATCACTACTATAATCCAGACTTTAAATTCTAAATATTGAATTGTGTTCTGGTTCGGCAGAGTTATGGATGCTACCAATTAGCAGATCTGAAATAAGATGATACAGAAGCCAGCTCAGGCAGGAAAGTCTACCAGATCCTTATTTCCAACAAAGCCTCAAAAAAGTCGAAAGTGGAGCTGTGCCTTAAGTAGCAGAATGCTAGCTTTGAGGGGGGAAAACAAAAGTTCAGATACTACCCTGAGTGTAAGCTCCAGGATGTCAAAAACAAAATAGATATTTAAACATCTAAAGGATGATTGGAAATTGAGACAATACAGGGAGGGAAGAAGTGAGATTGACTTAAAAGTGAAAATAGGCATATCTAAGGAACCAGAGAGAATAGTTATCCATCTGTCACATAGGTCAAGTTATGCTGCAGTAACAAATGGTGCCCAAAGATTTACATCTCATTCATGCTATAATGTGGAGTGAAGATTGGAGGAGACGCCATAACTGATTGTAGGAGATAAATGTGGGATGGAGAAGTGAGGAAGTAGAGGCCATCTTGAGAGGGGGTCTTGAGCTAAAGCCATGGTGGCGGTGAGGATGTAGGAAGTGACAGAATCTAGAGCTTCCCAGGAGGAAGCGTCTGGCCAGCAAGGTGAAGGACACTCACCTTCCCCACTCACTCGGAGCTTCACAGGAACCTCAGAGCAAAACATGAGGGTTGATGCTTCTATGGAGCTGAGCTTAATATGATAACATGATCAATACGTAAATCACAGGCCTCACAGGGCTTGTGATCTCAGTGTATTCACAGAGGTGCATAATTTGGCAGTGAAGTTAGGAGATGCCTAAGGCAGGGTCTGTTTCGCAACCCTATGTTTTTGTAGTTCGGGGTCACTGTTAGCTTTTTTTTTTTCTTTTTTTGGCTAATGCTACTCCTCTACCACTTGAACCACATCTCCACTTCAGGCTTTTTGGTAGTTAAAGATAAGAGTCTCATGGAATTTCCTGCCTGGACTTCTAGCCATGGTCCCCAGATCTCAGTCTCTTTTTTTTTTTTTTTGCCAGTCCTGGGCTTGAGCTCAGGGTCTGAGCACTGGCCTTGGACTTTCTCAAGGCCAGAGCTCTACCACTTGAGCCTCAGCACCACTTCCGGCTTTTTTCTATGTATGTGGTACCGAGGAATCGAACCCGGGTCTTCATGCATGCTAGGCAAGCACTTTAACCACTAGGCCAAACTCCCGGCCCCCCAGATCTCAGTCTCTTGAGTAGCTAAGATGACAAGTGTGAGCCCCTGGGCCAGGCTAGACATAGTCTTCATGGCTTTCCGGGATTCGGTTGTGTCTGCATTGTAGCCCCAGTCGTCCTTTGATCAGTTCTTTGGTGTTTCAAGCACTGTCATGAACAGCCGTCCTGCTACTTTATTAACATTTTACAAGTATCATAGTTTGGGTCTGCCCTCCACAGACTATAAGACATACACATCTTCTATGTAAGACTAAGAAAAGCACCCTTCCAGTTCATTAAGATGTCACAGGTTTTGTAAAAATGAATCGCAACTTGAGATTTATGATCATAAATATTAAAACAGTATCTCCCTCCTTTTCCTTCTCCTCTCCTCCCTCCTCCCTCCTCCCTTTTCTTCTTCTTCTTCTTTTTTTTTTTTTTTTTTGTTATCCCCTTTTCTGTCTTGTAAATTTAGCTTGTCCTTCTGTATTACTTAGGATTAGGCTTTCATGCAATAAGAAACCTAATAGGGGCCAGGAGTTTGGCCTAGTGGTAGAGAGCTTGCCTAGCATGCATGAAGACCCAGGCTCGATTCCTCGGTACCACATACATAGCAAAAGCCGGAAGTGGTGCTGAGGCTCAAGTGGTAGAGCTCTAGCCTTGAGAAAATCCAAGGACAGTGCTCCAGCCCTGAGCCCAAGCCCAGGACAGGCAAAAAAAAAAAAAAAAAAAAAAAAATAAGAAACCTAATAAATGTGGGGTTTTCTCTTATGTTCTTAAATTTTTCATTTGCAATTATATGAAAATGAATAGCACAACATGTTACTGCCATTTGGAGTCCCCCAATATTAGGGTCTGTGATCAAAGGAACAAGTCTGACACAAAAGCGGATGTTAAACAGAGTTTTATTCCGTGCCTAGCACCGAGAATCATACTAACCGGTCAGGGTGAAAGAGCGACCCCACCTAATCTTACAGGCTACCAGCCATGTGGTTGGGCTTGGCCATACACAGGTGGCCAATAGAATCTCAACACACTTGAGTGACAGCTGGGGCAACCACTGACACCTTTGCTGTTTGAGCTGACTTAGCATCTAGGTGAGCTTCTGGTGCACTGCTCTGATGACAAAGGAAAGGGAAGGAGTTTCCTGGCAGGCAGAGGGGATAGGGTGGGGGAGGAATTCTGGTAATTCCACCTGGTTAAGCTGTTCTCTCTCTTTTTTTTTGTTTTTGCCAGTCCTGGGCCTGAGCTCAGGGCCTGAGCACTGTCCTTGGACTTTCTCAAGGGTAGAGCTCTACCACTTGAGCCTCAGCACCACTTCCGGCTTTTTTCTATGTATATGGTACCAAGGAATCGAACCCGGGTCTTCATGCATGCTAGGCAAGCACTTTAACCACTAGGCCAAACTCCCAGCCCTAAGCTGTTCTCTTAATCTGAGCTGTTATCAGGGACTTTACAACCCCCAGCTTGAGTCAAGTACTCCTTAGTCATCAAGATGGGAAATGCCTATAGGGGACGGAAGAGGGGTCTCAAGGGGTTCTATATTTTAAAGGGAAAGCTAGAGAGGGGTCCCTTCATGGAATTTCAAATGGGTCATGTATGATGGTACATTCCTGTAATCTCAGCATTTGGGAGACTGAGGCAGGAAAAAGGGTCATGGTTGAAGGACCTGCCTCTTCACTCTAAGCCCAATCTTTTTATGTGTCTAAAGGTGGAATATGAACCATTGAGTCCTACCTTATTCCCGAGGGCCAAGCAAAGCACCAGGTGCATGCTCAGGTACTTGTCTGCAGACAGGTCGTTCTGACCTTGGTCCCCAGGAGATAACAGCCCCCACACCTCAGTGGAGCATTCCTCTCTGGGCCTGGCCAAGAAGGATATCACCCTGGGCCACCAAGAGACTGTAACAACCGAATTTTAAATTTTTACCTCCTTGTTAAACCCTATATATACTTACCCCTCCAACCAGTCTCTAACACAGCCTCCAATCCCATGGGAAGGTCAGTCCCCCCAGCTGTTCTTCAATTAACAGTCCTGGCTTGTTGACAAGTGAGTCTAGCCTATTCCTTTTCCATTCTCCTCTATATTCCTAACATGAGTTCTAGGCCAGCCTCACATCATGAGGCCCTATCAGAAATAAGTTAATAAGCAAGCAATCTACTGGACTAGGGTAGGAGTGTGTGTGCATACAGAGAATAAAGGGGATTTGGAACCAACCTCAGCACCTAAGGGTGGAAAGAAAGAATTGTCAGTGGGTCTGGAATTAGTTTCACCAGAGAAGATAATTCCAGAGACTCTTTGGTCATACAAGCCAAAAGAAGAAAGTGCGCAGAGAATGTGAAAATAACATGGAGAAACACAAATGGCCTCGAGGTCTGGCCATATGTAAGCTGCCAGACAAGAGGAGTCTCAGGGGAAACAGAGTAGGGAGAAAATGGGAGGTGAAAGGTGAAGTCCACTCGGGTTCTGTTTGGGAAGGGCAAGAAGCTGAACTAAGCCTGAAGCAACATAGGAGAGCAAGGCCCTGTTTTTCTCTCTAAGGTAGGAGCTCTTCTAGCATACTGTGTGCTGATGGAAATAAACCCTGGAAAGGGAGGCCCTGGTGGTAGAGGAAAAAGAGGAATAATCATCAAAGTCTGTTAGAAAAATGGAGGAGAATGGGAAAGGAATAGGCTGGACTCTACCATCAATCTCACAGACTTTTCTTCTGGGGCTATTTTGAGCCAAGGTCCTCGAATCTCAGCCTCCTGAGTGTCTAGGTTACAGGGTGAGTCACCAATAGCCCACTACCAAGGATACATCTTAAAAGCTCTATGCTAAGTTAAAGAAGCCACTTATAAGAGATCATACATACACAATGAGTCTATTTTTATGAAATGCTCAAAAGAGGCAAACTCTGTAGAGAAAGAAAATAGATTAATGTTCGCTTAGGGCGAAATAGGAGGGGAAATGGGGAGTTGACTACAAAGGGTTTTATTTTTTATTTTTTGGGGGGATGACAGAATGTTCTAAAAGTAGGTAGTGATGGTTGTACAAGTCTGAAAGTACAGTTAAATGCACTGAAATTATACCCTCTTAAATGTGTGAATTACATGGTAGGTGCATGTCAATCACACTACTAAAAGTGTTCCTGGTACTTACTTTTGATAATGGCCTCATGCTGGGTTTTTTTTTCCCCATCTATACCTTCTATAGTAAATAAAAATTATATTCTAGGTAAGAAGAAAGTTATTTAGGCTTAATGATTTATCTCAACAAGGAATTTCTTAGCTATTTACAAAGGTTCATTGACCCAATAACATCCTTAAGTTAAATTATTTTCTCTTGAAGCAAAAAATTACTCCAAAGCCAGGTGCCAATGGCTCACGCCTGTAATTTTAGCTACTCAGGAGGCTGAGATCTGAGGTTTGTGTTCGAAGCCATCCAGGGCAGGAAAGACTGTGAGACTCTTTAATCAACCAGCAAAAAGCCACAAGAGAAGCTATGACTCAAGTGGTAGAGTGGATAAGCCTTAAAGTGAAATGGATTAAAGCCTGGGTTCAAGCCCCAGAACCAGCCTCTTCCCCCCCACCAATGCAAACACCTCCATTTTCCACCCCATTTCCTACATTATCATTCTCTACTGTAAATTAAAGAAAGGTTTTTTTTTCTTAAAATAATGAAATCTGTGGGTGTTCCTATTTTTCTCAATTTATGCAATGACTCATCTCAGGCTGAATGCCTCTCCATTTCTGACTTCTCTTTGCTTGCTGTGTCACAAAAAAACCTCTGCACTTCAAGATTCTGACATGGATGCCCACAACTCGAGTGTGTGTCCACAAATCAAATGTAACACTTTAATCCCACTTAGCACGTCATGTCCCCACCTCTTCCTTTCTTCCTGTAAGCAGTTCTCATCTGCCTAGAATCCCTTTACACTGACCAATTCAAATAGCAGTGGATGCAGGGTGCAGGGAAAAGTCTCCAGTTTCAGTTTGATGGTATAATAATATGCCCTGAGAATTAAAATCTATTGTATTTGCCTAAAGAGATTTGCCTAGCATACTACTGAAACAAAGAAAAATCCAAGGTTATGAAAAAAAAATCTACTTTTTTTTTTGCCAGTGCTGGACCTTGAACTCAAGGCCTGAGTACTGTCTTTGGGCTTTCTCAAGGCTAAAGCTTTACCAATGGAGCACCACTTTTGGCTTTTTCTATGTATGTGGTACAAAGGAAACAAACCCAGCTCGTCGTGTATGGGAGGCAAGCACTCTACCACTAGTCCAAACTGCCAGCCTAAAATATCTACTTTTCCTTTTAGATATGGACCATGAAATTCAAGTTGTCTGCACTGAAACTGGAGGAGACACAGTGCATCAAGTTCTGAGATAACTGATAGAAAACTCTTGCAAAAGTTAAGAGCATTATAAAATACAAGATATTATCATTTTTATTACCTGAAGCAAGAAGACTACACACTCCCCCACCCACACTTTTTTCTCCATGTTTTTTTTTGAACCTGGATTTGAACTTGGCCTTGTGCTTGCTGGTCTGGTGCTCTGCCACCTGAGACATGCCACCAGCCCAGATTTTTGCTGATTAAAAAATTGTTCTTATAAAGGTGATGTACAGAGGGGTTACAGTTATGTGAGTCATGTAATGAGAACATTTCTTTTGGGACAATGTCACTCCTTCCCTCGCTTTCCCCACCCACAAGTTGTAGAGTTCATTTTCAACATAGTATCTAGTCTGTACCACTGCTGCATTCATTCATCCTGTGTCTCTCCATTTCTGTGCTCCCTTCACCTTCCCAAAGACAGATAAGTGACAAACAACATAAAAAGAAAATAAAACAAAAACAGCAACAAAGAAAAAGCTTCTTGTTTCCATTTCTTGGAGTTCAGTTTGAGCAATATTTTCTGTGACCAGAGTTTACTGATTATTTTGAGATGGAATCTGATGGGCTTTTCTGCACAGGCTTTTTTGATTTTTCAGAGCTCAGCCTCCTAAGTAGCCAGGATTACAGGCCTGAGCCACTGTCACACAGCTCAGGGACAGTTTTTGTTTTGTTTTGTTTTGGTCCAAGATGAGAACTCAAACTCCTGATTCTTTTACTCACTGGCTGGCACTCTACAAACTGTACTACAACAACCTCAAGACAGCTTTGTAAATTCCCCTTGGGTCACTGAGAGGATCCTAAGAATAGAATGACAGGACAGCTGCCTGTGGGGCAATATCCATATATTGTTATAGAAAAGGATGTCTTTTTTTGGGGGGGGGGATCAGTTGTAGGGTTTGAACTCTGGGATCAGGCTGAACCTGAGTTTTTCAGCTCTACCACTTGAGCTACAGCACTACTTCCGGTTTTCTGGTGGTTAATTGGAACTAAAGGCTACCTCACTCCAGTTAGAACGGCCTTTATCAAGAAATCTAATAACAACAAATGATGGGAGGGATGTGGCCAGGAGGGATCACTACTACACTGTTGGTGAGAGTGTAAATTCTTTCAACCACTATGGAAAGCAGTATGGCAATTCCTCAAAAGACTAAACATAGAGCTCCCCTATGACCCAGCAATTCCACTACTTGGCATTTACCCAATCGTCCAGAAACAAGGGGATACTAAATCCACTAGCTCAACGATGTTCATTGCAGCACTATTTACCATAGCAAAGATATGGAACCAACCCAGATGCCCCTTAGTTGATGAGTGGATCCACAAGATGTGGTATTTATACACAATGGAATTCTATGCAGCCATCAGAAAGAATGACATTGCCCCATTTGTGAGGAAATGGAAAGACTTGGAAAAAAGCATATTAAGTGAAGTAAGCCAGACTCAAAGGAAAACAGGCTCAATGGTTTCCCTCATTTGTAATAATTAGTACACAATCTAAGACTCTCCAGCAGAGGATTACAATAGCTCAAAACCTAGGTATGTAAGGTCATATAGGAGGAGACTAAATGAAAGGATCTGTAGGATATGGAAACAAGAGCTTTATCTTGTGATTGTTGTTCTTAATGTACTGTGTTATTTCTCTTGTCTCTTTTTGCCCTTTGGTTAATCTCATATTGTTACTGTATCTGACTTTGTTACCTGGCATATTATATATACGTTTATTTGTTTATTTGAAATAGGAAAGGGAAGGGGGAAAACAAGACAATTGGGAAGGGGCGGGAGGAGGGAAATGGGGACAAAAATATGAGAAGGGGTATCAATGTGTGAGAAGTAATGCATCGAATACCTGGCAAATATAACTATAACCCCTCTATACACTACCCCGACCAAAAAAAAATTGAAGAGTCTAATGGAGTTTGGTGCCCAGACTGGCTTTGAACCATGATACTCAGATCTCAGCCTCCTGAGTAGCTAGGATTATAGGCATAAGCCATGGGTGCCCAGCTAGGCTGAGTCATTTGAAATATCATTCATGTCTTTCCTTAGATATTGTGAAGTTCCACTGAGGTTAGAAAACAAAAACAACAATTTTAGTGGTTAAGGTACAGAGCATATGATTAAAAATATTTTAATTTTTTATTAAGTAATTATATACAGAAGTGCCATTTAACAAAGCTGTTTATGAATATAATGCATCTTGATCAGTGTCACCCCCTTCTACAATATTTTAAGTGGTTTTAAAAGTCACTGTCTTGGGGCCAGGAGTTTGGCCTACTGGTAGAGTGCCTGCCTAGCATGCACAAAGACCCAGGTTCAATTCCTTGATATCACATACATAGAAAAAAGCCAGAAGTGGAGCTGTGGCTCAAGTGGTAGAACTCTCACCTTAATAAAGTCCAAGGAAAGTGCTCATGATCAATTTAAGCCCAAGGACTAGAAAAAAAAAAGTTATAGCCAGGCACTGTGGCCCATGCCTGTAATACTAACTACTCAGGAGACTGAGATCTGAGGATCAAGGTTCAAAGCCAGCTTAGGCACTAAAGATCTTGAAACTCTTTATCTCCAATTAACTACCAGAAAACCAGAAGTGGCGCTGTGGCTCAAGGGGTAGGGCAGTTGCCTGGAGCTGAAGAGCTCAGGAACAATGCCCAGGCCCAGAGTTCAAGCCCCATGACCCCCTCCCGCACACCCAAAAAAGTCATTATCTTAATTCTCCTCTCCTGAGTTAACTATTTCTTGCTACTTTAAGTATTGGTGTTCCTAAAGGATGTTATTGTGATATACTTGATACATTTTGGTATATTTATATAGTTAATATTTTGGTATATTTATATAGTTGTCATAAGTCTATGGGCTAAAAGTTATTGATGACAAGGTGAAATGTTTTTACTTCTGGCCATCAAGGACTAAAAAAATGATTCTATTGCTGTAAAAGTAAGATGAACAGATTGTAGTAATCACATTACTATGTTAGATTCAACATGGATTTGACTTCTGAAAAAAATCAGAAGCACCCAATGATAGCAACTAAAAAGAACAAAAGCATATTCACCACCTGACAGCTTAGAGGTGCCATTGTGCTGGTGTCCCAGACTGCTTCTTGTAGTTTTGCTCCACCATCCCTCACATCAAAGAGGCAGGATGGTATAGCCTTTGGAAAAGCTGGAAGAAAGATGACACACATAGAAAGGAGGTGCCTAACCCACTGGTCCTGCTAAACACAGGCAGAAGCTGTGCACATCTCTACCGCTCACAATCCATCTATCTCCCTGCCAGTCTATGTAGGACTGCACATTTGCCCTTGTGTTGCCGCAACTCCACAGTAATGACTGTTGTAGGGATGACAGGTGATTTCATTTCAGCTAATAGAAGAGCAAACTCTCTTGCTTTAATCCTGAGACCTGTACCCAGATATTAGAGCCTCCACACCCCATCAGAACCTCCTCAATACACTTCCTCACTCTTCCCCCTCCTACTAATTTGTAGTAGGTTTTCTATGAAACTGGAATAGCCAGAGTCCTGATAGGTTGATGTGTATTTCTATAGCTCCAAAATGTAAAATTATATTAAAAAAGTTTAAATACATTTTTTTGGTCTGTAATGGGACTTGAACTCTGGGCCTGGGCGTTGTCCCTGAGCTCTTCATCTCAAGGCTACCACCCTACCCTTTGGCCTGGGCATTGTCTCTGAGCTCTTCAGCTCAAGGCTACAGCCCACCCCTTGAACCACAGCACCACTTCTGGTTTTCTGGTGATCAATTGGAGGTAAGAGTCTCACGGGTTTTGTATTGCCTAGGCTGGCTTTGAACCTCGATCCTCAGACCTCAGCCTCCTGAGTAGCTAAGATTACAGGTGGGAGCCACGGCACCTGTCTTTAAATACATTTTTTTAAAATGAAACAAACCCAACAATAAAACACAATTAAAGAAACATTAAAAAATGAAACAAAATTTCTGACTTAAGTCAGGCACTGGTGGTTTGTGCCTGTAATCCTACCTATTCAAAAGCTAATATCTGAGCATCGCAGTTACAAAGCCAGCCTAGGCAGGAAAGTGTATGAGACTCTTCAATTAAAAATCAAAAAGTTGGAGGTAGAGCTATGGCTCAAGTGGTAGAGTGCCAGCCTTGAGCAAGAAAACTCAGGGACAGTGCCCAGGCCCTGAGTCCAAGCTGGTCCTGAGTTCAAACCCCAGTACCAGCTAAGAAAAGACAGAAAAGAACTTTAGGATCCTCAAGGGGCTGCTGCCGGAGTCTTCAGAGCTCAATGGCCACTCTCACTTTGCATAGAGCCTTACTCTGGAGGGAAGTTAATGCATGGGTTTCTGATTTTAATTAGCATTTTGCTTCTAAATACTGCTTTTGAATTCAAATTATAGCTTTCTAGAGAATACAAAAAAAGAAGAAATGTGCTGAGGTTTGCATAGGGATCGAGTAAACCATTCCATCCTAAAACCATAGATTGGTTAGGTTTCCATGCCAAACCTGACATTTCCCATGTATGTTGTCTACCTACAAATCCTCTCAAGCAGAGGTTGAACAAAATTCATGTGGTTGGTTTGACTTCTTTAAGGAATATGTAAAATGTTCCTTGCAGTTATATTCTAAGTTTGTTTTAAAGCCTTTATTTGCACAGAACCCATTTGGAATGAAAAATGATCTGGATGAATCTAAAACATTAATTAATTTCAAATTTATGTAACTGGAAAATGTCAGTTCAAGGACATGAGGAGGAGGAAGAGGAGAAGGATGTGAGGAGGAGGAGGAAGAGGAGGAAAGAGCAGCAGCAGCAAGTGTGGGTTGGGGAAGCAGGGTTCTGGTGGTTCACATCTATAATTCTAGGAGGCAGAGGTTTGAGGATCAAGGTTTGAAGCCAGCTAGATAAAGCTTCAACACTAATCAGCAGTTAGCTAGTGAAAAGCCAGAAGATGTGTAGCTCAAGTAGTAGAGTGCTGGATGTGAATAGAAAAAGGTAAGTAAGAGCTCAAGATTCTGAGTTCAAGTCCCAGTACTGACACAAAGAAAAAGAAAAAAGAAGTAAACGTTTTGGGTGTGGTGGCTCACATTGGGAAACTCAGTCACTCAAAAGGCATAAAGTAGGGACTGGGACCATAGCCTACTGGTAAGAGGGCTCGTCTCACATGCACAAAGCCCTGGGCTCGATTCCTCCGTACCACATACATAGAAAAAGCTGCACGTGGTGCTCTGGCTCAAGTGGCAGAGAGCTAGCCTTGAGCAAAAAGTGTCTAAGGACAGTGCCCAGACCCTGAGTTCAAGCCCCAGGACTGGCAAAAAAAAAAAAGAGGCATAAAGTAGAAGTACAGTTCAGGCTGGTCCGTGTAAGAAAAGCAAGCTCCTACCTAAAGAAAGCAAAAATGGGAACATGACTCAAGTGGTAAAACACTTACATAGCAAGTACAAGGCTCTGAATTCACAGTCTGGTACTACCATAAAAGGAGAGAGGGGGAGAGAGGGGAAAAGAGAGGGGGGGAGGAGGGAGAGAGGACATTTGAATGATAGATTCAAGAAGAGAAAAAAGGAGTAGATGGAGAAGAGATAATAGTATAAGAAAATATTCTTGTGTTCACCAGAGTAAACAAAAGCAGGCATAATTATTGAGAAACATCTACACAAAATTCCTAAACATGAACACATATCCAAAAAAGGGAAAAAGATTACTAAACTGCAAAAAAAAAAAAGAAACAAAAAAGAAAAAGAAAAAAAAAGAGAATCAGACAGGTGCATGTCTTATTTTAATTCTCAGCTTTGGTGGTTAAAAGGAAGTTGAATAGCCGGGCGTGGTGGTTCACATCTGTAATCCTAGCTACTCTAAAGGCTGAGATCTGAGGATTGCAGTTCAAAGCCAGCCACTAAAGAACGTGAGACTTCTCGCTGGGCCTGGACCTGAGTCACGGCAATATGGCCAAACGCACCAAAGAAGGTTGGCATTGTTGGTAAAATTCAGCACCTGCTGTGGTGCCTCACTGTGGAAGATGGTGAAAAAAAATTGAAATCAGCCAGCCTGCCAAGTACACCTGCTCCTTCTGTGGCAAGACCAGGATGAAGAGGCGAGCTGTGGGTATCTGGCACTGTGGTTCCTGCACCAAAACAGTGCCTGGTGGAGCCTGGACCTACAACTCTACTTGTGCCATCACAGTCAAGTCTGCTATGAGAAGACAGAGGAATTAAAAGACCACTAGAAGCTCTACCGTCTGAGATATCTCTAGCCTACAACAAATGGATTAATTTATATAACAAACAAAAAAAAGTGAGACACTTATCTCCAATGAACCACTACAAAACCAGAAGTGGCGTTGTGGCTCAAGGGGCAAGGCGGTAGTCTTGAGCTGAAGAGCTCAGGAACAGGGCCCAGGCCCACAGTTCAGCTCCACAACAACAACAATAAAAAAGGTGGAATCAAGATCAGGTATGGTTGTGTATACCTACAATCCCAGAACCTGGGAGGCCAAAAGAGATTATTATTTACCTATTCTTTTTATTTATTTATTTCTTTTTGGCCAGCCCTAGGGCATGAACTGTCCTTGGGCTTTCTCAAGGCTAGCACTCTACCACTTGAGCCACAGCACCACTTCCAGCTTTTTTTTATGTATGTGGTACCGAGGAATTGAACCCAGGTCCTTGTCCACTAGGCAAGCACTCTACCACTAGGGCAAACACTTGGCTCACCTTTATTACGCTTTCCTTATTCAGTCCAAAAGGGTATTTGTAAATATTCAAGGACTTAGTAAAATATCACAGGCATACTACCAGTTGAGGAAACGACTTATACATAACAAATGAATCTATAATATACACACACAATGAATTATCTATCACAAATGAACTGGACAATGTTAAGCACTTGTTATCTTCTGAAATGTTGGTGGGCCAAGAGTAGCTTAGCTAGGGCACCCTGGCTTAAAGTGTCTCACAAATCTATGCTTGTGACATGGGTCAGGGCTGCAGCCATGGAAAGGCTTGCCTGGGGCTGGTTTGCCGGCTTCTACCTGGGTTACTCATGTCCTGGCAGGTTGTGTGGCTTTTGGTAAGGTGCCTCAGGTCCTTGGTATGCAGCTCTACTTGGGCTGCTTGAATAGCCTTCTGATACAGTGATGGTTTCTGAGTAAAGGGAGAGGTAGGGAGACCCTCAAGGGTAGGGTAGACTGATGCTGAAGAGCTTAAGGACAGCACCCAGGCCCATCGTTTAAGCCTCACAACTGACCAAAAACCTACAAGAAACCTGACATTTAAAATGATACTTATTGGTGAAGAACCGAATGGTTTTTGGTTTTTTGTTTTTGCCAGTCCTGGAGCTTGAACTCAGAACCTGGGCACTGTCACTGAGCTTCTTTTGCTCAAGGCTAGCACTCTACCACAGTGCCACTTCTGGCTTTTTTCTGCTTATATGACACTAAGGAGTTGAACCCAGGGCTTCATGCTTGATAAGGCAAGTGCTCTTATCACTTAGCCATCTTCCAGCCTAACTGAATGGTTTGTTGGGGAAAAGACAGGCTGTCTGATCTTACCAACTGAACCTCACACAACATTAGAAAGAATAGTGAGTACCATAACCCAAGAAAAAGAAATGAAAAGCATATGGACTGAAAAGGATTTACAGATGACATAATTTTCTGTATTACAAAAATCTCTATAAGTCCACTATAATGACAAAACAGCAAAATAATATTAAAAGAAACAAAAATCCCTCTGAAACTAGTGAGTTTCATAGTATCAATACAACATAATACAAAATCAACATATAAAAATTCAATTGCAGGGCCGGGAGTTTGGCCTAGTGGTTAAAATGCTTGCCTAGCATGCATGAAGACCCGGGTTCGATTCCTCGGTACCACATACATAGAAAAAAGCCGGAAGTGGTGCTGAGGCTCAAGTGGTAGAGCTCTAGCCTTGAGAAAGAGTCCAAGGACAGTGCTCAGGCCCTGAGCTCAAGCCCAGGACTGGAAAAAAAAATTCAATTGCATGTTGATATGCTATTCACAACACATGAAAAATTAGATTAAAATTGCTGTGTCAAACTTCATATGAAGAAAAAATAATGTACCCACTGGGAAAAAAACATATCTGGCAAAATATTAGCATATGGAACATAGAAAGAATCTCTTTGAACTTAAGAGCAATAAGTCAACAGATCCAGTAAGAAAATAAACAAAGCTAGGTGCAGTGACTCAAGCCTGTCATCCTAGCTGCTCAGGAGGCTGAGATCTGAGAATCACTGTTTAAAGCCAACCCAGGTACTATGACCGTGAGACTCCTATCTACAATTAACCACTAGAAAATTGGAAAGCGGTGCTATGGTTCAAGGGGTAGAGCTGAAGAGTTCAGGGACAATGCCCATGCCCAGAGCCCAAGCCCCACGACAGACACAAAAAGAGAGAAAGAAAGAAAGAAAGAAAAAAGAAAGAAAGAAAAGAGAGAAAGAGAGAGAGAAAGAAAAGAGAGAAAGAGAGAGAGAAAGAGAGAAAACAAAGACAGCTGGCTGCCAGTCACTCAGGAGGCTGGGGGCTGAGGGCTGAGAATTGCAGTCGAAGCTCTCTCAGGTAGACAAACCCATAAGACTCCGACTAACCAACAAGAAAGTGGAAGAGGAAGTGCTGTTCAAGTGGTGGAGTACTAGCCTTGAGTAAAAAGCCAAGCTCCAGTATGAGGCCCTAAGTTCAAGCCTTAGTAGTAGCACTAAAAAAAACAAAACAAAATGAAAAGAAAAGAAGACATAAATGGTTTGCTTAGAAGGTTCTTTATATAGCAAGTAAACACACAAAAAAGATGTTCCACATTATTAGCCAGACAAGGAGTGCAACCTACAACTGCAACAGAGGGCCAGGAACGTGGCCTAGTGGTAGAGTGCTTGCTTAGCATGCATGAAGCCCTGGGTTCCATTCCCTGGTACCACATACGTAGAAAGCTGGAAGTGGTGCTGTGGCTCAGCTGGTAGAGCAGTAGCCTTGAGAAACCCAAGAGCAGTGCTCAGAGCCTGAGTTCATCCCCAGGATTGGCAAAAAATAAAAAATAAATAAAATGAATACATCTGCAAAGGCTCGCAAGGCTGCATTACACACATGTTGCTGGTGTGAATAGAAAGTAATAATGTGACTCTGGAAGTTTCTAAAAACAAAACTGAATGCACGATTTTACAAAATTATCATTTCACCGCTGCGGGGTGTGTGTGTGTGTGTGTGTACGTGCACACTGGGAATAGGGCTTGAACTCAGGGCCTCATACTCTTGCTTAGCTTTTTAAATTAAGGCTAGTGCTCTATTACTTGAACCACACCTCCACTTCTAGCTTTTGGGTGGTTGATGAAACAAAACAATCTCTCAAATTTGTCTCCCTGGGCTGGCTTCAAACTGAGATCTCAACCTCCTGAGTAGCTTGGAAAATAGGTGAGAGGCACCACACCCAGCTGCAATGACACTTTTATCTCAGAAAGACAAAAACTTACATACTCATACAGAAGCCCCTGTGTGAAATCATTCCAGCTTTATTCGCCAGAGCTACCACAAAGCAGACTCTCAGATTTGGGAAGAGCCAGGTGCCTCCAACAAGCACCTATTGAAAGGACCGGGCTGTCTGCGTTCCATGAGATACACAGGGATACATCTGAGCACTTGCACAACCATTTGAAGGAGTTGGGGAATTATGCTGAGGGGGAAAGCCAGTCCCCAAAGTATACAGGTACCATCATTCCATCTATATGACATTTCTGCAATGGAGAACTGTTAGTGGTGCTAGGGACACGAGTGGGGTGAGAAGGGAGGGAGAGTTGATCAGTATAAAGGAGCAGTGAGGGAACAGATGGTCCACACATGGGCTGACTTTATATGAGGCTCGCTGTATACACAGGTTAATCCAAGTTAGTCAAGCTAGGGGATCTGAATAAAATGGGTGGATTATACAATGTGGATATTCTCATTCTGATACTGTGTTACCATTGGAGAAAGTGACTAAGGGTACATGGAATTTCAACATATGATTTCCTTCTTGATGTGCTGGTCCTGAAGTTTGAACTTAGGGCCTGGGAGATGTCTGAGCTTTTCTGCAAGGCTGTTACTCTGTCACTAGAGCTATAGCTCCACTTCTGGCTTTTTTTTTTTTTTTTTTTTTTGGTAGTAGGAAAGAATCTCATGGACTTTCCTATTTTCTCAGCCTCCTGAGTAGCTAGGTCTACAGGCGTGAGCCACCAACTTCTAAATTATTTCTTATACCTGCATACTAATCTATTATTCTCCCAATTAAAATTTCAATGAAAATAATAGACTATTTTTTTCAATATTCCAAAAGGTACTAAAAATGAGAGGAATAAATACAATCTGTTATGAGAGATATATAGCTTAAGAACTTTGTTTTTATTTAAATCTGGATGAGAGATCATTCCCACTGATTGTTAGATCAATCTGTTTTTAAATTTTATTTTCTGAATTTCAGAAGGTTATATAATGGTGTTGTGATTTACCATGTCCGTCTAAGTGTCCGGTTCTTTTTGTTTATTTCTTTTCCTAGTTTATTTTAATTAACAGTTAGGCCAAAGGGTTTCCATTGCAGAAGTCAGGTGATGAGTTCAATATATCTTGATCACTGTCATCCCTCCCATTGCTCTTTCCCATCCCATCTGTTCACTCTCCCTCAGCATCATCTAACATTCCACTTCCTTTGTCACGTATGTACATGGAGAATGCTGGTTGTGCTTGTCTCCTACTCCCTTTTTCATTCATTCAGGCAATTTCTCATTAGTCACGCCCCCATCCCCCTCCGGGAAAAGTTAGTCTAAGCAAGCCTGGCACTCATGATCTTTCTGCCACAGCTTCCTGAGAGCCAGGATTACAAGTGTGTGCCCCAAGCACTATATGTGCCAGTGCTGGAGCTTGAACTCAGGGCCTGGGCATTACCCTGAGCTTTTCCACTTAAGGCTAATGTTAAAATGGTAGCACATAAGCCACACTTATACTTCCAGATTTTTGGTGGTTAGGTTTTTTGTTTGTTTGTTTTGGGGACTTGAACTCATGGCCTGAGCACTGTCCTTGGGCTTTCTCAAGGCTAGAGTTCTACCGCATGAACCACAGCACCACTTCTGGCTTTTTCTATATATGTGGTACCCAGGAATCCAACCTGGGTCTTCATGCATGCCAGGCAAGCACTCTACCACTAGGCCAAACTCCTGGCCCAATGGTTAGTTTTTAACATAAGAGTCTCAGGGACTTTTCTACCTTTGCTGATTTCAAATTGCGATTCTCAGTAGCAGGAGCTACTGGCCCCTGGACCAATCATGCTCATCTTAATGTTGGATCAATCTTAAAGCTCATATAGAATATTGAAATTTTAGGGTCAGAACTTTGGTCTAGTGGTAGAGTGCTTGCCTAGCATGCACGAGGACCTGGGTTCGATTCCTTGGTACCACATACATAGAAAAAGCTGGAAGTGGGGCTATGGCTCAAGTGGTATAACGCTAGCCTTCAGAAAGCCCAAAGACAATGCTCAGGCCTGAATTCAAACCCCCAGGACTGGCAAAAAATAATACTGAAATTCTAACTATAAAATATACATAAAAAAGCAAAGAATCAAGCTGGACACCGATGGCTCACACCTCTAATCCTAGTTATTCAGGAGGCTGAGATCTGAGGATCATGGTTTTAAGTCATTCTGTGCAGGAAAACCCATGAAACTCTTGTCTCCAATTGACTACCAAAAAAATGGAAATGGTTCTGTGGCTCAAGTGGTAGAGTGTTAACCTTGAGCAAAAGAGCTCAGGAACAGTACCCAGGCCCTGAGTTCAAGCCCTAGGACTGGCTCAAAAAAAAAAATACTGCCAGAAAATCTGCCTTACATGGTATCAGAATACAACCAGGAGGCTACTACAAGCAAATTTCCATGGCCTTGTTCTGAGACTGGACAGTTGGGTTAGTGGAATACATTAGAGTCCCTGATCCTAGGGTATATTCAAGTGAATTTAAGACAAAAGTAGTATTTCCACGTGGAAAACAAGAACAGCTTATGAGCATATGGGGCTGGCACAAATGGTTATCCATCTGGAAAATGATATAGTCAGGCCCTATGTCATACCATATAAATTATAATACAATAAAACCTTCCCAAAATAGCTGGCTACAGCTTATGAACTCAGAGCAAAAGAGCCCCTCAAATGTGACAGAAAATCTGCATGCTAGGTTTTAAAAAGATTTGGTAACACAAAAACAAAAAACATTTTTAAAATAGTAAACTATACCGAGTCTGAATTCAGCAAACAAATGATAGAGTAGGAACACATATTTGCAATCTTGTAACAGAAAAGGACTAAGGTGAACAATACATAAAGAATGTTTACAGATTGCTAAGGTAACGCTTATCCCCCCACACACACTCAAATGCCAGAAGATGTGCCTTTCACAGAAGAGCAAATCTACTGTGCCAAGAAACACAGGCAATGAGATTCAGACTCACTAGTATCAGAGAAATACCCATTAGGCTAACTAGACACTCTTTTTGTCCCCTAGATGGTCAAAAAGTTGAAAGGACAGAGTTGGATTCAAGTAGTTCCCACTTGTGAATAGTTGCTTGGAAGAATAAAAACAGGAAGATTGCAGTTTCAGGCCTGTCCAGGCAAAAAAACCCTCTATTTCAATGTGATAAGCAGGGTACAATGATGCATGCCTGTCATTCCAGCTATGACAGGAAGCTTAAAGCGGGCAGATCAGGTAACCACCAAGACAGGATTTCAAAAATAATCAGCATCAAAAATACTGGAGGTGGGCTGGGAATTTGGCCTAGTGGTTAAAGTGCTTGCCTAGCATGCATGAAGACCCGGGTTCGATTCCTCGGTACCACATACATAGAAAAAAGCCAGAAGTGGATCTGAGGCTCAAGTGGTAGAGCTCTAGCCTTGAGAAAATCCAAGGACAGTGCTCAGGCCATGAGCTCAAGCCCAGGACTGGCAAAAAAAAAAAAAAATACTGGAGGTTAGTTGGGTGCTGATGGCTGAGATCTGAGGATCCCGGTTCAAAGTCAGCCTAGTCATGAAAATCCATGAGATTCTTATCTCCAATTAACCACCAGAACCGGAAGTGGCGCTGTGGTTCAAGTGGTAGAGTGCTAGCCTTGAGCTGAAAAGCGCAGTGACAGCACCCAGGCCCAGAGTTCAAGCCCCCTGGCTGACAAAAAAAATGTTGGTGGCGTGGTTCAGAAATAGAGTTAACTGCCTAACAACTTAGAATTCAAATGGCAGTGTTGAAAAAAGAAAGGAAAAAGATATTTTCACAAGATGCCTCAGATATGTGGCCCCGTGGGCACGGACAGCAGATATCAGAAGGCATATGTTAAACATTGATTCTGGAGATAAGGAACCCGAATGATTGGCTTAGAAGTGGGTTTCTTTAAGGAATGTAGTTTAGGAGAGAAAAATTGCATCCAAATTTAGGTGTGCAAATATTTACTTTTAAGCTCATTTGGAGAAGGTAGCCATTGATGAGAGTAAAGCATAACTCTGATCTCTGGTACAAAATGTGAGAGAAAGACAGATTCAGTGTGGCTGTAGAGATGTGACAAAGAGAGCAAGAAGACATTAGGCCCCAAGCTCCTTTTTTTTTTTTTGCCAGTCCTGGGCTTGAGCTCAGGGCCTGAGCACTGTCCTTGGACTTTCTCAAGGCTAGAGCTCTACCACTTGAGCCTCGGTATGTGGTACCGAGGAATCGAACCCCGGTCTTTGTGCATGCTAGGCAAGCACTCTACCACTAGGCCAAACTCCTGGCCCCCCAAGCTCCTTTTCTTTGACGCCTATTGCCTACGTTTCAGGATGTGGAACGAAATTTTGTCCTTTTAAAACTTCAACCTCAAATCTGCAGACAACAGGTGGCAAAGCCAGATCCTGCTGGGATCTTGAAACATTGGGGGGATCAGTCCTGGAAAACGAGGATAACCTGTCCTTAACTTCTGAAGACATATTTCTTTCTCGGTCTTGGTTAGTCAGACCTAGAGCTGTCATTTTTCATTGGCTGTGAGGGCTGTGAGTCAGCAAAACCATGTAGTATGTCACAAATCATACGTGATTAAAAAAAAACTCAGCATCCAAGATACTGGGTTTCCTAACTCCCTACAAACTCCAGTGTGGAGCAGCTGCGCCGTGCTTTCCAGTGTCCCCCACGTAAAATGTGGCCACCATGGTTTAGAACCTGGAAAGGATCACCTTGAAGTATTGTGTCCAAAAAACTGTCTTCCTGGGTGAGCAGAGATGGACAGAGACAGGCTATGGGTGACGCGCCAGAAGATGGAGCTGAGAAAGGCCAGGGGACCATGGTATGTTGGAACACTCACTGGGTTTTCCAAAGATTCACTACTGTGTGTGCGGACAAGCAAGTGTTTGGGTGTCTTCTAGGCATCAAATGGTCCCAAAGAAATGAAAACCACCAGCAGGTGAGAGACGGAGACACAGAGACAAGAAAGAGATCGCGCATGCAACGTTGCCTTTTTCCCTTTTCACCAAAGAAGCCAAGCGGTGAGGAGAAGGCGCAAATCCAGAATACTCGTCTGATCCACAGCTGATTCCAAATGCACTCATCTGGCTTTAAGCTAAGAGCAAGAAAGAAGCTCTAAGCTGGATAGAGGATTGGAATGTTCATTTGAATATAGTATAAAACCCAACATGTATTCTGAAGACTACGAGCCCTACCCAACAAGTAACTTAAGGAGTAGAGCAGAGAAATTCAATTTAGATGTTTGAAGAAAGGAATGGGAAGTCGAATTGTTTCCTAAGGGCACTTAACCAATGTTCACCCAGGAGCCTAAGGATACCACGCCACCCTTCCTCCTTCGCCAGTACTCAACACCTTCTTCCCCCTAGCCCTCATGTACTCTTCAAGTTAACTTCTTAATTATCGTTTTCTTCCTTTCCAACCAGACATTCCATGTGACTTCCCATGCAGATGACATTGTCTGTGCTGGAATGTGTGTTCCCCTCCATTCTGCTGGTCCCAGCTCCAGTTTTCTCTGGCAGCATTCTCTTCCAGCCCCACTCCCTTTCTAAAGTCTAACTAGCGGCACAGATTATAAGAATAACTCATTGTTCTAAGTTCCATATTGCTAATTGGAAGTGCTAATCCCATATTTATATAGTTTCTCCCAATAATTACCCTTCCGTCACACAACCCAGAGTTCATTTAAAAAACGTGGTCACTGACTAGCACAGGCTCGTGTCCTACATCTCACTATGAGTTCCTTGTGGGCAGAAGAGTTATTGCAATTTAATTATTAGCTTCCTTGTATGCTCAGACTTCATGTGTAGAAGATTCTAGATGGATGGGGAGTGTTTATTTTGTAGTAAGTCCATTTTTACCCTCTTCCTTTTCTCACCCCCTGGAGCCCTCACCGGAAGACTAATTGTCCTTAAGTTAGCTTCACAGGGAACTAGAATCAAAACCCTGCGCTCATTGTTGTACCACTGTTCCGAGAACTAGTTATACATAGCCTTGAATGGCCTCAAACTCACCACCCTCATGCTGCAGCCTCTGAGCACTGGGTGAGTGCAGGTATGCACCTCATGCTTCCTTTATCTTCTCTATAAAAATAAGAACAATAACATGCTTGCTTCTGCATAATCATTAAGCATGTTAGCAGAACCAAATGAGAAGATGCTAATTGTGTTTATCTGTAAATATGATTAGGGATAATTAGCCCTTTGCAAGATCATTTCTGGAGAGATACAGAAATAACTCATATAAAAGGGCACTAGCTTCTCCTAGGGCTTTCTCTTTTATTTATTTATTTCAATTTAGAAATGAAGATTTCAGTCCTATAGGAATAAGATAGCTGAGCCATGAATCAATTGTGATTCGTTTCAAGGATTTAAATAATGTATAGAAAGCCTTAACAAATGACTACTTATTCACTAAAGGTTAAAAATGTTATCATTTTCATTTCCTGGTTCTCTACTAGTCAGTCACAAGGAGAAATCTATTGTACTCTATTTCTTTCAGTACAAGGAAGTTGATGTGTGAGATTGACATCTGCTCTCAAAGAAAACAGATAGTCATATTTCATCTTAAGAAGTTATCACTCTCTGGAGTAAAGCAAAAGATGAGAACTGGGGACCAGTGGCTCATGACTAATGCTAGAGACTCAGGACTTGACATCTGAGGATCAAGGTTCAAAGCCAACCCAGACAGTCCATGAGACTCCTCATCCCCAATGAAGCACCAACAAAGCCAGAAGTGGAGCTGTGGTTCAAGTGGTAGAAAGCTACGCCATAGGCAAAAACAGACAAACAACAATAATAAAACCTTCACAAAACTCAAGGACAGTTCCCAGACCCTAAATTCAAGCCCTAAGCCCAGCATATACACACAAAAAGGGGTAATAAGATTTCTAGTGAATTTTAAGCCAGGCGCTGGTGGCTTATGCCTGTAATCCTAGCTACTCAGGAGGCTGAGATCTGAAGATCATGGCACAAAAAGCCTGAGAGACTCTTATCTCCAATTAACCCTCAGAAAACCAAAAGTAGCAATGGGGCTCAAGTAGTAGAGAGATAACCTTGAGCTGAAGAGCTCAGGGACAGCGTCCAGGCCCAGAGTTCAAGCCCCTTGATTGACAAAAGAAAAACAAAGATTATTTTATTTGTCACATTGATTGTCTAGATAATTCATAACAACAAGCCCCAGATAGTGAACTATCTAGACCCTCTATCACCATCTGAATCAGTTAACTTCATTTCTCTCTGGCTTGTTAAAAGGAGAGTAATCTAATATCCAACTTTTCCTCCACAATGGAGGGACACGTAGGGCTCTAACCCTAGCAGGGCGCCTTGGAGAAGCAACATCCGACATTAAGAGTGAGCAGAACTTCCTGGCATACAGAGTATCAAGAGTAATACAGAATAAAAAGGGCTTGAGGATGGTGATCAAGTGCATGGATTTTGAGAGGCAAGGGGAGAGGTGAAGGAAAGGTCAATATCACAGGGAGGAAAAGAAGCAGTAGCAAGATGGCAGTCAAAGGATCTATAATGCTGCAGCTAAGACGGAGGGACGGAGTCTAATCACTGAGCCTGTGTGGCTCCTGACTGTGTGTCCACGTCTGAGTATCTTGGTTGCAGCAAGTCCGACTGAGTCATCCCTACTCTTTCACAAAAGGCTCCATCTCTGAGTTTTATCTCTACCCAAGCTCTGACAAGTTGTGTGGTAACAGTAGAAAAGTACCAGATGTAGACTTCAGAGAGTTTCAGACTAAGGCCATGATTTTATGCTAGTCAATCCTCTTTATGCCTCTGACACACAACAGTATGATATCAGTTATGCTGGACCCAGCGGATCATGAAGCTGAGGACTGCATGGCAGTTGGTTAGTTAATGGGCATCTAAACAGATTTTTTTTTTTTTTTTGCCAGTCCTGGGGCATGAACTCAGGGCCTGAGTTCAAGCCCTTGGGCTTTCTCAAGGCTGGTTAATGCTCTACCACTTGAGCCACAACCCCATTTCCAGCTTTTTCTATGTATGTGGTACCAAGGAATCAAACCTGGGTCTTCTTGCATGCTAGGCAAGAACTCTACCACTAGGCCAAATTCCAGCCCTGGGCATCTAAAAGAAAAGCAAAATCTTCAGGTTAACTGAATGTATTTCTAAAAGTCCTATGTATATTTGCTTACCTATTTCTGTTAGAAAGTGCTGGCTTTTTTTTTTTTTTTTTGCCAGACCTGGGACTAACACAGGGCTCTGACCCTGAACCTCTCTGTGCTCTACCACTTAAGTCACAACGCCAGTTCTGGGGGTTTTTCTGAATAGTTTATTGGAGATAAGAGTCTCACAGACTTCCCTGCCCAGGCTAGCTTTGAATCATGATCCTCACATCTCAGCCTGAGTACTGACATGAGCTATAGTTTTAAATAGACAAAAGAGTGAGGCCATGCTGGGTGCCTGGGGCTCATGCCTATAATTCCAGCTACTCAGGAGGCTGAGATCTGAGGATCAAAGTTCCAAGTTAGCTCTACCAGGAAAATCCAGTGATACTCTTATCTCCAATTAATCAGCAAAGAGCCAGTAGTGGAGCTGTGGCTCAAGTGGTAGAACTCTAGCTTTGAGCACAAAAGCTCAGAGACAGTGCCCAGGTCCTGAGTTCAAGCCCCAGAACTGGCACAAAGCAGGGAGGGGCTATAAGAAGAGAGAGGTACACATAGTTAAACAGGTCAGCCTCAAGCTTGTCAAAGGTGGCCACAGGTGGCTTCAGGTGGACTTGAGTCAATTAGTCTCAGTATTGGTTGGGGCTGGGAGAAACCTTGTGACAATAAGCCATTGATACCTGACAGATGGTTTGGCCTCCTGTCTGCCCTCTGCCCCTTCATGGTTTACAAGATGGCTACAAAGTAACTGCAGGAGAGAATCCGACCACATTAGGCCACCTGAACCGGTCATCCACACCACTGGGTGTATTCCCCCAGCTCACAAAGTATGACATCTCCAGAAAAGAACTTCCATTTTGTGCTTTCACTCCCACTTCCTGCTTGGGAAACAAATGTTTCTTCCTATTTCTCTCTACTTGACCACATTATACTAAAATAAATCCTTGATAAAACTTCCACCTTGGAGAGTCAACTCTTGGTGTGACACCCTCTTTTCACTATGGACCTCAAGTTCCTTTACATTTGCATGGAGATTGGGAAACTGAGGGGTCCCTCCAGCTTTCTCTCCTGTAGGAACATTCAAGTCCATTCTGTGATGAACCCATCAAGGAACAAATCTTTTGATTAGGAGAGAACACTGGTGATCCAACAATCACCTCTCAGAGATTGGATCCACTCCACTGGGACCCAAGCCCTCAAAATGAGTCTTTTCTATACAAACCATAACAGATCCAGACGTTCATGTAGATAAAAAAGATCACTGTAAAAGCTGTCTAGGACGTGTGGTATGGTCGTGTTAGAACTGGCATGAGCCAGTCATAGACCATCTAAAAGTTGCTGCTATGAAATTAACAGTGTTCCAGACGGCTGTGCTGAGGAAGGGCTTTTGTTTGAAGACTGTGATGACTCAATTCCTCATGTGCCAAACCCCAGGGAAGAAGTGAGTTCTCTGGATGCCTTGATCCTCTGGACTTGGTGCCTTTCTTCCTTTTAACCCTGAGGAGTAAAATCTATTGCCTTGTGGATGTTCTGTGACACTATTTGAAAATGGTAATAGAGAATGTGCTTGAAGAGATTCCTATGTTATGTGGTTCCTTCCTGTGAAGAATACTTCATTGATTATTAAATTTAATGACTAAAAGGTGAAATTAAACAAATTTTTAAAAAACTGGTATATTGGACTGGGAATGTGGCTTAGTCGTAGAGTATTTGCTGAACATTCAGGAAGCTCTAGTTCGATTCCTAAGTACCACATAAACAGAAAAAGGTAGAAATGGCTCTGTGGCTCAAGTGGTACAATGCTAGCCTTGAGGGAAAAAAAAAAAAAAAAAGCCCAGGCATGGTACCCAGGCCTTGAGTTCAAGCCACAGGACTGGCAAAACAAAACAAAACAAAACCCTGGTGTATTTATACAAAACCTCCCAATTTTTCATAGCAGGTTATTAGGAAATGTTTACATAAACGAATCTTTCTTTTCCTTTCTTTCTTGTTCTTTCTTTCTTCCCTCCATTTCCTCCTTCCTTCCATGCTATCACTTTCTTTTTTTGTGCTCACTGGGGCCTGAACTTGGGGCCTGAGAACTGTTCCATAGCTATCTGTTGAGCCATACCTCCACTCTGCTTTTCTGATAGTTAATTGGAAATAAGTGTTTCTTGGGTATTTCTGTCCAGGCTGGAGTCGATCTTTAATCCTAAGATCTCAGCCTTAGCAATGCCACAGGCATAAACCACAAGCACCTGGCCAGTAAACTATACCATAGTGGTGAACTTAGAGATACTTATCTCCAATTAACCACCAGAAAACCAGAAGTACACTGTGGCTCAAAGTGGTAGATGCTAGTCTTAAGGAAAAGAACTCAGGGACAGTGCCCAGGCCCTGAGTTCAAGCCCCACAATTGGTAATCAATAAATATATAAACATAATTACGTATGTAAATACATTATACATATAACTAAGAGCAAGAGAAGTACTGCTCAAGTTTTGGTCACAGAACCAGTTACACCTATGAGTATCTGAAAGGCTTTGGAGAGGCCAGGAGCATGGCCTAGTGGTAGAGTGCTTGTTTAGCATGCAGGAAGACATGGGTTTGATTCCTCGGTACCACATACACAGAAAAAACCTGAAGTGGTGCTGTGGCTCAAGAGATACAGTGCTAGCCTTGAGAAGCCCAAGGACAGTGCCCAGGACCTGAGATAAAGCCCCAGGACCGGCAAAAAAGGGTGGGGCCTTTGGAACAAGATGGGGGTAACTTCAGTGAAGGTTTTGATGTATTTACAGAAAAAAACTGTACACATGTGAGCTGAAGCTTACCATGTCTGTTCCATTCAACAGTAGAATCCAGATTGAGGAGAGGAAGCCTTGACCTTAAATGCCATCCAGAGGTGTAAGATTGGATTTATTTTCTCTGCATATTGAAGAATTAAAAGGCAGGGAGGTGTTTAAACAGAGTAAGTTGACTAGAAATGAAGGGAAAACCAGGTAAGAAAGTAAGGAGGCACTCCACCAGGAGAGGGGCCCCTGAGAGGAGTCCAGCGGCGTCTAATGGAAAGTGATTTTTATAGCACAGTGTTTCTCCCATAGCTCCTCCCTGGGTTTTGTGCTAATTGCTTAATGATCTGGCTCTTTCCATTGGTTGAGGAGGCACCAAGGGCATCATGGGAAAAAGAAGTGTTTTCACAGAAGCCTGAGGCACTATGAGAACAAGAAGCACCATGATGAAGGTTATGTTATCTCCATGTGTTCTGTATGTATGTCCTCCATCTTTTAGTCCTATCTACCTGATGGTTCCCCTTTCTTTCAACCTGGAGCAGGGAACAAAGCTTAATAAACACTGGAGGAGACCTGATTTCCTGGGTAATTTGGAAAATAAAAAGGTAAATGTATGAGGAAGGAAGGTTAAAGAAAACAGGGTTGTTGTGAGGAGGGAGATTGGCCCGGGCAAGGTCGGACTCTTCGAGGAGATCTCAACAGAGAGGCCCTGAAAGCTTGTTCTGGGGCAGAATAAAATGATTCTTCTTCTTTTTTTTTTTTTTTTTGTCTGTCTTGGGGCTTGAATTCAGGGCATAGGCACTGTCCTTGAACACATTTTGCTCAAGGCTTACACTTAGCCGCTTGAGTCTCAGTGCCACTTCCAGCTTTTTCTATGTATGTGGTACCAAGAAATCGAAACCAGGGCTTTGTGCATGCTAGGCGAGCACTCTACCACTAGGCTACATTCCTGGCCCCAGAAATTATATTCTTTTTAACAAATACCAAAAGGGCCAGATTCAAAAGTTAAAACCACGAAGTGAATTGACCAAGTCTGTCTGTCTGTCTGTCTGACTGTCTATCTATCTATCTGTCTGTCTATCTATCTATCTATCTATCTATCTATCTATGTAACAGCTTTTTATTGATTTTCACAGTTCTTTTAATTTTCTAGCATATATAATTTAAAATACTGAGAATAACCACATAGGTAAAATGTAGGACTATTTAATTGACTACATTCTCATAAAGACATTATAACAAAAGTGTATGTATTTTAAAAAGTATATAAACTCCCCTTCCGTTCAGTGTTAAATTACAAGACTGGGAAACAAAAAAGAGGCTGCTATCTAAATCTGTCTGATTCCTTGAAATGTTAAAAACAAAAAATCTGGGAACTTCCTGAGTGAGCTGGAGCAGAAAAAATGAAAGGCATGTCTGGCCTGGGGTAATCTGGATTTGTAAATGGCCTTACTCACCTTACTGGCCTTTGTCTAAGAAGTTGCTAGAACTCATGACCATAAGTATTCTCCTACCTCAAAAAATATAAAAGCTTCTGGCTTCTGGTGACTCACACCTGTAATCCTAGCTAGTCAGGAGGCTGAGATGTGAATATCTTGGTTCCCAGCCAGCCCTGGCAGAGAAGTCTTCAAGAAATTCTTATCAGTAATCAACCACTCAAAAAACGGGAAATGACGCAAGTGGTAGACCCCTAGCCTTGAGCACAAAGAGGATCAGAAACTTGAGTTCAAGCACCATGACTGACCAAAAAAAACCCAAAAATGTTTGACCTAGGAGCAGCGTCTCACACCTACAATACAGCTACTCTGGTGGATTTCACTGAAAACTTACGAGGCAAAAGTTCCAAACTCTGAGAGGACAAAAAGGCCCTAAAGTTAAAAAGGGTTGGCTTATAGTGATTGCATATAGAGATTCCCTTCTTGAATACTTGTTTGTTAAACATGACATTTGAAATATGATGTAAAAATCAGTGTTAATATTTTTTAAAAAAATAGGGTTGGCTTATAGCTGCAGTGGTATCTCAAGGCCCTGAGTTCAAAATTCATAACACACACATACATACATCCACACACAAATGTGTTTGACCTGCTTCCCTGTTGCAGGTTTGTTTTTTATTAATAGACAAATAGATGTGGAGAATCAAAATGGAGAGTTAGTCAGGTAACTATGGTTCATGCCTGTAATCCTAGCTACTCATGAAAGGCTTGACTCCCACCTTATTTCTCCAGATCAAACACAGCACCAGGTGAGCGCTCGCGGGCTTGAATGCAGGCAAGTTAATCCATCCTTGCCTTAGCCAAAAGCCCCTACCCCAAGGACCAAGGCCAAGTACCAAGGACCATGGCCAAGGACATGGCACTTGACCCCCAAGGGACCTAGCCTGTTTTTGTTTTTGTTTTTTTAATCCTTTGCTTCCTTGTTAAGAACCATATAAACCCATCCCTAAATTCAATTCCTCTCACAACCTCCTGAACTTTAGGAAAGTCTGTTCCTCTTGCTGGCAATAAGCAGTCCTAGTCTGTTGAGACTTGAGTGTGGTCCATTCCTTTTCCATTTTCCTAACACCCAAGAGGCTGAGTTTTGGAGATCTTGTCTTGAAGCCAGCCTAGACAAGAAATTCATACCTCTGATTAAGTACAAAATGCCAGAATTGGTGCTGTGGCTCTAGTGGTAGAGCTCTAGCCTTGAGCAAAAAAGCCCAGGGACAGAGCCCAAGCCCTGACTTCAAGCCTCAGGACTGTCACCAAAAATAATAAACAAATGCAACAAAATTTAAAAATCAAGAATTAAAAATGAAAAACGTTGATACTTATATTTACCTGTATTTTTTTCCCTTCTGATACTGGAGATAGAATTTTTTTTTTCAGTACTGGGGATATAATCCAGAACCTGTACATATACAAGTCCAGGCTCTACTACTAAGCTACAACTCCAGCCACACATACAAATCTATTCTGATGCTATTTTTTTCTTTTTTCTTTTTGCCAATCCTGGAGTTTGAATTCAGGGCCTGGGCACTCACTGTCCTTCAGCTTTCTCAAGGCTAGAGCTCTGTCACTTGAGCCACAGCACCACTTCCAGGTTTTTCTGTATATGTGGTACCCAAAATCGAACCCAGGACTTAGTGCATACTACGTAAGCCCTCTACCACTAGGTTACACTCTTGGCTCCTCTGATACTATTTTTTTTCCCACGGCAGAATGTTGTCTGTAACAGTTTTTGAAATGCAACAAAAATTATGAAATTATAATTTTGTGATTATAATTACAAGATGCTAGAATATGAACTATCCTGTTATATTACTGTGATTTCTAATGCGTCTGGTTTTTTTTAATGCTTATTTTTTTTTCTAGTAAAGAGGTGGCTCTCTGCTTGAAGACATAGTATGAAGTTAAAGAGAACAAGCAGACAAATCCCATATTGGTTAAATAATCTGTAGAACTTGAAGTTCCTGCGTTTTGTTAAACTGCAAGTACACGTTGTTTCCTGATGAAAACTATTTGCCAGAATAAGGCTTGATCGAGAGGTCCAGCACCTTCGTTGATGCCAGGAACATTTTTGTGACTATTTCCAATGACTTTGAGCTCTCCTGATGGACCTCACTGTAGCTATGCCTGAGTTAGGAACGTTTTCCTGGTGACAGACTGAAGCATGAAGTGTCTGACTAGACTTATGAATGCGTCTTTGTTCAGTCACAGTTGGGCTGTAGGAAGGGTATGGGCCAGCCCAACACTTGCCATTTAAACCTCCCTTTGCTGAGATTTATAACTTGGCTGAAGCCCTTCATGTATCATACAACATTGTGTCAAAGGATTGCTTTTCACAGATCCTTAACACACGCACACACACACATACACGCACACACACACACACACACACCCCAAGTCAAACTTTTGATAGTCAGTAAAGCCAATCAGACATTTTATAGCCTAGTTTTCCTCCTTGGTACATGGAGCTCTGTACATGGGTGTTTTCAATGAGACCTTTGAAAAACCAATCATACGCTTGGTTAGGATTTGTTACGTAACACAGTTTTAATTCCATTAGCAATTTAGCAAGAGCTGACATTGGTTTGGAAAAAGTGAAGTAGTATGTTTTCAGAGAATTTTCTTGAAGAAAAAGTATCTGAGAAACTATTAAGTCAGTTTAAAAAAAACTTATAGTAAAAAGAATTGTGTACTATTCTAAACTATCATAATTAGTATATTTTTAAATAGTTTAACTGTACAATTATTTTTTAAAAAAATCAATGACACTGTGAATCACTATACCGAAGAACTGAAGACTTAAGGAGGCCTGGGCTTTCATGAGGCAGGGTCATGGAATGTCCATACTAACACAACACCATGAGCTTTTTTTGTCACTATCATTTTGTATTGTTCATGCGTTATTGTTGTTGTTGTTGTTGGTGGTGGTGGTGGTGTGTGTTAGTCCTAGAGCTTGAACTTGAGGCCTGAGTGCTACCACTTGAGCCACAGCTCCACTTCCAACTTTTTGGGTGATTATTTGGAGGTAAGAGTTTCACCAAGGCCCAGGAGTTTGGCCTAGTGGTTAAAGTGCTTGCCTAGCATGCATGAAGACCCGGGTTCGATTCCTCGGTACCACATACATAGAAAAAAGCCAGAAGTGGTGCTGAGGCTCAAGTGGTAGAGCTCTAGCCTTGAGAAAGTCCAAGGACAGTGCTCAGGCCTTGAGCTCAAGCCCAGGACTGGCAAAAAAAAAAAAAAAAAAAGAGTTTCACCAACTTTCCTGCCTGGATTGACTTTGAACCAAAATGCTCAGATTTCAGTCTCTTGAGTAGCTATGGTTAAGGCTTGAGCACCAGTGCCCAGCTGTTTTATTTTGTTGTAGTGTTTCATTAGCTGAAGTAATGCTGAGCAGAAATGGTTTTTATAAACTGAATGCTTCTATAGCCTGGGCAGGAAAGTTGGTGAGACTTTTTTTTGCCAGTCGTAGGGCTTAAACTCAGGGCCTGAGCACCGTCCTTGGGTTTTCTCAAGGCTAGTGGCCTGCCACTTGAACAGCAGCCCCACTTCTGGCTTTTTCTATGTATGTGGTACTGAGGAATTGAACCCAGGTTTTCATGCATGCTAGGCAAGCACGTTACCACTAGGCCAAAGTCCTGGCCCGTTGGTAAAACTTTTATCTCCAATTAATCACAGAAAAAGCCAGCTGTGGCTCAATGGTGGAGTGGTAGAGTGCTAGCCTGGAGCAAAAGGAGCCTAGGGACAGCACCCAGGCCCAGAGTTCAAGCCCCAGGACTGGCAAAAATTATGAAAATAGAATAAATTAAATTGAATACTTCTTTGGACTTTCATGAAAAGACTTAAAAATTAAGCCATGGCTTTTTTTTTTTTTAAAGCAGGGGGAGATAATACTTTGGTGTGAACTCAGGGCTTCTTACACTTGCCAGCCCTCCAGGCTATTTTTTTGTTAGTTAGGTGTGTTGTTTCTGTCAATTGTACGGCTTGAACGCAGGGCCTGGCTGTTGTCTATAAGCGTTTCTGCTCAAGGCTGGTACTCTACCACTTTGAACCACAGCTCTACTTTCATTTTTCTGATGGTTCATTGGAGATAAAAGTCCCGTGGACTTTCCTGCTGGGACTGGCTTTGAACTGTGATCCTCAGATCTCAGCTTCCTGGGTAGGATTCCAATCATGAGCCACTAGTGCCCAGTTTTTTGGTCATTTTTTATTTGGGGCTTTGTTTCAGACCTTGGTGCCTGGACCATAATCTGCCTATTTGAGGCTTTCCGTGGTTGCTGAAGGGACCCCTTTCTTGACCTCCCCCAAATCCATCCCCATAGGCATTTCCCTATGACAAAGGAGGACTTGACCTAAGGCGGGGGCTGCAGAATCCCTGGTAACAGTCAGATTACAAGAGCAGTTAAACCAGGTGGAGTTACCAGAATTCCTCCCCACCCCACCCCCCTTGGCCTGCCAGAGAATTCCCTCCCAGAAGCCCACCGAGATGATAGGTCAGTTCAAACAGCAAGTGTGTCAGTGGTTGCCCCAGCCATCAATCAACCATGTTGAATTCCATTGGCCACCTGTGTATGGCCAATCCAACCACATGGCTGGGGTCTATAAAGGTAGCCTGTAAGATTAGGCGGGGTCGCTCTCTCACATCCTAGAGGAGGCCCTGATGGGTCAGTATGATTCTCGATGCTAGGTGCGGAATAAAACTCTGTTTAACTTAACTTCCAAATTCCACTTTTGCGTCAGACTCATTCCTTTGATCACGGACCCTAACAGTTGCCAAGATGACAGGCCTGCAACATAGCATTCAGCTTCCCAATGTTCAGATCCAGTTGTGTTGTCTTTTTGGTTTAGGCTGGTCTAGAATCAAAAACTTCCCTAAACTTACAATGACAGGTAGAGTCACTGAGCTTGCTGTGGGTTGAGAAAGAAGCTCTCCAACTTTTCTGGTTGAGGTGGCCTTGAATTGTAATCCTCCCTTTCTCTGATCTCCAGGTAGCTAGGATTATAACTGTGAGCCACAGGGTGTCTGGCTAATCATGTTATAACTGTGAGCCACAGGGTGTCTGGCTAATCATGTTCTTTTCTAATCTGGGCATCCTCTTTGGAGATTGGTGTTAGGTTGGTATGTCAATTATAGACTGTGTATATAGGTCATGCTTTCATAATTAGGTTTTATGATTTAGAAGAGATAGCACTATGAAGAGTCATACTGCAATAGAGTCCTAATAAAGCACATAATCCTTTGAGGTTTTATTGATTTATTACATGCAATTATTCCATAAAGTGATACCATTTAGATATACAGCTGGAAATATTTGGTGGGAAATACAGCAATAAATTATTTCATGACAAGACACATCTTATAGCTTGTTGATCCTTGTGAATGGTTCCTGAGGTATCTATTGAGAAAAAAGGAAAATAGGGGTCTGGGAATGTAGCTTAGTGGTAAAGTGCTTGCCTAGCATGCAGGAAGCCCTGGGTTTGATTCCTCAATATCACATAAATAGCCTTGAGCAAAAGAAGCTCAGGGACGGTGCCCAGGCCCCAAGTTCAAGCCTCAGGACTGGCAAAAAAAAAAGAGGGGGAAATATATAAGCCAGGTAGATCACAACTATAATCTTAGCTACCCAAGAGGCTGAGATCTGAGGATCATGGTTTGAAGGGGCAGGAAAGTCCATGAGAGTCTTATGTCCAATTAACCACCAAAAAGCTGAAAGTAGAGCTGTGGTTCGAGTGATAGAATTATAGCTTTGCGTAAAAAAAGTTCAGGGACAATGCCTAGGCCCTGAGTTCAAACACTGAAACTGACACACACACACACACACACACACACACATACAGAGAGACAGAGAGAGAGAGAGAGAGAATGTAGAATTTAAATGCTTTCCTTGTATGAGTAATACAAATTGAAACAAAAAAATTTTTTTAAGCTGGGTGTGGTGGCTCATGCCTATAAGCCTAGCTACTAAGGAGGCTGAGATGAGGATCAAGGTTCAAAGCCAGCCCCGGGCACAAAAGGACCTGAGACTCTTATCTCTAATTAACCTCTAGAAAATGGGAAGTGGGGTTTGGCTGAAGGGTAGGGTGGTAGCCTTGAGCTGAAGAGCTCAGGGACAGCGCCCAGACTGAGTTCAAGCCCCATGACCCACACAAATATATAAATAATTTTTTTTTCTTTTGGCAGTACTGTGGATTGAATTTACCATTTGCTAGACAAACGCTCTACTTAGATAGGGTCTTACATTTTTGTGTCCATGCCAGTTTATACCATAACCCTCCTACTTATGACAGGCATACACCATTATACCTAGCTTTTCATTGTTGTTGTTGAAATGAACTTTTGCTAAACTTTTGCCTAGGCTCTCCTTGAGCTATGATTCTCTCAATCTCTGTCTCCTGAGTACCTGGAATTACAAACATGAATTATAACCAGGAGCTACCAACATTCTTTTTTTTTTTTTTGTCCAGTCGTAGGGCTTGAACTCAGGCCCTGAGTTCACTGTCCTTGGGACTCCTTAAGGCTTGAGGTCTACCACTTGATCCACAGCACCATTTCTTTTCTTTCTTTCTTTCTTTCTTTCTTTCTTTCTTTCTTTCTTTCTTTCTTTCTTTTTTTGTCAGTTATGGGACTTCTGTTTTTCTTCTATATATGTGGTACTGACGAATTGAACCCAGGTCTTTGTGCACGCCAGGCAAGCATTCTACCACTAGGCCAAACTCTTGGCCTCATTTCTTATGTTTTGAAAGAGATCTCTATGAGTTTGGAAATCAGAAAGATCAGCTCAGCACATTTTGAACTCACAGGGCATTTTGTTGCTTTTCTTTCCAATTCTTGCTTTCATGTAGAATAATCTAAAAGTAAAGTATTTCTCACACAGTGAACATAACATTCTGAATTATCTAAATTCCATAAAAGAATATTCTTTTGGATGACACAAGCTTTTGCTTTTTCAAAGCCTCAGCATCAAGCTGTAATTTTCCTTTTTGCATTTTTCTCCAGAACTTTTAAATGAATGGCCTAGGAATCTAAACAGGATGTTACATTTCTTTAGCCTAGAAAATCAACAGGAAGATGGAGAACAGATGAAAAAAAAAATACCGAGAGCAGGAGAAGGAAGCTACGTTTTGTTTCTATTCATCAAAATCTCAGATTTAAAATTCTCCTGTTATCCTAACTAAAAGATCAAATATCACAAAGAAGTGCTGGATTATTTTTCCAGCTGCCTACAAGCCATAATGAAAGAAACAAAATGACCATTTCTGGTGATCTGCCGGTGGTTTTAAGAGAGGCATACAAACATTGAAGTGTAACTCCTAACAAATACTTAAAGAACGCTTCACATTGTATTTTTAGATATTGCAAAAGAGGGAAAATTTAGCTCATATGCCATGAGTTGTGCAAATACCAACATATTTGAAACAACTACAGTTTCCATAGCAAATATCATACACAAAAGGAATGAATTTTGCTTTGTGTTTCTGAATGCTGCTAGGAGCTAATTTTGTTGAAAAAGCTGAGTAGGACTTAGTTCACTTATTGGAGAAATGACCTCCAGACGCTGCTGCTTCTCGAACAGCTAGCTTTTCCAAATGAGTGAACTGGAGTGGAAGGAATAAAAGGTTATCAAGCCTTTATTTTTTCAGATGACCTGCCAAAGTTCAACATTTTCATTTCATAAGAGAAAAGATGTTTTAACAGAAAGAAATAGTAAGGAAAAACTCTTGTAATAATAGTTTTTTTTTGGGGGGGAGGGAGGGTAGTACTAGTTTTATGAGGAATGTTTGTTTCCAGTTTGTTAGAATAAATTTTATCAAAATATAATACAAATACAATTAGCCAGGCCCTAGAAGCTCATACCTGCAATTCTAAATACTCAGGACACTGAGATCTGAAGATCACGGTTCAAAGTCAGCTCAGGCAGAAAAGTCCATAGGATTCATATCTCCAACCACCAAAAAGGCAAAAGTGGAACTATATCTTAAATGGTAGATTGCCAGCCTTGAGTAGAAAAAGCCATGGTAGAGACCGAGGTCCTGAATTCAAGCCTCAGCACTAACTAAATAAATTAGCATGGCTGGGAGTTTGGCCTAGTGGTAGAGTGCTTGCCTAGCATGCATGAAGACCCGGGTTCGATTCCTCAGTACCACATACGTAGAAAAAGCCAGAGTGGTGCTGTGGCTCAAGTGGTAGAGCCCTAGCTTTGAGAAAAAATCCAGGGACAGTGCTCAGGCCCTGAGCCCAAGCGCAGGGCTGGCAAAAATAAATAAATAAATAAATAAATAAATAAATAAAATAAATAAATTAGCAGCTAGGAATTGCTGGGAATGAGCCATTAATAAACAATGGAATTCTGCTGGGTGTGGTGACTCACACCTATAATCCCATCTACTCAGGAGGCTGAGTTCTGAGGATCACAGTTCAAAGCACTAAAGACCATGAGATTCTTGTCTCCAATTAACCAATAGAAAACTGGAAATGGAACTGTGGCTCAAGGGGTAGGACGGTAGCCTTGAGCTACCCAGGACTGACCAAAAAACAAAAACAAGAACAAAAACAACAAAACAATGGAATTCTTTGCTGCAATCAGAAAGGATGATGTCCCATTCATAAGGAAATGGAAAGATTTGGAAAATATCATATTGAAATAAGCCAGACCCAAAGGAACATAGGCTCCACAGCCTCCCTCATTCGTAACAATTAGTATACATCTAGAATCTCCTAGCAGAGGATCGCAATAGCTCAAAAACGATGTGTATATGGCCATATAGGATGAGCCTAAACAAAATGAACCTCAAGATAAGGAACAAGAGATTTATCCTTATGGTTGTTGTTTTCAGTGTATTATGTGGATTTATTTCTTTACTCATTTTTTTCTTATTTTTCTCCTATGGTTTATCCCCTTTGGTTGTTGTATCTGACTTTGGTACCTGGAGTATTGCGTGTATATATTTGTTTATTTGAATCAGGGAAGGGAAAGGGAAAAAGAAGTTGATGTAGGGCCAGGAGTTTGGCCTAGTGGTAGAGTGCTTGCCTAGCATGCAGAAAGACCCCGGTTTGATTCCCCAGTACCACATCCATAGAAAAGCCGGAAGTGGTGCTGTGGCTCAAGTGGTAGAGCTCTAGCCTCAAGAAAGCCCAAGGACAGTGCTCAGGGCCTGAGTTCAAGCCCCAGGACTTGCCAAAAATAAATAAGTAAATAAATAAGTTGATTTGACAAAAGACAAATGATGAACCAGTGTAAAAGTGATATTCACAGGACAATATGCTGGAAATGAACTTTACTACTTAGCACAGGGTGGGGGAGGGAAAGGGAGAGAAAAACATGGGAAGAGGTAACAACAATGTTCAAGAAGTAATGTACTGGGGCCGGGAGTTTGGCCTAGTAGTTAAAGTGCTTGCCTAGCATGCACGAAGACCTGGGTTCGATTCCTTGGTATCACATATATAGAAAAAGCCGGAAGTGGTGCTGAGGCTCAAGTGGTAGAGCTCTAGCCTTGAGAAAGTCCAAGGACAGTGCTCAGGCCCTGAGCTCAAGCCCAGGGCTATGTACTTACCACCTCACAAAGGTAACTGTAACCCCTCTATACATAACCCTGACAAAATTTTTTAAAAAATGAGAAAAAAAATTCCATGTAAGTCAAACTAGTTCAGCTATATTGACTTATTTGGCACTAGAATATATGTTAATAAATATTTTCTTTGTCATCTGTTAATTCATTGATTGATCCATTCAACAAGTACTTCTTACGGCTTCTTTTTTTAACAGGCATTGTTGGGGGTTGTGAAGCAAGGACTGTCTCTTCTCAAGACAAAGCAGAGCCTAAGAGAGCATACATAGGTCCAGGAAACTGAGGGTGGAACTGGGAAGGCTTCATGGAAGAGGAGACATTAAAGATAAACATTGGAATGTCCAAGGGCATCATAGAGGAAGATCAATAAAATTAACCAAACTAATAAGTCGTGGAGAGGAGTAAATATGGTCCAGGTCCTGAGAGCAGTTTAGATGGTCATCTTCTAGAGGAACTTCAAAGTCAAAAGTTTGACAGTACTTGATAAGCAAGTATAATAGGTAATTAGAAACTCAAAAGTGTGTGTGTGTGTGTGTGTGTGTGTGTGTGTGTGTGTGTGTGTGCAGTCTGCAGTCTTTACTCTGTCTCTTTCCACCAGAAGCCTGTTCCTTTTCTCCTTCCACCATTGCACCACTCTCTCTTTGGCAGATTGATTGGGATGAGTGCCTGGACCTGACATGCAGTCTGCTTTGAGTGAGAACTCTGGCCTAGAATCCAGTTACACAAGCAGGGGAGTGGAAGATAACTGAACTAGAAATCAGGAGCCATAGTTTGAGTGTCAGCTCCATCTTCTCATGAAACTCTGAATCCCCTTCATCCCTCTAAGCCTTCATTTGTCATCTATAAAGTAAGATTAATATGTACTGTGTGTGTGTGTGTGTGTGTGTGTGTGTGTGTGTGTGTGTGTGCTGGTACTGGGGTTTGAACTCAGAGCCTGGGTGTTGTCCCTGAGCTTTATCACTCAAGGCTGGCACTTTATCATGTGAGCCACTTCTAGATTTTTTTGTTTTAGCAGTTCATTGGAAATAAGAATTGAAGGGACGTTCCCTCCCAAACTAGCTTTGGACTACAATCCTCAGATTTTAGCCTTGTAAGTAGCTGGAATTACAAGCATGAGCTACCGCCCAGCTCATTGCTTGTTATTATTATTATTATTATTATTATTATTATTATTAAATAAGATGCAGTAGGTGAAAGGCCTAGGACAAGATCAGACACATATCTACACTTACAAAAGTTTGCCCACTGTGGGGATTTGTTGAATCATCAAAGTTCAAGTTGTTTCAGCCTCTAAGTTGAAAAGAGAGGAACCGAGTGGGAGAGAATGAGAGGAAAGGAGATCTTGGATGGAATAGAGAAGAATGTGGAAGTAAGTTGTGTGCATTGCCCGGATGGAGTGGGATGAGAGGGAGGGAAGCTCTGGGAGAATGACAGCAGCAGCAGAGTCTGTGAAAAGGGGACTAGAATACAAACTGAGTGCTGGTTTTTTTTTTCCTCTCCTGATACTGTTGAATTTGAGATTCTGGGATGAAGTTGGGTCAAAATGCTCAGGAGACTTGGAGAAGCTACCAAGGAGAGGGGTCAGGAGCTGAGATGCTGCCCTGCAGAGGGAAGAGATATAAAGCTTACAAAAGCCACTAGGAAAAGTAGGAGGAGTACAAACTTGTCATCCCAGGATTCAGCAGACAGAGAAGCCAAAGGAGTCAAGTTCAAGTTCAGCCTGGGTTAATAGCGCAACCTGTTTCTATAACCCACTCAAGCCATTTTGATGCCAAGGCAGGAAGGGAAGAGAAGGAGGACTACCAGGACTGAGGCTTGACTACTACTGAGCAAGTGAGCAAACAAAGAAGGTTGGAAGGGCAGCAAAGAGGAGATTAGAAAAGTGAGATCCAGGTGCCAACAGGGTGGCCATAGAGCTGAGAGAGAAGCAGATTTCAGAACAAAGGGGTTATGATAAGCACAGGAAGCCACAGAGGGCACAGGAACACAACCCTGAGAGGTGCAGTGTGACATGCAGTAACCATGAGGGCAGCTGGTAGTATGGTAGGGACAGAAGCCTCATTGCCGGGAATAAAAAGGGAATTATCAGTTTAGAGAAGAAATAGTTAAAACTGGGAGAGAGTGAGGGAAGGGATGGCACTGCCCAAAAAGAAATGTTCTCTCCTTGGCTTACAGAACTGCAATCCCTCAGTATAGCACCTTTATAATAACAATAAAAACTTTGAAAAGTAAGTTGTTAAGTTACATTTTGAATAAGGATGCATATGAATCAAAATGAATCAAAAGTGAGTAAGCATATTAAAAACAATCTGTCTCTCATCTAGTTTTCTGGTTACTTGTGTGTCCTGCAATTCCTCAGGCTTTCTGTATGTTGTTTGTTCCTCAGTGCTTGGAATTGAACCCAGGGTCTTACACACTTTAGGTAAGTATTCTACCACTGAGCTACAGCCCTAGCCAATGAATATATGTTTTTTTGTATATGTGTTGTATGTGTATATACACATACATTCATATAGTGTGTGTATGTGGATTGGGTCTGGGGCTTGAACTCAGGTCCCTGTCCCTCAGCTTTTGTGCTCAAGGCTAGCATTCTACCATTTGAGTCCTAGCTCTACTTCCACTTCCAGGTTTTTGTTTTTGTTTTTTTGTTTTTTTTTAGTCAGTCATGGGGCTTGAACTCTGTGCCTGGGTGCTGTCCTTGAGTGCTTCAGCTCAAGGCTACCGCCCTACCCCTTGAGCCACAGCATCACTTCTAGTTTTCTAGTGGTTAATTGGAGATAAGAATCTCTTTAGTGCCCAGCCTGGCTTTGAACCTTGGTCCTCAAATCTCAGCCTCCCGAGTAGCTAGGATTACAGGCATGAGCCACCCACTTCCAGCTTTTTTTGGTGAGTAATTGGAGAAGTCACACAGATTTTTCTGCCTGGGATGTCTTCACATTGAGACCTTCAGATTTCAGCCTCTCGAATAGTTAGGACTACATGTGTGAGCCACCAGTGCCCTGAAATACATGTATTTTAAATGCCATACTAAATATACTGCCCTATATATCTTTCACTTCTTATTTTTCAATATGCTGTCCTGGAGCTCTGTGTGATGTGATGGATTTCCATTTATTGCATCTTTTATCTAACTTATCTTCTCTACTGGTAGACATTTAGGTTGTTTATATGAAGCTGATGAAAAGAAAAATAAATGCTGGGTGAGGTGGCTCATGCCTGTAATCGTAGCTACTCAAGAGGCTGAGATCTGAGGATCATGGTTCAAAGCCAGTCTGGGTACTACACTTTGTGAGACTTATATCTCCAATTAACCACCAGAAAACCAGAAATGGTGCTGTGGCTCAAGGGTTAGGGTGGTAGCCTTGAGCTGAGGAGCTCAAGGACTGCACTCAGGCCCAGAGTTCAAGTCCCACAACCGACAAAAAAATAAGCCAGGCACTGGCCTAGCTACTCAGGAGGCTGAGATACAAGGATTACAGTTCAAAGCTAGCCCAGACAAAAATGTCTGTGCAACTCTTATCTCCAATTAACCATTAAAACACTGGAAGTGGAGCTGTGGCTTGAGTGGTAGAGTGTCAGCATTAAACATAAAAAGGTAAGAGACGCTGTTCAGACCTACGTTCAAATCCCAATACCAGCACACATTCACAACAAAAGTAATTAGTCTACAACTTGAAGTCTTAAGGCTAGGCATCGGAGTGGTTTACAGTTACAGTCTGGTAAAATGCCATCTTCCACTGCAGAATGTGGGCACTTGCCTGGGTCCATTCCATTTTACAGCAAGGGAAATCAGAATGCTTAGAAATGGTATGTATGTGTTCTCCCAAAGCACTTGGCAGGAATAAAGAATAGGTCTGGCCTGGAGTGCTAACTCTAGTCCCATGCTCTTTCTGTTATTTCCCAACACCCTTAGCAGCTTTCGGTGGTATTTGAAATAGTGGGATCTTAAGCAAGCTCGATTTGTGTAAGGAATACATAAAGGAAAAAAATGTCATAGGGATCTGGGGAAGTCCCCACACGATACCTGGGAACCCAAGGGCCCGGTTGTTTCATTTAGTATAAACATGGAGTCTCAGAGGGAGTCAAGGAAGTTCTGTGGCCTCTCTGTGCTCCACCGATTGTAGCCACACACCCAGCACCACACCACACAGGCCCCACCAGCATTGTTGTGGAGGCAGACTAGGCGATCCCTACAAACATCTCTTAGCTATTTGCAAATGAAAGCCACAACTGTGGTAGGAGAGATAGGCTATCAGATACACCACTCAGATGCTGCTGTACTTTTTAGCCAACTGAACCCCTCACTATCATCAACTAAGCATTACCCACCTCCTCCATCCGTTGGTAGTTATTTTTTTTACTTATTCTTTATATATTTAAGTACTCATGGTTGATAGGGTCTTACAAATGCTAACTGCTCTGTCACTGAGCTGTTTTCAAATCTCCATTCTTTTTTTTTTTTGGGTGGGCCATGGGGCGTGAACTCAGGGCTTGGGCGCCATCCCTGAGCTCTTTGTTCAAGGCTAGTGCTCTATCACTTGAGCTACTTTGGTGTTTCTGGTTTTCTGGTGGTTAATTGGAGATGAGTCTCATGGCCTTTTTGTGCCCAAGGCTGGCTTTGAACCTTGATCCTCAGACCTTAGCCTCCTGAGTAGCTAGGATTACAGGCGTGAGCCACTAGTGCCCTCTGTCAATCTCCATTTTTAAACTGGTTGTTTCAAAGCTTACTTTTTTTTGTTTTATTTTGTTGTTGTTGTTGTTGTTGTTGTTTTACCAGTCCTGGGGCTTGAACTCAGGTCCTGGGCACTGTTCTTGAACACTTTTGCTCAAGGCTAGTGCTCTACTACTTGAGCTACAACACCACTTTCGACTTTTTCTGTATATATGGTATGGAGGATTCAAACCCAGGCTGAGTTTCAAATCAAATTATCATATTTAATCCTTCTGAACCTTATTTTTTCCATTTACTAAATGAAGATAATAGTGGGGCTATGAAAGGATTAAATAAATTAATACATGGAGTATACAGCCCGGAACACAGAAAGTACTCAGTAAGTACTCAGTATTAGGGGAAATAACTGAAAGTGGATGGTAATGCATCTAAACATCCTTCTTATTTAAGAAAAATAATCACAGTCTTTTTGCAGTGCTTGCTGGTTTAATATTTCTTTGCTTTGGAGCAGAAACATGGCAGATTGCTACAGAAGAAGTAACAAGACCTCCAGCCTGTGACATGGCATTAACAGAAAATGGTATTCAGGCCATAGGCTCTCCCGGTTTTATGAATTTGCTTCTTCAGCTGTCTGATTCAATACTGTATCATCATCACCCACATAGCCAATCAAAACTGAGGAATGAATAAACTTGTAACTCTATTCAAGGACTGAAATTGCCTTGTATTTTGGCATCTCCAGGAAAAAGGAGAGAAAAACTTAGATGGGAGTGATTAGTGTGGGAAAAATAGTCTGATGGATAACGGACTCAGCATGGACATGAAGATGTAGAAGAGTGCTGGAATGTGGCTTAGTGGTACAGTGCTTGCATCAAGTCCTGGGTTCGATTCCTCCGTACCACATAAACAGAAAAAGCTGGAAGTAGCACTGTGGTTCAAGTGGTAGAGTGCTAGCCTTGAGCAAAAGAAACTCAGGGACATTGCCCAGGCCCTGAGTTCAAGCCAAAGGGACTGGGGAAAAAAGAAAAAAAAAATGTAGGGCCGGAAGTTTGGCCTAGTGGTAGAGTGCTTGCCTAGCATACACAAAGATCTGGATTTGATTCCTTGGTACCACATACAAAGGAGAAAAAGCTGGAAGTGATTCTGAGGCTCAAGTGGTAGAGCTCTAGCCTTGAGGAAGTCCAAGGACAGTGCTCAGGCCCTGAGCTCAAGCTCAGGACTGGCAAAACAAACAAACAAACAAAAAGAAAAAAAAAAACGTAGAAGAATGGCTCTGTAGCTGGACAATAAGGCCCAAAGAATCTCTAGGTTTTGTTTTCCTTTTGAACAAAGTCATCAAAGTTAGCAATCTTTTTTTTCCTCCTCTTTTTTTTCTTTCTTATTTTTTGTCTATATCGTGGTTTGAACTCATAATTGGCATTCTATCATGGAGCCATGCATCTGTCTCTGCTTTCTTGTGGTTATTTTGGAGATGGAGTCTAGCAAACTTGTAAACTGGCCTCACACTTTGATCCTTTAGGTGTCTGAAGTAGCTAGGATTACAGTCATGAACCACCAGCACCTAGCCAAAGTCAGCTATCTTAAGGAGGCAGAAGAGAGCATTTCTTTCCGTCAGTGATTGTCTAGGAAGATTTCCACCTTTCAAAAGGCTCATTCTGTGAGTGTCACAAAGAACACCCTATTAAGAGTATCTGCCTCCTGAAAATGAATCCTCCTTCTTTGTATTCAGGGTGTTTTCCTGTTAATAATAGCCTCCTACTCTGACCCCAAGTTGTTTCACAGCCTCCCTGAAAGTAAAAGGTACTCATTGTTTGGGACTTTTTCCCTCCGTTCCTAAATTTGCGCCTTTCCCAATGGGGTCACAGTAATGTTATTTCTCCTAAGGCATGGCCAAGGACAGGTCTAGCCACGTCTTTGTTTCCTTCTCTTCCCCATCTTGTTCAGTGACGGTGAAATAGTTTTCAATGACATTCAACAAGCATTTGCCCTGAACTCACTCTGAACAAAGTGCAAGGTTAGCTCACATGCAGTAGGAAAGTGACTAGGCCATGATCTCTGGGCTTGGATTTGTTTTTTGATCAGTGTGACAACTGACAAAATGTGTCAGAGTCTCTCTTCAACCTTCGAAGACTGTTAAGTTTATCTTAATTTGATTTGTGTGCTTAGAATCCAATTAACACTGGACTTGAGAATATTTGACCACAGAAGTCTCTCAGAAAACTTCTCAATCCCTCCATCTATGTGATGCTCTCAGTTCTCGTCTGTCTTAGAGCAGGCCTCATTTTCTTTTTATATTCCCTTCGGTTCATTTGTGTACTGCAACCCAGCAAAGGAGCAGGCAAAGGACAAGGTGCCTGCATCTAGAATTGGAAGATAATGAGTGCCTACTTCATAAAATGGATGAGGAAATTAGCTACCATATGAACACGCTTTGAGAACTAGTATCTATATGATAATGCGCTAATTTTATTATCCCTTTTGTGATCTCTCAAAGGACCTCACCCATGAGAAAAACCCTACTAATATTAATTAATGAATAAATTATATCAGCCACCACCAGGGGCAGATTCTGTTTCTCACTGACATGCACTGCCAGCAAGGCGCATTGAATGGAGGCCCTCCTTAGGTTCAGTGAAAGGGGTTTGTAGGGATTAGGTGGAATCAAAGGGCAGGCTTGTCGTACAGCTCCCTTTTAGAAAGTAAGTGTCCATAGGTGCTCCTATTCTGTATGTCTTGCTTCCTTCTTAAGGGGTAATGCCTCTACTTGTACAAACTATGGCTAAGACCGTTTGGGATTCCAGTCTTCAGGCTGCCTGAACTAGTTTTTTAACACGGATCCAATTTGACCTGAGTCTTAGTCATCTCATCTATAACAGGAAGTTAAGGGGGTTAAGACGGATGGGGAGAATGATGAAAGACATGACATTCATCAAGATGCTTTACATTCATAAACTGCCTTGTTGAATGGCAGATAATAAAAATGAAGTTAAGATAGGATTTTACAACTAGAACTTATCATTACAAGTGAGGACTTAGTCAAGTCAACACAACATGCTTACTGTAAAAACATTCACTGGAAATATTGTCTCCAAATATTAATTGAGCAACCTCTAGGGGCTGAGCACTTTATATGCTGGAGATAGACTCTGTCATCATATGTCTTCAATGGGAAAGGGAAGTGATTTATGATTGGCATACAGTGTGAACAGGGCATTCTGGAAACAATAGGGGTGTCATGGTGACACCCCTGACTGGGAAGTTATCAGTAGCAATCAGAGCAGGCTTCCTGGAAGGAGTGGCGAGGATTGAGGTAAGGAGAAACAAGTGGGTGGGTAGAGGGAGCACAATGAACAAGTCTGCCAGAACTGCCATGGAGCATGCTCATTTGAGAAATGAGAGTTCTTAAAACTGTAGGGGTTTGTACACACTAGATCACAAGATACCAGTTTGCTTTGTGAAAAGATTTGCTTCTGACAGAATGGAATGGAGGTGTTGATGAATATGCCTATACTTAGAAAATTTTAGTGAGGAGGAAGGAGCTCAGTTACTTGTGTGTGTGTGGTAGTGGGGGGGGGGAGTGTTACGGTGCTTGAACACATGATCTAGGCACTGTCCTGTCACCTAGCTTCGTTTCTTAAGGTTGGTAGTTGACCATTTGAACCACATTTCCACTTCCAACCTTTTGGTGGTTAGTTGGAGATAAGCGTCTCATGGACTTTCCTGCCCAGTGTACTTGGGAATGCGATCCTCAGATCTCAGCCTCTTGAGTAGCTAAGATTGCCGAACGAGCCACCTGCAGGGCCCAATGTATTTAAATTTTTATTAAAAGTGTTATTGTAGCAGGGAGTTTGGTCTAGTGGTGGTAGAGTGCTTGCCTACCATGCACGAAGATCCAGGTTCTATTCCTCAGTACCACATACACAGAAAAAAGCAGAAGTGGTGCTGTGGCTCAAGTGGTAGAGCTCTAGCCTTGAGAAAACCCCAAAACAGTGCTCAGGCCTTGAGCTCAAGGGCCAGGACTGGCAAAAAAAAAAAAAAGTTATTATAAAGATGATGTACAAAGGGGTTACAGTTACATGTCAGGTAAAGACGACTTTTGCCCGGCTCATGCCTATAACCCTAGCTACTCAGGAGGCTGAGATCTGAGGACTGCAGTTCAAAGCCAGCCAGGGCACTAACGACCCTAAGACTCCTATCTTCAAATGAACCACCAGGAAAAGGGAAGGGGTGCTGTGGCTCAAGGGGTGGGGTGGTAGCCTTGAGCTGAAGAGCTCAGGGACAGCGCCCAGGCCCAGAGTTCAAGCCCCCCAACCGGAGTGGGGGTGGGTGGGGAGGAAGTGCGCTGCTTCTCGGACAGGGTCACTCCTCTCGCACGCTCCCAGCCCAGTTCATTTTCCACACAGTGTCCAGTCGGCACCACAAGGCATCTTACCACGGTGGGGGCCTTCAGGCCTGACCCTCAGCCCAAGGGTGCCTTCACTCCCTGAACCCCCCTTCACTTCCACGGCCAGCCGGCGGTAACCCGTATGAAATGGGATTCTGGGCTCAAGTTCGCAAAAAAAAAAAGAAAGAAAAAGAAAACAAGAAGTGTGGTCCAAAGCAGCATGAAGAAGGAAAAGCGATTTTGGGGGACTGAGCCTCCGGGTGGGGATATAAAGGTGACGGCTGGCCTTTGCCTCCTCCCTCCTTCCCCTTTCCTCCCTCGCAAGCGGGAGCAGCCCAGAGCCCAGGACCCCGACCTGTCCAGCAGCCTCTTCCAAGCCATGATTGAGAAGGCAGCCGCGGCGAGCCCGGGCCGGGCGGGAGAGGCCGCGCATGCTCAGTGCGCGGGGCGGCGGGGGCGGAGGCCCGGACGCTGCACGGCGCATGCTCAGTCTCCGCTTCTGCTCTCCATCCAGCACCGCAGCCGGAAAACCGCAGCGGCGGCGGCGGCGGCGGCGGCGGCGGCGGCGACGGCCGAGTGAGGCGACGGTGCCGGGCAGCCCGAGGGCGAAGAACAAAAAATACGAGGACAGAACCGATCAGGCGGGGCCAAGAGCTTGCGCTGTGCGGCCTGCGGCAGGCCACGGCCTTCGCCGTCCCAGCGCGGAGGGGCGCGGAGGGCGCGGCGGCGGGGCCGGGGCCGCCGGGGCCTGCAGTGATTTTTGACGTTTTCCTCAGCCTGCGCCGCCGCCGCCGTCCCGGGCCGGGCCGCGCCGTCCGGGCCGCCCCCACCGCCGCCCTCCTCCCCGCCGCGCCCCGCCCCGCGCGCCCCCCTGCGGCCGGAGCGGCACCGGGCTCCCGGGGACGGGAAGGAAGGGGAGGAAGGGAAGCCGGGCGCGCGGGCAGCGCCATGGCGGGGGCCTCCTCCACGACGTGACCGCCGCGGACCGCCCGCTCCCGCTCCCCGTCAGCATTCCGGGCCTGCGCCTGCCCTCCGGGCCCGGCTGACCACCCCGAGACAAAGGGGAGGAGGCCTCGCTCACCCGCGCGCTCGCGGCCCGGGCGGCGGGGACGGACCGACCGACCGACCGACCGACCGACCGACGCGGGGCGGACGCGCGGACACGGCGCCGCCGCTGCATTCCTATGCCCGGGGGCCGCGGCTCCCGCGGGTAGACGACCGGCTGCTCCCGGCGCCCACAGCTGAGCTGCGCCGCCCGGGTCGGCCGCCGGGCGGGCCTGGCCCCGACCCGGGCCCCGAGGGCGCGAGATCGCCGGTCCTTCGCCGCGATCCCCGGCCGCACCATGTGAAGGGGAGCGGCCGCCCCTCCCGAGGAGCCGCCGGGGAAGATGGGGGATGCCGCGGACCCCAGGGAGATGCGGAAGACCTTCATTGTTCCAGCCATCAAGCCCTTCGACCACTACGATTTCTCCAGGGCCAAGATCGCCTGCAATCTGGCCTGGCTGGTGGCCAAAGCCTTTGGGACAGGTAGGTGGAGTCCTCGCCCCGGCCGGGCGCGGTGCTGCCCGCTCCCCGGCGCCGGCTCCCCGTGCGGCCCGGCCCGTGGCGGGAGGTCCCCGGATTTCTTTTTCTGGGCTCTCGGAAGCGCCTTTTCTCGTCTTTCTTTTTTTCTTCTCGGTGAGCAGTTCTGTCGTGTGTTTACCGAGTGGTCCGCATTCACATTGGCCGCCTCCATTTCTCCCTCCGTCATAACTACGATTCCACCCCCGAGAAACCCGAGCTGGCTTCTTTCTGTGTACTGGAACAAGGTGGATGGCCTATATTCGATCTGGGACTGTGTTGGTTTTTGACAGTTGTAATGGTGGCTGCTCCAAGGTGGCTTGCGTTAATATTGCAGCATTAATCTTGTTATTTTTTTTTTCAGTCCCGTATCAGCTGTCTTATGGTCATGGGAACATCTCAGGTTTTTTATTAAACCATTTATTAAACCCACTTTAGGTTGCGACTAGGGTGGTATGTTCGTTTCTTATTATTAGTGAGGCGTACTCTTTAAAAAGGCTTTACATTAAATCCTAACTTTTTTTTTTTAGTGGAATTTTTTTTTTGAGGGCTTATACTGTTGACAGAAATCCCATAGGAGTGTGGCAATTAAAATATACTCCTTCATATTCCCATGTGCAGAATAACAGGAAGGGGCCTCCTGTTGTAATTCCTTAGCTGTTGCTTTAGGAGCCCACGTTGTGGAATGCTTAAGAAAAATTGAGCTGTCTTTTCTGAGACGATGCTCCCCTGATTTAATCTGCTCATTTGTAAGAGTCGTTTTGCCAGCTTTTCTGTTTGGTAATTCATTACGTTTGGATATACGATTTATTGAGAAGTTCTTTAATATTTACCGTTTTCAGATGTTTAATATGGATTGTGTTGTTTTGAGAGTGGCTGATTTCCAATTTTAGAATGGTGAAAATATGTGGGACAAATGTCTAGTTCAATTTTACTGTTTGCACTTAATATTTTTCTCTGTGTTTTCAGGACTTGTGTATCCTAATGTGTGAATTTCACTAGGATAGTATTCAAGTGATTTAGTTTTGGGGGAAACTTAATGTGGATGTAATTTTCATTCTCACAATGTGGTATTGAACTGGCATGATGAATAAGCATGTCTTGAAAGAATTAAAATTTTAAAGTTTTTTTTTCAGAGCTGAGTATCTAGAGTAATAGGAGGGAACAGTATGAATATTTTTGTTTTTAATTTTCTAATGTAAGCAAGGAAATAATACATGTATTTTGGTTTTAATTTAAGCAGCATGCCAAGTCTGATATGCATTTGGAGGGTAAGTGAAAGCTAGTTAAGTATTTAGGAAAGATGAAAATTTATTCAGCAATCTATGTGGAAAATAATGTGGAAAAAATAGAAGGCAGAGAACCAGAGAAATATTTTCTTTCCATCTCAAATGGAGAGGTATTTGCAGTACAGAAGGCAGAATTTTGCTGTGCATGCACAAAGGAATCTAAGCAGAAAATGGCCTACTTTCTGAATATGTGTCAGACCAGTTACTAGATCCTGGACCACTTGAAGAGGATCATTGAATGTACTTGAGAAGAAAGGAGGTGAAAGGAATACACTGTCGATGGAACCTGACCTCTGCCAGGCACTCTGCTAGATACTTTGCCTTAAATTTTGCATTTGGGGAGCACAACTCCATGATATCAGTAGTGTGCTATTCATTTAAACCAAATGAGTAAACCAGAGTACGGAGAAGCTGGACAGCTCTCTTACACTGAAGTGGTGAAGATAAGTTTACAATTGAAGGATAAGCTATGAGTAGAGGTGCAGCAGACCTGTTGTATGTCCACTGCTCTAAATATATTACTTCATCTCTTCCTACAGCCTCCCTTTGAACACTCTACTCATTTTTGCAGGTGAAAGAACGAGCTTAGAGACATTAATTTGCATGACTTTAAACATCTGGCAAGTAGCCTATTCTGTGTGTCAGCTTAGGTCTTCCTGATTCTGAAGTCTTGGCGTTTTATAATATACAGTATTCCACAGAGCAATCCTTTTATCTGCAAGTGTGAAAAATGTGCACATAGCACAGGTTAAAGTCTAGTTAACTTTCCTTAACAATTGGGTACATCTTAATCTACTTTGAGATGGTTTAGATGAATATTTTTGGTTACATTTGCCTTGGCAACAATTAGAATGGATAAAAAGGTTATAGTCAAGACCTTAAGAGTGTCACTAACAAGAAATTAGAACAGTATTAAGTTTATATTTTTACATGGTGTTTATGCTATATCAACACAACATGAATGTGTCTTTTGTATCTTACAAGAAAGTAAGATTTAATTTTTTTTTTTTTTTTTGGTCATGGGGCTTGAACTCTGTGCCAGTATCCTCAGATCTCAGCCTCCTGAGTGGCTAAGATTACAGGAGTGAGCCATTGGCACCTGGCTAGATTTAGTTTAGGTTTTTTTTTTTTTTTTTGCAGTCCTGGGCTCAGGACTCTACCACTGTGGCTCTACCACTTGAGCCACAGCACCACTTCTGGCTTTTTTCTATGTATGTGGTACCAAGGAATCGAATCCAGATCTTTGTGCATGCTAGGCAAGCACTCTACCACTAGGCCAAATTCCCAGCCTAGATTTTACATTTTTGATGTATTCATTTGCTGTAGATATTTACAGAACAGAAAAGGTTAATCAATTGGTATTATTAGCTAGTTGTACTAAAAAAAATAGCTTAATTTTCAAGGATCACTTATTAAAATCTCTTATTTAACAATATCACATAGTGCTTTTCTGTCAGAAAGCCTAACTTTTGACATGTAAAAGTTGGTCAGTTTTAGAACCATATGCTGAAAGTTATTTTAAATGCTAGCTAGATAAGTTGTGGGACAATAACCTAAAGTGCTTAGCATTGTGACACCTAAAAAGTAGATATGGAGTATTTGTTGACTTTGAAATCTTATGTCCGGAACTTTGAATACTTTTCTTCTTTTACCCTAAAAATATACTACATAGCTCAGGTCTTGATTGTTTTTTTTGTGAAAAAATGCAGCTACAGTTTGGATCAAATGAAGAATAAGTTTGTGTAGATGAATTTGTAACAATTTGATACTCAAGTTATTTTAAGTAAATTGCAAAAGCGGAGGAAGTTAAACTATGTGGCCTCTATTATTGTATTTGAAGAACATGACACATTTAAACAATGGTAAGCCTGAGTTTGTGTTTAAGTGTTCTCCCTTAAATCTTTTGGGGAAACAGGGCTGAACTCTTGTGACAATTTTCCTTATTCTTGAATTCAGAGTTCTCAGTGCAGTAGTCACTTTCCAGCCACAAAATCTTTCCGGTATCAGTTGATCATTTCAACCTTACTCACTTACCATTTACCTTTTTATATTCCATTTTGTTTAGTAACACAAAATAAGTTACCATTATAAATAGACCTTATTACAGTTCTTTATATTGCTTAACAGTTCTTTGAAAAATCCTACAGATTATCTGACTCTTAGTGCATTTATGAGGATTATGGAAACAAGGTAAAGAATGAGTGAATGGGACTAATATTGTTAAGAGTTTGGGTATGAGGTAAAAAAGAAGTAACAGCAAATCTGCTAGTAATTTGTTGAGCAGTTACTGTGTGTCCAACACTTTACACATAGTGTCTTATTTTAATCCTCTTTCCAGCCTTATGAGGTGGAAACTCTTAAATCATTCTGGTTTCACTGATGAGGAAAGTGAGGCTCAGGGGTTTAGGCACTCATCCAGACCCACCCCGCTAATGGAGCTGGGATCAGAACCAGGGAAATCTGATTTCAGTCTATTTTTTTTTTCTTTCTTCCTTCTTTCTTTTCTTTTTTCTTTTTAGTTTCTTTTCCCCTCAGTCTTGGGAGGCTTGAACTCCAGGCTAGGTACTGTCCCTGAGCTGCTTTTTGCTCAAGACTAGCACTGTACCACTTGAACAGTGCTACTTCTGGCTTTTCCTAGTTATGTGGTCCTGAGAAATCGAACCCAGGCATGATGCATGCTAGGCAGGCACTCTACCACTAAGCCCCAGTCCCAACCCCAATCTATTTTTTTTTTTTTTTTTTTTGCCAGTCCTGGGCTTGAGCTCAGGGCTTGAGCACTGTCCTTGGACTTTCTCAAGGCTAGCACTCTACCACTTGAGCCTCAGCACCACTTCTGGCTTTTTGCTATGTATGTGGGGTACCGAGGAATCGAACCCGGGTCTTCGTGCATGCTAGGCAAGCACTCTACCACTAGGCCAAACTCCCGGGCCCCCCAATCTATTTTTTTACAGCTACCATTCTGGTAGAAGTCAAAGGTATGGAAAAGAAGCTTTGCTTCTTTTGTTGCAGAAATTAAATCCTTAGTGTTTTTAAAGGACTAAATTTGGGGTACATGGGGAGTCATTTAAATGAGAATAACCTATATGAGAGGATAAAGTTTTTTTTGTGTTTTTTTTGGTGAGCCATGGGGCTTGAACTGGGCCTGGGCTCTGTCTCCGAACTTTTCAGCTCAAGGCTACTGCTCTACCCTTGAGCCAAGCCCCACTTCCCATTTTCTAGAGGTTAATTGGAGATAAGAGTCTTAGGTCCTTTTGTGCCTGGGGTGGCTTTGAACCTCAGATCTCAGCTTCCTGTGTAGTTAGGATAACCCGAGGTTTTAGGAAGGTCAGATTATTTGAGAGGTAGAGACTTAGTGACTAGATGAGTTGCGGTGCCACTTGACAAAGGTAGAGAAACTTGGAATGGCAAGGCAGCTTTGCTTTGATAACCTTGAACTTTAAATGTTGGCCACAGTACCTTGTCTGAGAAATCCTATGAAATAGTTATAAATGCAGGTCTGCAGATGAAAGGAATAATTTGGTAGTCTGTTTATAGCAGTGTGGTTGAAATTGGAAGTAGATGTGACTGTAAAAGGGAGATACGAAATTCCAGACAGAATTTACAATAGTGACTAGTAAGGATAGAGGGAAGAGACCAAGGAAAAAGAGGAAGAATTAGAGCAGTTAGAATTCAGACAAGAATTAAGAAGAGAATTTCAGGGGGTTGGTCTAGCTGTGGGATGCCATAGTTACGTTTAAGCAATGTCCATCTGTTTGTGAAGAGTTTGTGTTTTAGTGGGATGAGAAGGATAAATGTTCAGGGTAAGATCTCCTCACCTCAGTGGTCTTTGGAAGGGAGACTTGTGTGGTGGAACCAGTGTCTAACTAGACCCCAGTGAGTGAGTGGAAAGAACACACTGCAGGTAGGGAGATGGTGGTTGCAGAGTGAGACACCAGGTGGAACCAGTGAAGCCAGCCAGACCTGATAGCCCAGAGGAAGCTGTGGAGTCGGAGTCAAGTAGTGAGATCCAGGCTTGAAAGGTAAATTACCACATAATAACGTGGAAGGCCTCATTAAGGAATTTTGGTATTTATTTAGTAGATAAGCAAGTTAGCCTGCATACATTAGACCAAAAATAAAAATGATTTCTAATTTATTATCATAACATGTACTTTGTGCTAATTACTATCCTGAATATTCTACATGCTTTTTTTTTTTTTCTTTGCCAGGCCTGGGACTTCAATTCAGCTCGGTACTGTCTCTGAGCTTCTTTTGCTCAAGGCTAGTGCTCTACCACTTGAGCCACAGCACCACTTCTGGCTTTTTTTGTTTATGTAGTACTGAGGAATCAAACTTAGGTCCTGATACATGCTAGGCAAGCACTCTACCACTAAGCCACACTCCCAGAACCTTACATGCATTTTTATTTTAGTTCTGAGAGCAGCCCTATTAAATAGGTATTCTTTTGTTTATTCATCTAAGCCTGTAAAGAAGGGTTTATTAACTACAGAACTATTGCAGATAATTCTGGGTTACCGGGCTGTTCTGTGCACTGGGATTTTAGAAGCATAGTTGGCTTACACTTATATTCCAGGCATCTTCCTACCCGTCATTCCTGTCATGACTAGGGAAGACATTGCTGGATGTGTCTGAGGCACAAGTACTCTAGAGTAAGAATCATTGCTATAAACTTGAAACAAATGTTGTGAGTTCAGAATGCTATTTTGTTAAGCATGCCATTGTATAAAGTGCAAATTACTTATAAGACATCCTGCTGGGAGTGTGGCCTAGTGGTGGAGTGCTTGCCTAGCAAGCATGAAGACCTGGGTTCCATTCCCTAGTAGTATCACATACACAGAAAAGGCTGGAAGTGGTGCTATGGCTGAAGTGGTAGAGCACTAGCCTTGTAAAGCTAGGACAGGAGTTCAAGCCCCAGGACTGGCAAAATAAATAAAGAAAGAAAGGAATGAAAGAATGACATTCTGACTTCAAAAGTATTCAGATTGAAAATAATAATTTAGGAAATATGAGAATTTTCCAGTTTTTAAAATGAAGAAACAGGCTTTATGGGTTAATAACTAAAATGACTTTTGATCAGTTTAACTATGGAACCAAAATTGGAGTCCAAGTCCATGACAGTAATGCTTGTATTTTGACCTCTGTATTATATTCCTTTTTGTAATACAGCTCTGTAAGTTAAGTATACAGGTTTTTGCTGGTTGGTTGGTTGGTTGGTTAGTTTTAGATCTAGAAGTGATGACGTGTAAAAATCATGAAAACTGAGCATTTATTTATTTTTATTTTGGGGCTTGAACTATAGGCCTGGGAGCTGTTCATGAGCTTTCCAGCTCAAGGCTAGTGCTCTACCACTTGAGCCACAGTGCCACTTGCTTTTCTTTTTAAACATTGATCCTATCAATATATTGTTTTGATTTAAAGGCCTGTACATAGGATCCCTTCAGTTTTCCTTCCGCCACTTACTCCTCTTCTGAGGTTATCCTGAAATGTTGCTTGACTCATGATAGTAAACACATGTACACCACTTCTCAGTTATTTAGAGGAAACCTAATCACCAAAGGGGTTGAATTTGCCATAATTAGGGAGTTAATGGATGTTCTGTTTCCCATTGTGCCATGGCATTTATTTCTTTTTCTTTTTTTGCCAGTCCTGGGGCTTGAACTCAGGGCCTGGGCACTGTTCTTGAGTCTCTTTTGTTCAAGACTAGTACACTACCACTTGAGCCAAAGTGCCACTTCTGGCTTTTTCTGTGTATGTGGTATGGAGAAATCAAACCCAGGGCTTGATGCATGCTAGACAGGCACTCTGCTACTAAATCACATTTCCAGCCCTTTAAGAATTCTTTTATAAAAGTATATTTGGGGCCAGGAGTTTGGCCTAGTGGTAGAGTGCGTGCCCAGCATGCACAAACACCCGGGTTCAATTCCTCAGTACCACACACATAGAAAAAGCTGGAAGTGGTACTGTGGCTCAAGTGGTAGAGCTCTGGCCTTGAGAAAGTCCAAGGACAGTGCTCAGGCCCTGAGTTCAAGGCAGGACTGGCAAAAAAATTACATATTTTTTTTTTCCCTACAGGCTAGTCAGGCTAAAACAGAGACTAAAGAGACGCCTGAGCCCCCTCTGTTGTCCTCACACTGGTACTCCTTACTGTGGTGCGCAACAGTGTTCTTGAGGTACCTGTGTGAATGTGTGAGCTCGTGTGCATACTGGTCCTGGGACTTGAATTCAGGACCTGAGTGCTATTCCTGAGCTTTTTTACTCAAGGCTAGTTCTGTATCACTTGAGCCACAGCTCTACTTCTGGCTTTCTTTTTTTTTTGGTAGTTTATGGAGATGGAAGTCTCAGAGACTTTCCTACTTGGTCTGGCTGCAAACTGCTATCCTCAGCCTCTTAAGGAGCTAGGATTACAGGCATGAGCCACTGGTTTCTGGTTTGTGTCTGTTTTTTTGAGATGAAGAAATGGAAATATTGGGGCCAGGGAAGTGGCCTAGTGGTAGAGTGCTTGCCTAGCACACGTGGGGCTCTGGGTTCCTGAGTACCACATAAACAAATGTTAATGTTTAACATCTCCATTTGTTTTTTGACAGATTTTTTAAAAACATTTTAAATTAAATTTTTGTTTATGTGGTACTGAGGAATCAAACCCTCCTTCCTCCTTGCCTGCTTTCCTTTTCCTGTCTCGTCTTGGTACCTCTCTGGTTGACCCAGTGCTGTGCCTCTCAGATCTCCTGCCCTTTACTACCACCCTACTGCCACATGTCTGTTCACTGGAGATGTGCTGTGGGCCCCCTGAACAGCACCATCTTTGCAAATCTGTTTCTACCAGATGGCCTCAAGGAAGGACATGGAGCTGGATGAAAGTCTTCCTACCCATCCTTACAAGGTCGCAACAGCTTAGCATTCTCTTTCATACACAGGAGTGCTAGGAAGGTGGGCGGGGAGGAGAAATGGGAGCTTCTTCCCAGTATCTCCCAAGGGTCTGAGCTTTTAATATTCATTGTGTGCGTGTATGTGTGTGTGTGCGCATCACATGTGCACATACACATTGGTTCCAGGGCTTGAATTTGGAGCCTGGGCACTGTCCTTGAGCTTTTTTTCCTCAAGGATGACACTCTACCACTTGAGCCACAGGTCCACTTCCTGCTTTTTGGTGGTTAGAGATAAAAGTCTCAATATTCTTTCCTGTCTGGGATGGCTTTGAATCACAGTCCTTAGAACTCAGCCTCCTGAATAGCTAGGGTTACTATTGTGAACCACTAGTACTGGGCTGCCACTATTGATTTGATTCTTTTTTTTTGCCAGTCCTGGGTTTGAGCTCAGGGCTTGAGCACTGTCCTTGGGCTTTCTTAAGGCTAGAGCTCTACCACTTGAGCCACAGCACCACTTCTGGCTTTTTCTATGTATGTGGGGTGCTGAGGAATTGAACCCGGGTCTTCGTGCATGCTAGGCAAGCACTCCCAGCCCTTCTTTAAAAAATTTTTTAAATGTACTTTTTATTTTATTTTAAATTGGAAATTATTTTGCCGAATCTCTCTTAACCTGGATTTGTTTGAATGTTTCATAATAGTTAGATAGTAACTTCTCAAGTCTGGTAAGACTGCCACTGAAGAAATGTTATATTTTCTAAATCATTTCAAGAGCCACATGTTTTTGTTCAAGTGTCTATAATAACTTTGATCACCCGGTTAAAATGTTATCTGTTAGTTTTTTTCTAATACAAAGTGACTGTTTTTCTATTTTATTTATTGTATTTTATTGTTGGGGTAATGTATAGAGAGAGGGGTTACAGTTACATTCATCAGGTAGTGGGTACATTACTTCTTGAACATTGATACCCCTGCTCATGTTTTTCTCCCACTTTGCCTCCCCTCACACTTTCTCTTTTTCTATTTTTAACTTGTAATTTATGGAGACATAGCTTATCAAACATTTACTATAATGATGATGTTGCATGAACTAGTTGTTACTATTGATTATTGCTATTGTTTTCTCTCATTTATTGTTATTCTAATATAAGGGAGGACTCCCCCCCTTTCCTTTTTTTTTTGCTCATGGGGCTTGAACTCTGGTCCTGGGATGCTGTCCCTGAACTCTTCAGCTCAAGGCTACTGCCCTACTCCTTGAGCCACAGAGCCGATTCCTGTTTTCTGGTGGTTAATTGGAGATAATAGTCTCATGTTCTTTAGTGCCCAGGCTGGTTTGAACTGTGATCCTCAGATCTTAGCCTCCTCAGAAGCTAGGATTACAGGTGTGAGCCACCGGGCCCGACTCCCCTCACTCCCTTATCCCCCCCCCTTTTTTTAAACTAACTTGCCTATATTAGGATGGATTCATGGACTCTTATTTTATTCATTGGATTATAATTCTTCATTGTCAGTATATATTTTGATGGTCAAATTATCTTAGATTTGGTAAATGGGATCTGGTATCTTACTACATGGACTCATCCTTTGTTACAGTATTCACTTTCTGGCCCACAGATGTTCATTTTTTTTTTGTGGGTCATGGGGCCCACTGTCCCTGTGCTCTTCTGCTTAAGGCAGAAGCCAAGCCCCACTTCCCATTCTCTAGAGGTTAATTGGAGATAAGAGTCTCAGGTCCTTTTGTGCCTGGCTGGCTTTGAACCTTCATCCTCAGATCTCAGTCTCCTGAGTAGCTAGGATTACAGAGGTGAGCTACTGTGTCCAGCTTGGCCCACAGATGTTCTAAGCTGTCTTTTCTCTGCCTTAGCCTTGGAAAGGAATATTTCTTCCAGGAGTTCTCCTTCCTTTAGTGGAAAGAATATCAGACACCAAGATAATGGGTAGTAGGCCTAGTGCTTTTTGGATTGCCACTTTGTAGGCAGAGCTAGCAGTCATATACATTTGCGTATATAACTTGCTACATCTATTTTTCTCCAGCTATGTGTAGATATATTGTAAACACTGTGTTTTCATATGGACACTTGCAGTTTCCTAGAGCACCAGAATTTCTTTTCTTTGTTTTTTTTTTTTTTTTTTTTTTTTTTTTTTTTTTTTTTTTTTTTTTTTTTTGCCAGTCCTGGGCTTGAGCTCAGGGCTTGAGCACTGTCCTTGGACTTTCTCAAGGCTAGAGCTCTACCACTTGAGCCTCAGCACCACTTCCGGCTTTTTTCTATGTATGTGGTACCAAGGAATCGAACCCGGGTCTTCATGCATGCTAGGCAAGCACTTTAACCACTAGGCCAAACTCCCGGCCTCTTTGTTTTTCTTTTTGGTCAGTGGTAGGGCTTGAAGAGAGCCTGGGCCCTGTCCTGAGCTCTCTAGCTCAAGGCTAGTGCTATAAGGAAGATAATGTTCCCATGATTTAATGCAGTGATGATTGTACAATACATTTCCCTCTTACCACCTGTCCCTTCAGTTGTGGAAGAAATTGATAGCACCTCTAGGAATGCAAGGCGATTGCTGGCTGACCCAGCTTTATACATTGCCCAAACAGCAGTATTATCTTATCCTTCTACCTGTACCTCAAGCATTTCAGGTGTGTGTTAATTTCAAAACTTGAGACTCATCAGAATTTGTAATAACATACTTAAGAGAGATTCTGCCTAAGTCCTGATGTACAAGTAAAACTTGTCTCATCCTTTGCAATTGTAGTAATGGTGTATCCATCAACCATACTATAATCATTAATTTTTTACCTTTTTACTTTGGAAAAGAGTGAAATTTCTTATCTTCATTTTTGCTTGCTTATTTTCTACTATGCTGTTTCAGTTCATTTTTTAAAAATGTGATAGAATTCCAAATTGTTTTTTTTTAAATAATATCTTGTAGTATTGGTAAAATGATAAGATGTTTTGAAGCTTCTCCTAATTGTGTCAGTTCTTGAGGACTTACTTTTTTTTTTTTTTTTTTTTTTTTGCCAGTAATGCATGGGCTTGAGCTCAGGGCCTGAGCACTGTCCTTGGACTTTCTCAAGGTTAGAGCTCTACCACGTGAGTCTCAGCACCATTTCTGGCTTTTTTCTATGTATGTGGTACCGAGGAATTGAACCCGGGTATTCGTGCATGCTAGGCAAGCACTCTACCACTCCCGGTGCCTTGAGGACTTACTTTTAAAGCAACCTGTTTTTCAGTGTTCATTATGGAGTTTGTGTTGTATGTATGTGTTTTTATTTAAATTATATTTGTGAAGGGTTTTTAAGGACTCATATTTTGCAATTTGGGGTTATGGCTACACTTAGTAAAGTGAAGGCAGCCCAGGGCACTTGTGTCTTCCACCTGGGCATACCATTGCCATTTTTATGTGGCCTTGGGCAGGATAACCTTTCTAGAGTTATCTGTCAAGTGAGGATTAAAATGAATGTTAGGATTAAATAACAGAATTCGTATTTTAGGACAAAACCTGGCATATATTGAAGATCCTTAGAAAGTATAAATGTATATTCTTATTCTGACCGCTTTTTACCAATACTGAGACTTCAAGTCCTTACTCATGCTTGCTAGATAAGTTATCTACCTTCCTCCCTCTCCCCCCTCCCTCTCCTCTCTCCCTCTCCCTCTCCTCCTTCCCCTCTCCTTCTCCCTCTTCTCCCTCTTTTCCCTCTCCCTCTTCTCCCTCTCCCTCTTCTCTTTCTCCCTCTCCCTCCTCTCCCTCTCCCTCTTCTCCCTCTCCCTCTTCTCCCTCTCCCTCTTCTCCCTCTTTTCCCTCTCCCTCTTCTCTCTCTCCCTCTTCTCTTTCTCCCTCTCCCTCTTCTCTTTCTCCCTCTCCCTCTTCACTTTCTCCCTCTCCCTCTTCTCCCTCTCCCTCTTCTCCCTCTTTTCCCTCTCCCTCTTCTCTCTCTCCCTCTTCTCTTTCTCCCTCTCCCTCTTCTCTTTCTCCCTCTCCCTCTTCTCCCTCTCCCTCTTCTCCCTCTCCCTCTTCTCCCTCTTCTCCCTCTTTTCCCTCTTTTCCCTCTCCCTCTTCTCTTTCTCCCTCTCCCTCTTCTCCCTCTCCCTCTTCTCCCTCTCCCTCTCCCTCCTCTCCCTCTCCCTCTTCTCTCTCTCCCTCCTCTCCCTCTCCCTCTTCTCCCTCTCCCTCTTCTCCCTCTCCCTCTTCTCCCTCTCCCTCTTTTCCCTCTCTCTCTTTTCCCTCTCTCTCTCCCTTTTCTCCTTCTCCCTCTTCTCCCCCTTTTCCCTCTCCCTCTTCTCCCTCTCCCTCTTCTCCCTCTTCTCCCTCTCCCTCTCCTTTTCTCTGTCTCTCCCTCCTCCCCCCCCCCCCACCTCATTCTGGGACTTTAACTTAGGGCTTTGAGCTCTTCCTTAACTTTTTCCAGTCAAGGTTAGGATTCTGCCACTCAAGCCACACATTCACTTCTGGCTTTTTGCTGGTTAATTGGAGGTGAGAGTCTCTCAAAAGGCCAGGCACCAGTAGACTGGCTCACTTCTGTAATCTTAGCTGCTTGGAGACAGAGACAGAGATCTGAGGATCACCATTCTAAGCCCACCAGAGTATGAAAGTCTGTGAGACTCATTTATGTCCAATTAAGCGCACACATATTCATATTCTCTCTCCCCCCTCCCTCTCTCCCTCTCCCCCTCTCCCTTTCCCCCTCCTCCCTCCCCTTCCCCTCTCTCCAGAATAGAGTTGTGGCCCAAGTGGTAGACTGCTAGCCTTGAGGGAAAAAAAGAAAAAGCTAAGGGACAATGCCCAGACTTTGAATTTAATCCCCAGTATTGGTTCTCCAAAAAGAAGAGAAGAAAGACCTCTTGGATTTGTCTGCTCAGTCTGGCTTTGAACTATGATCCTCAATCTGTGCCTCCTGAGTAGCTAGGATAATAGACATGAGCCACCAGGGCCAGGCTCTAGGCAGCTCTCTTACTTGAGCCACAGTCTTGTCTCTTTTTGCTTTCCTTTGCTTTTCAGATCAGGTCTACTTTTGGCTCAGGTAGGCCTCAGACGAGCTTCCACCTCCCAAGTACCTGGTATTAAAGACAAATACCACCATGCCTGGCTTGTTTTTTGAGATAAGGTCTCCCTAAGTTTTTGCCTGGCTGGCCTCAAAGCACAGTTCTCCAATCTTCTCTCTGTCTCTTGAGTACCCAGGATTTAGGCATAAGCCACCATACCCAGACTTATATTCTCATTATTTGTTTTTATATTATCTGCATACTTCAGTAAGATAGTATCAAGGTCATGTGTAAAAATGAATGCAAACATAGTAAGTACATGTTATGTATGTGCATTAGTACTGTGTGGATAAAATTGTGATCTGGAAAATGAGCACTTTCTATTTGTACAGCTAGTGTTTAAATACCAGATCATTTTTCTTTCTTTCTTTCTTTTTTTTATTTTTTGCCAGTCTTGGGCTTGGGCTCAGAGCCTGAGCACTGTCCCTGGATTTTCTCAAGGCTAGGGCTTTTTTGCTACGTATGTGGTACCGAGGAATCGAACCCGGGTCTTCGTGCGTGCTAGGCAAGCACTCTACCACTAGGCCAACTTCCCAGCCCATACCAGATCATTTTTAAATTGATATAGAAAGTGGAGAACCTATTGGTACATCATAGTGTTACCTTAAGACAGTTTCTCTTTTATGATACTTTTGCTAGATAGCGACTACTTAGTTCCTATGATACTGAATTAGAGGTATGTGCCAGCATTACTTTCCATAGTTTACACTAGTGAGGCTGTTCTATTAAGTTTAAAGTCAGCTCATTACTAGGTAATGCCGTGTGATGGAAGGGAAGTGTTTTCAATTATTAAAGAAGGGTATTTTTAGCTGTCTCTAAAATCCCAAATTGATACCTCCACTCTGGCCTCTTTAACTGAGTCCTATATTTCCTGCTCCTTATTGGAGATTTTCTCTTGGATATTTTCGCTGTCATTTCCAATTCAGCATGACCAAAACTAAGGTCAGGGTCTTGTTTGTACATTGGCAGTACCTTTCATTTTCCTCTTTCTCTTAATGCTGACATGGTTTCCCTTTGACCCAGGCTTCATCACCTCTGCTTTCCACCTTTACCTCCCTGATGTATTCCCAGGCACTTCTCCTTTGTCTTTAGCAGTCTGTGTCCTTCACTTCCTATTTTACTACTGCCATGAAACTTCAGTTCCTATAAAATCATCTTTTTTCACCTCTAACTTTTATAGTCATCAGCAATGAATATGAGACTTAAAAAGATTTTTTTTTTTTTTACAATCTTCCTATGTAGCCTAGCTGGCTTTAAACCTATGATCCCTCTTTCTTTTCCTCCCAAATGCTGGTGTTACAGGGGTATTCTACCATACCAGCTAAATACAGATTTTAAAAGCAGATCTCTATTAGCTCTAAGAACCCCTCATAACTTTACTTGGGTAAGCTTTGTCAGGAGGGGAGAGAGACTAAGGGGCCTTGAGACAGAGGGAGAGATAGTCTAGATCATCAGTTATTCAACTTGTTAACAAAACTTTGGGCAAGGGGCTGATCTTCTCAGGTGGCACTGCTGCCCACTCATCTCCTGAAAAAGCTGTTGTGTTGATTTTCTGTTGTCTGCCTGCCTGTGCAGTTATTCACTGAAATTAGTTTTAAGGAATCTTACAGTATATTCTGTATGTTTGACCACTCTGTAGAGCCACTAGGCTCAGAAAAATTGGCTTCATGTTTACTTTGCAGTCAGTCCCCTTTTGGAATACACTCTAAATGGTATCTTCTGTACAGGGAATCATGTCTGTCTTTCATTGTAGATTACATGCCAAGGTCCAAAACATTTTTCAAAAGTCAATGGGATATTGTTTTTAGAAGGAACCTTTAGTTCTATGATATGAATAATAACTTGAATATGTTTCTTTTATAAAAAATCTTGTAATAGATTTTTTTTCCCTCCTTAATCTTTATAGAAAATGTGCCAGAGGAACTTCGAGAACCATTTTACACAGATCAGTATGACCAGGAACACATCAAACCACCCGTTGTTAATTTGCTTCTGTCGGCTGAACTGTACTGTCGTGCCGGGAGTCTCATTCTCAAGAGCGATGCAGCAAAACCACTTTTGGGCCATGATGCTGTAATCCAGGCTTTAGCACAGAAAGGTCTTTATGTCACCGACCAGGAAAAATTGGTAACTGAACGAGATCTCCACAAGAAACCCATACAGATGGTGAGTCTTTCTATATCCAAGGTTATTTTAAATTTAAAATGCATACTGTTGACTATGAATATAAGAAAATGTTTTTGAAATTTGGTTATTTTCTCTGTCTACTATTTAGTAACCATTTCTTGTAAATCTTGTTTCTCTGTAAAGAAAGATTTTAATTTTTTTTTTTTTTTTGGCTCAGGTTGTGGGACTTGAACTCTGGGCCTGGGTGCCGCCCCTGAGCTCTTCAGCTCAAAGCCACTGCCCTACCCTTTGAGCCACAGCGCCACTTCCAGTTTTTTGGTGGTTAATTAGAAATAAGAGTATCATGGACTTTTTAGTGCCTAGGCTGGATTTGAACTGTGATCCTCAGATCTCAGTCCCCTGAGTAGCTAGGATTATAGGTATGAACCACCATGCCCAACAAGGAAGATTTTAATTATAGCAGACTATTTTGGAATATTTGGAGTTTAATGAGTTTTGTGATTTTCACTTATTTTGATTTTCTTTTTCTATTTTTTTTCCTTCCTTTTTCATGGTGGGGCAGGCGGTGGGGGTGGGGGAGGAGGCTAGTCAGGTTTAGGTCTTGAATTTGGTGCCTCTCATCTGTGGTTCTCTCATCTTTCATGCTCACAGCTAGCCCTCTACCACTTGAGTCAGTCTATGAAATTTGGTGGAGGTTTTTCCTCAACTAGCCTCGAATTGGGATCCTCCAGATTCCTGCTCCCTGAGTAGCTAGGATTGTAGGCATGAGTCATTAAGTGTCCACCCAGCTGTTTAGACATAATTTTTATTTAATTAAAAATTCTCTTTGATCTTAGGGAGTAGCTAGCAGAGATGAAAAAGGCATTCTTCACTTTATTAGGCAAGATTAGTGTGTTTTATGTGTTGGAATAAACTCTTAGTAAAATCTCCACATGTCAGATATTTTAGTTTATTCAACCGTTACTCATTCTTTGTTTGTGCTTGTATTGAGGCTTGACTTCAAGGCCTCTTATTCTCACTGAACTTTGTTCAGTCAAGGTTGTTACATTACAACTTGATTGATTGATTGATTGTTGATCATGTAGCTTGAACTTGGCCTGGGTACCATCTAAGCTTTTTCACTCTACTCTCACACTCTGCATTTTGAGCCATAACACCATATCTGGTGGTTTTTCTGATGGTTAATTGGAGATAAAAGTCTCACAGACTTTCTTTCTTGCCCAGCTGGCTTTGAGCAGCAGTTCTTAGATTTCAGACTGTTGAGTAGCTAGGATTACAGGCATGAGCCACCTTCACCTGGCTTCATAAGTTGATTTTAATTGAAGTCTCATAGATTTGTCTTCCTGGGCTGGATTCACCCACATGGGGCTGGTTCTGAATCCTGATCCTCAGATCAGGTATGAGCCACTGGCACTGGCGTTAGCTCATGCTTGTAAAAAAACACATGTAAACTTCTAGAATTGTCTAGGATAAGTATGATTGTCTCTGAAGACTGAGATCCACGTGTTTCACTGCTTCAACTAAGCTTAACAAAATGCAGGAATCATTAAACATGCTATTATATTATGAAATTATAAAATTTAAGAAGGATGACAAAAATTAGTTTCCCAGGCCGAGAGTTTGGCCTAGTGGTAGAGTGCTTGCCTAGCATGCACGAAGACCTGGGTACCACATACACAGAAAAAAGCTGGAAGTGGTGCTGTGGCTCAAGTGGTAGCGTGCTAGCCTTGAGAAAACCCAAGGAGAGTGCTCAGGCCCTGAGCTCAGGCCCAGGACTGGCAAATCAGTTTCCCAAGGCCGATACTAGATGTAATAATGACCTACTGCTTTGCTTCCTGTCTATTTTCTCTATCTTGAAAACTTACTTTCGGGGCTGGAGGTGTCTGTGACTTACTGGTTGAGTGCTTACCTACTAGCATGTACAGCGTTTGGTATCCAACACTGCAAAAATAATAGAAAAACAAATAAGTAAATAAATACTTTTTTTTTTAGTCGGGTGTGGGCTCTTCAGCTCAAGGCTAGTGCCCTACCCCTTGAGTCACAGCACCACTTCTGGTTTTCTGGTGCTTAATTGGGGATAAGAGTCTCACAGACTTTCATGCCCGGGCTGGCTTTGAATGGAAATCTTCAGATCTCAGCCTCCTGGGTAGGTAGGATTACAGGCACGAGCCATCAGCACCTGGCATAAATACTTTACTTTTTTTAAAAAGTAGGATGTGGAGCATGATGTCTTGAGTAGTTTAGTTATAGATTTGTAATAAAATTATTAAGGATAACTGATAACGTTTAGTTTACTTAGATATGGATTTTCAACCTTCATTGATAGCTCCAGTTTCACTTGTGGTTCGGTTAGCCTCTGATTTTGGCACTTGAGTACAGCATACATATACTATGTATCATTTACCAGCACCAGGAGCAAGTCCAGTTTTACCCCGTGTCCCTATCAGTGTGTCACATTCAGCTCCTCCACAGCTTACCTCTGCTTGTTGGACTCTTTCCATTTATTTCCACGTCCTTCGTTTCAAGATCGATAGCACAGTTACAAAGCACATTGATGATTTTCTGGTCAGGGTTTGCTTAGTCTGATGCTCCTTCAGGTACTGACAAGATACACATCAAAAACCCAGATGTCCTTAAAAGTAGGTTATCTGGGGCCGGGAGTTTGGCCTAGTGGTAGAGTGCTTGCCTAGCATGCACAAACACCCAAGTTCAATTCCTCGGTACCCCACATACATAGCAAAAAGCTGGAAGTGGTGCTGAGGCTCAAGTGTTAAGAGTGCTAGCCTTGAGAAAGTCCAAGGACAATGCTCAAGCCCTGAGCTCAAGCCCAGGACTGGCAAAAAAAAAAAAAAAAAAGTAGGTTATCTATTTCAGAACCTCATTAATAAGAATGAAATAAATTGAGTATGTTTCCTGCATTTTTTCCTAGAGTAAGGTAGGGGTGTGTGTGTGTGTGTGTGTGTGTGTGTGTGTGTGTGTGTGTAGACACAGTTATGAAGGTTTTGGAAAAATTACTTTTGAAGTATCAATTTGGTAGACAGATCATTGCATTGATTAGATTTCACTTACATTATTGATCCTACACATAACTTTGAATTCACTTATGTAGTATTTATAGAATTAATTTAAATGGTCTAGAATTTTTGTTTTTCTGGTTCTTCCTTCAATTTATGTTAGAACTTGAGAACTTCATACTTCATATACTTCATATATCAACTTAACCTTGTGTTAAATCACATACACTGACATATTTTAGTTGTATACTTTCAGTTTGATTAATACTGTAATATTTCTCCTTACTGAAAATATAGGGGAGAAAATTATTTGTCAGACCACTAGTAAAGTCTTGTTTGAGAAATACTTAAAAGAATAACCTCCCTCCTCCCTTTTTTTTTTTTTTTTAAAGAGTTTGTCATGCTTTTGGGAACCAAATGATAGTGGATTTTTTGTTTTTGTTTTTGTGGTACTGACTAAGGTTTGAACTCATGACCCTAAGCTTACTTACACTGATGTTTTACCATTCAGCCACATATCCACACCTGTTTTTTACTGGTTATTTTTGAAAGAAGGTCTGATTTTTCTTCTCTATACACAGTGGTTTTTAGACAAAATACAAATCAAAGTATGAACTTGGGTTTCTTCTGGGAAATGAGATTACAAAGAGGTTACAAGAGATGGGTGCCAGTGGCTCACACCTATCAGCCTAGCTACTTTGAGGCTGAAACCCAGAGGTTGAAGTTAGCTGGAGCAGAAAGGTTCATAAGATTCCATTTCCAATTTTAACCAGCTGATCACTGGTAGACATTCAGGCTTGAATGGTAATGAGCCTAAAAATCTAGTGAGGAAAAAGAATGGGAGAAACCCCATCTAATTAGATAGCATGAAATAACATGCTCTAAATTTAAGTTTAAGCAATAGGCATGGAACCTAGAGGTGAGCAGTCTCTGCCAGGGGTGTGCATCACATGGGGACTGATTAGTGGGGTTCCACTGGTAGGGAAAGAGATGGGTGACAGTGGTGACTGGACTGAGGAATTGTTTGAAACATGAAAGCATTATGACTACACGGAAGCATGTGTGGGAAAGGTTAGATTTCGAGACTGAGTTGAAGCTAAGCATTTCTCACTGGTTTGTGGATTATAGGATCCTGGAGTAAGTTGTCCCACTGTTCTCTGTGTTCATTTTCTCTCTGCCCACTCCATTGTTGTGTTGTTGATTTCTTTTTTTTTTTCCCTCTGCCTATATGAAACTGTCTATCTCAGAGCACTTTGTGAGTAGGTTTTCTGTTGGGTTAGAATAAACTATTACTGTCCTACTAGCTCTTAGAGCTTTATGATTTGCAGCTAGTAGCTCTATTTAGTTTACTCTGGGCCAGGCAGTATGCATGTGTACACTGTACACACTGTGTCGTGTACTTAGCTGAGAGTGTGGTCCCTGTTCTCTTGGGGAACAAATTGAGGCCTTGAAAAGACAGACAAGGAAGAATGCAGAGTGAGTACCATGTAGAGAAGGCAAGGTCTACTTGCGCATCCTTCTCTTCTTAATCACTGTAGGTATTCTGCCTTTGCCTCACTAATAGGTAGACAGGAAGTGGTGCAGCAGAAGAAATAGAACAGTTCACTTCTGTAAACCCATCTGCCTGATGTTGGTTTGTAATCCTGACCATTTACCAAGCTTCGTTTCAGAGTAGTTTACTGGGTCTGTTCCTGTTTTAAAGTTATGCTAATTTCATGTGCCCTGGAAGTAATTGTAGTTGTTAAGTAGGGTGCATAGGTGGAGAGTGAAACACAGTTGATAAGTCGGGGAGGACCTGAGTTTGATAGTACTTAAGAATGTGCAAAGCATCCAAGTTCATAGTTGCACTTTTGGGGGGGGGGCTGGGGATGGGTCATAGGGCTTGAACTCGGCCTGGTGCTGTCCCTGAGCTCTTCAGCTCAAGGCTACCACTACCACCCTACCCTTGAGCCAAGCCCCACTTCCCATGGTCCCACTTTTCACAAAAGACAAGATAAGGAAGCCCTACTATAGTTGAATGGATTCAAAACATGTGGTACCTATGTACAATGGAATTTTACACAGCCATTAGAAAGAATAAAATAATGTCATTTGCAGGAAAATGGATAGAACTTGAACAAATCATGTTAAGTGAGGTAAGCCAGGACCAGAGAGAGAAATGGCATTTGTTCTCCCTAATATGTGGAAGTTAGATCTAAAGTGTTCTGGGATATGACAAGTTACACAGAACTCCAGATACTCACATAGAGCGAGACCAGAAAAGGATAGTGGATAGTCTTAGGAGAGAATCACAAAGGCGTAATACCCAAGCATCTCTTCAGATATTAAATATACATACGAACTCCAAAAATAGGGAAGCAAAGGACTTTCTTCCTTAATTTATTTTGTTGCTTTGCTGATGACTATGCTTTACTGGCTGCACAGGCCATCAAGGAAAGAGAGCTATGCCATCTGTGGGTAGAGAGAGGAGGGAGGGAACAGGTGAGAATGAGGAGACGGATGATACTATGCAATAGAAAATGTACTTAATATCTGATGTATGTAGAGGTAACCCCACTGTATGTCACCTTTAAAACAACAGTAAAGTGGGGCTGAGAGTTTGGCCTAGTGGTAGAATGCTTGCCTAGCATGCACGAAAATCTGGGTTCAATTCCTCGGTACCACATACATAGAAGAAGCCAGAAATGATGCTGAGCTCAAGTGGTAGAGCTCTAGCCTTGAGAAAGTCCAAGGACAGTGCTCAGGCCCTGAGCTCAATCCCAGGATGGGCAAAAAACAAAACAAAACAAAAAACAATAAAGTAATGTAGAAAAAAAAGAATGTGCAAGGCAATCTAGTAATTTCCACTAATTTTGTTGGATATGCTGCAAGTATTGAGAACGGAGAAGCTGATCTCAAGAACAATGTGACATCACCCTTTCTTCTCTTTCTCCCCCCCCCCTTCCTTTTTCTCTTTCCTTTGCCTTCCCACACTGGAATTGTTGCTGCCTCACAAAGCCCTGTGCTAGAGTTAAAGCTTGTGAGTTGTATGGGCCTTGCCTATAGCTGGAGTTGTCAACTTGTTGGAAAGATTGACCTGGTTCAGGAGCCAGGCCTTGTTCCTTGATGCTTTATCCTGCTAGGCTTGTTTCTCTGTCGTGTTTTTTTTTTTGTTTTTTTTTTTTGTTCTGTCACTGGGTTGCTCCATTTCTGTGCCTTTCAGCTCTTCCCTGGCTTCTCAGTAAGCCCCCATTGTTGCTTAAGTTACAGACCTAGTGCAGTAGAGTTAGATTCCTTTGATTGCCATTTAATGGAGCTAAACATTAAATAAAGGAAAGGCTACCCATTAATATTCTTTCCTATTCAAGGACAGACTTAGCTACAAATGTATGATTTTAAAGCTGGAAGAGACCCTAGTGTTTTGGAATTCTTTTGACTGTGACTCCTGTTAGAAATACATTTTGCCATAGGACTCACAGTTACTTTACTTGGTTACCCATATAATACAGAAACAAAAAAGTATTAACCTAATCAATGTAACTTGACTTTTTTTTCCTTATATCTAGAAAAAACATGGTAATCAACTAAACTGAATGGATCCTAAATCCACATTTAAGAAATCTTAAATTGTTTATTTTAGAGAGCAGAGTGGTAAAATGACAGTGTTGACGCTACAAACTACCATGCCTATAGTTTCTTTTAAAAATATTTTTTTCACACACAAATTGTAAACAGCTTTGAAAGGAATATTTGAAACTGAAGATCATTTATGGATTTGCTTCCTTGACTCATCTAATCAATGGCTTAAAGCTACAGATTAAGCTTCCTGAAATAGCATTTTTGATACACTCTTATTCCCTAATTTAGAAACTTACTTATTTTACTTGATTTGAAATGTAGTATATACTGTTTCACATATATACTCTTTTATTTTATCCCATTTCAGAGCTAGCTAATAAGTATGAAGAAAATTACTATAGATGTTATTTATAAAATAGGTAATTCACTTAAGTAATGAACATTTTATATTCTTTTAATAACCTTATGTTCAAAAAGAACAATGAAAGTGGCAAAAGCTACATTGAGATCTATATGTTTCAGCTGTAGTTTCTCCCCACATATCAGACAGCAGTGAAGATTTAGTTAGTTCTGTTCATCAGCCCTAGGTGTGTGTGTGTGTGTGTGTGTGTGTGTGTGTGTGTGTGTGTGTGTGTGTGTGTGTGTGTGTGTGTGTGTGTGTGTGTGTGTGTGTGTGTGTTATGGGGCTTGAACTCACATCCTGGGTACTGTCCCTGAGATTTTTTGCTCAAGGCTAGTAGTCTTCTACTTTGAGCCACTACTCCTTGTCTGGCTTTCTAGTGGTTAATTGTAGATAAGACTCTTACAGACTTTCTTGCCTGGGCTGTCTTTGAACTGTGATCCTTAGATCTCAGCCTCCTAAGTAGCTAGGATTACAGGCATGATTCACCAGTGCCCAGCCAGCCCTAGTTTTAGATAATTATTGAAACTGAATTCAGTGTATATTAACTAGACAGTATGAATAATATGCATGTACTGAAACATTACATATGCCTCAGTAATAGATGTAATTTTTTAAATGGTTTTATATATCGTTTAAAAACAAAAGAACTTTAACTATTGACACAGTTGCCAGGTGCCAGTGGCTCATACCTATAATCCTAGCTAATCAGGAGACCTAGATCTGAGGATCACAGTTTGACAGCCAGCCCAGTCAGGAAAATCCATGAAACCTTTTCTCCAATTAACCATCAAAAATGCCAGAAGTGGAGGCGTGGTGGCGTACTAGCCTGAAGCAAAAGAAGCTCAGGGACAGTGCCTAGGCTCTGAAGCCCAGTGCCAGGATAGGTGCAAAAAAAAAAAAAGCAAACCTTAAAAATGCTTAGAGCCCTGGAGTTTGGCCTAGTGGTTAGAGTACTTGCCTAGCATGCATGGAGACCTGGGTTCAATTCCTCAGTACCACATATATAGGAAAAAAAAAAAGTTTAGAGGGGCTGGGAGTTTGGCCTAGTGGTAGAGTGCTTGCCTAGCATGCACGAAGACCCAGGTTCGATTCCTTGGTACCACATACTTAGAAAAATCCAGAAGTGGTGCTGAGGCTCAAGTGGTAGAGCTCTAGCCTTGAGAAAAATCCAAGGACAGTGCTCAGGCCCTGAGCTTAAGCCCAGGACTGGCAAAAAAAAAAAAAAAAAAAAAAAAGTTTAGAGACCAGGAGTTTGGCCTAGTGGTTAAAGTGCTTGCCTACCATGCATAAAGACCCAGGTTTGATTCCTTGGTTCCACATACACAGAAAAAAGCCAGAAGTGGTACTGTGGCTCAAGTGGTAGAGCTCTAGCCTTGAGAAAGCCCAAGCCCAGGAGTGGGAAAAGAAAAAAAAAAGTTTATGTAAGTAGGATCATTAGTTTTCCCAACAAAGAAGACTATCTTTACATTTATTATAGACTAAGTTAGCGGTAGACAGTCTTCCTCCAGTGTCTGGAATGTATTTTATTCTGAAGTAACCATGTTCCCCTAAAGTTTAGAAATGTTAGAAAACAAAAACAAATAAAAACTTAAAATACACTCACACACACACTCAGTTGGAGCACAGATTGATATATGTTTAGATGTGTTTGGTTTAAAAGTAGAATGTCGTTCACTTGTAGAATGACAGTGCAGTACCATAGAACAGTGGACAATCAGAGTGAAGCAAGCCTCTGCCCACACCCACCCTGGCCACTCACCGTGGCCACTCACCCTAGCCCAGTCTTGTCGTTTGTAGGTGATGGCAGTTTAGCAATTTTTTAAAATTAATTATAAAATAGATGATCATTTTAAATAGCAACATCTAAAATCTGTTATATTTAGATGCTTGCATACAATGAAGATCTTTACATAACTGGGGGAAAAGGTCTTCACAGGACTTAGATTCCTTCTGAGCCTGTGTTGCTGAGTCTCTGAATGGAATGTTACAGTGGGCTGTGTTATAAAGTTGGCTGAGTTACAGAGCTGTCCCTAGGGCCTATCTTTTCAGGAAGTTCTTTTGGTATATTTACAGAGATGTGAGACTACCAATTACTGTTTTCCTGAAGAGGAAAAAAATGTTATGTTTCAGTAAACAAACAAGTAAACAAAAGCTTTTAAAAACATAACTGTAGAGAGAAGTGGGAACCATACAGAAACAAAACCAGCCTCATGGGACAGTGAGCTGTAGGAATTTTGTGCCATTCTGTTAGAGTGGGTCAGGGCACCCTTGTCCAGAAGAATGTATCCGAGCAGAGATCTCTAACACCAAAAGGAACCGGTTAGATTTTTCAAAGATAGGAGAAAAACAAGGCTGACAGAATAAATGCAAAGGCTCCAAGTTGGCAATATATGAATAAATAAAATAAGAAAGAACGTTTATGTTGACAAAGGGGCCTGTTAAGAATTTCTTGAAGGGGGCATTTTCAAGAATTTGAAGTTCAGAGCCACATGACTGTAATTGTATGACTTGCACTACTCACTCATTAAGTGTTTGTCCAAAATTACTGTGGCTCTGGGCAGTGGGATATAGTAATGAAAAGACAGAACAAGTCCCTACTTTGATGGAGGTGTAATTTTCATAGCAAAGATAACCAGTAGCCAATTAATCCCAGTATGACATTTTCAGAATGATAGATGCTATGCAGAGAATAGCTTAGGAGGGCCACGAGTTGTAGAACATGCTATTTTCATGGGTGGTGACCAGGGAAGGCTTGTCTAGAGAGCTGGCATTTAAACCATGACCTAAAAATACCAGAGAAACTAGCCTGTGGTGATGTGGGGAAAGACCATTCTAAGCGAAAGAAACAGCAAGCTGCCTGGCATGGTGGCTCATGCCTCTCATCCTAGCTACTTAGGAGGCTGAGATCTGAGGATCAAGGCTCAAAGCCAGCCAGGGCACTAAAGTCCACGAGACTCTTATTTCCAATTAATGACTAGAAAATCAGAAGTAGTGCTCTGGCTCAAGGGGTAGGGCGGTAGCCTTGAGCTGAAGAGCTCAGGGACAGCACCCAGGCCTGGAGTTCAAGCTCCATGACTGACAAAAAAGAAAAGAAACAGTAAGCTTCATGGTGCAGAGGTAGGGATGAGTTTGGGATGTGTCAAAGTCTAGCATGGCATGGAGGTATAGAGCACCACTGTCCAGGAGTGATGAGACGGCAGGCTAGAGGAAAGACTGCAGTCAAAGCCAGTAGAGCCCTGTGGGCCAGGAGGAGAAGTCACATTTTATTTTGGATGTATAAAGTCATTAGAGAATTGATTTTAATTGTGATCTGATTTACTTTTTGCAAAGTTCCTTCAGATTGCTTTGAACAGGATAGGGCAAGGCTGCTGGGGAATCAGGAATTATATTCCAGGCTCGGGCTTGTAAAGTTCAAAATGCCTTTTAGGTAATCAGGTAAGCAGTTAGAAGAGCCTGAAGTTTCTAGAAGTCCTGCGTAGATTTACATTTGGGAATCAGCAGATTAATTGGAGATAAGAGTCTCACAGACTTTAGTGCCAGGGCTGGCTTTGAACTGTGATCCTCAGATCTCAGCCTCCTGAGTAGCTAGGATTACAGGCAGAAACTTCATTTGTTAGGTGTAATAAAACTGATAGCCTTATACTTCTTTTCCTGGGGAGAGATTGATAGTCTTCTTGTCAGCATGGTGGTCAGCATTTTCTTAAGAAGCGGACAGCAGCCTGCCATTCTTCTGAACTGTGATTTGTTGATAAGCTGGACTGCAAGTGATGGCCTAAAGTTTAACAGGAAGGAAGTACCAGAGAAGGTGTAGGATGACAGTGGGAGGCCTGGTGGAGGTTATTTTATTGTAGTTCTTGGTAGGCTGCTTCCATGTTCCTGTTCTGTGGTGGGGAAGCATCATGGTAGAAGAGTGTGGTAGAGTGGAGTTGTTCCCCTGGCAGCCACCAGGAAGCAGAGCAGAACCAAATAATATTGCCAGTTAGTTGAAATTGGTGCTGTAATGTGTTACCATTGGAAGGATTTTTTTAAAAAAAAGATGTAACAATCTTTTGGATCCTTTTATATGATTTTTTTTTCCAGTTTAAACAAATAGAATGAAGAATTAACAGTTTCATGAAGTAGGAATAAACATCTCTTGGGAGTTTATCACTAGGTTATTTTTCATTTAATTTGGTGGAAAAAGTGAAATTTTTATGAGTAAGTTGCATTTGTTCTGTCGTACTGGTCCATCTTTTCAGACTCCTTTCACATGGGCAGCCACACAGTGAGTAAGGCGACTTCCACACATATTCTTTTACTTTTCCTCATGGGTGTGGGTTCTGGTCAGGGTCTACTGAGGGAGGCTGGATTCTAGTTTCTCCTCTTTGGCTTGTGAGTTAATCGGGGCATTGCTTGCCAGCATTAGTCAATGGCTGAAAGGAAATAGGTGACTTCTGTATACTTGGTAGATTGGAGAAAGGCTATACTTCTTCTCATTATGCTTCTTGAATGTCTGCCTTGGCTGTGTTTAACACTTGTGAACTGTCCTGCTGTTACTTGGCTGCAAATTGTCTTTTTACTTAACAAAAACCTGGTATTACCATGGGAACTATCAAAATCTTCCTTTTTTTTTTTTCCCTGTCTAATACATAGAACTTGGGAAATAAAGTCTGTCTGAAAAAAAATTTTCTTCTGGCTGGAAGAAAATTAGGGTACAGCCATAATTGTGGTTGAGTTTCTTTGTCTTCTAATAAGTTAATGCTGTCCAGCACATTTTTTCATATACAACCGGCTAAAGGAAACCTGCTGACAAACTTCCTCTCAAGCAGAATTTTTGAGTGTTAATTAGAGCTTTTGCTGCTAGTTACTTTACATAATAAAACATTTTGGTGTATTTTGTGTACCTGCTTTTAGATTTTTGAGATTTAAAGAATAATTTTTGGCTCAGATTCAAATGTGCCTGAAAAACTTCCAAATCTGTAAAGCCATAAAACAGACATACTTGGAAGTATAACATATATAACTGGTTAAAATATAGTAGAATGTTATCTTGGTTAGCAAATCAGAAGAGATAAATATTACTTCACTTTGTTGGCACAAGTTAAGAGCCATTATGTGGAGTGGTGGCAGACAAGCCTGAGCTGTCCATACAAGTTCATAAAACAAAACTTGCCCAGGTTCCTATGAGTAGAATATGTTTGAAAAACATGCATTTTGTACTTATGTCTTGATTTGTTGGATATAATTGTCTACTTCAGTGGATTTTTTCATAAGGCCTATCTTTTGTGGGTTTTCATGTCTGTGTTATGCTTTTTCCAGTTTGCATGTCTTTAATGACTAACTGACAACTCCATTAATTCCTTAAGATATTGACATAACACTTGTTTGTGGAGAAAACTTTAAATAATTGCAATGACTTTTAAGATTATCTTTAGTCTAGCTAGGTGCTGATGGCTCACACATATAATCCTAGCTAGGAAAGAGGCTGAGATCTGAGGATCACAGTTTAAAACCAGCAGGGGCAGAAAAGGTCCCCATGAGACTCTTATCTCCAATTAACAACTCAAAAACTGGAGGTGGCTTTGAGCAAAACAGTTCAGGGACAGTGCCCAGACCCTGAGTTCAAGCCATATGCTAACAAAAAGAAAAAAAGGATTATCTTTAGATTTCATTTATTATAATAGAAACTTCTGTAGGCTGGTCTCACAGCCAGATAGTGACTTTGTCATGCCTTCAGTAACACAAGAACAATACAAGAAATTTAACACCACTTGGGAAATTTTTAGAGCACCTTGATAGTTGTTTCACTTAATACCTGTGTGTTAAGAAACTCTTAGCCCACATTAAGAAATTACTTTCGGGCCGGGAGTTTGGCCTAGTGGTTAAAGTGCTTGCCTAGCATGCATGAAGACCCGGGTTCGATTCCTCGGTACCACATACATAGAAAAAAAAAAAAAAAGCCAGAAGTGGTGCTGAGGCTCAAGTGGTAGAGCTCTAGCCTTGAGAAAGTCCAAGGACAGTGCTCAGGCCCTGAGCTCAAGCCCAGGACTGGCAAAAAAAAAAAAAAAAAAAAAAGAAATTACTTTCAATTGATACAGTAATTGCATGGGATACAGTGTGACATTTTGATATACATAAACAGTGTAAGATCTTATCAGGGTTATTGGCATCTGTATCCTCTGCTGTTTATCGTTTCTTTGTGTTGGGAATATTCAACCAGCTATTTTGAAACACCAGTTGATGGCTATCAGTTGTAGCTGTCCTACTGTGCTAGGGAATATTAGAACTGTTCCTCCTATCCAGTTGCTTGTTAGTCTGTTCTTTCCATCTGCTTCTCTCCCACATTTTTCCCAGGCCTTGGTAACCACACGTCTGTACTCTACGCTGGGATGGGCTATGTAATTTCTACCTCGGAGAACGTGCAGCATTTGCCTCTCTGCTCCTGACTTACTTCACTTAGCATAAAGGTCTCCAGTACCATCTATATTGCTATAAAAGGCAGAGTTTCCTTTTTTCCTGTGGCTGAATAATATCCCATTGTGTATCTGTGCCACATTTCTTTGTCCGTTCATCTGACGGGGGACATCTAGGTCGACTCCTTATTTGGCAGTGCAAATAATGCTATAGTAAACTCTGCTGATACCCTCCCACATGCAAGGACCTTCCCATGTTTAACAGAGGAAGGTGAAGCTTTGTAAAAATCCATCCACTTCCTCCCATCAGGGCTTTTAAAAAGTCCACTTTATGCTAATTTGTATAAAATATAACCACATGAAGTAGTTTGAGTTTGAGGCTTCAGGGTCTTGCTAAATGCTCAGGGCCCTGGTCTGATCCCAGCACCACCAAAATCTTTTAAAATAAACTAGTTGATGAGTTTGGGCATACATTCATGTGAATGCCACTGCAATCGAGTTAGAGAACATTATTACACCCAGAAACTCTTTTGCAATCAGTCTTCATACCCACCCAACTCTAAGAACTCAATGTCATTTCTGTCAACGTGGATAAGTTTGCTTGTTCTACAGTTGTATGTAGATGAAAACAGCATGTAAGTGTGTGTGCGTGCCCCCCCGTTCTCTCTCCCCCCCCCCTCCCTCTGTCTTCCTCTCTCCCTCCATCCCCCCTCTCTGCCTGCCAGTCTCAAGGCTTGAGCTCAGGGCCTGAGCACTGTCCTTGGACTTTCTCAAGGCTAGAGCTCTACCATTTGAGCCTCAGCACCACTTCTGGCTTTTTCTATGTATGTGGTACAATGGAATCGAACCTGGGTCTTCGTGCATGCTAGGCAAGCACTCTACCACTAGGCCAAACTCCCGGCCTCTCTCTTTTTTACTAGATTCTTTTGCTCATATATCTGATTCATCCTTATGTTGTAGGGCTTCCCCCCCCTTTTTTTATTTCTGAGCACTATTCTGTGAATGGTAGAGTTTATTCATTTACTCACTGATGTACCCAGCTTTTTTGTCATTGTTGTTTGCTTGTTTTTTTGGTCAGTACTAGGCTTTGAACTCAGTCTCACATTCTCGTCACTCAGTTTTTGCTCTTGTCTAGCAACCACTTGAGCCACACTTCCAGTTCTGGCTTTTTGCTGTTTAGTTTGAAATAAGAGTCTTGAGGATTTGTCTAGGCTGGCTTTGAAACTGATCATCAGGTCTCAGCTTTGAGTAGCTAGAATTGTAGGTGTGAGCTACCAGTGCTGACCTGCATCTATTTTTCTCCTAAAAGCTAGAACTGTCACTTGAACCACAGTTCTCCTGGCTTTCTTGGGGGAGGGGGACTAACTGGAGCTATAGTCTATGGGGCAGTCAGTTCTACCTTACTGGCTTTGAACCGCAGTCCTCCAGAGCTCAACCTCCTGAGTAGGTAGTTACAGGTGTGAGCCGATAGAGCCCTGTATAGTAAAAAGCAGCTGTGTACTTTTGTGTACATCTTTCTCTCTTTCTTTCTTTCTTTTTTTTTTTTTTTTTTTTTTTTTTGCCAGTCCTGGGCCTGGACTCAGGGCCTGAGCACTGTCCTTGGACTTTCTCAAGGCTAGAGCTACCACTTGAGCTTCAGCACCACTTCCGGCTTTTTGCTATGTATGTGGTACCGAGGAATCGAACCCGCTCTTTGTGCATGCTAGGCAAGCACTCTACCACTAGGCCAAACTCCCGGCCCTTTTTGTGTACATTTTTCTGTAAACATTCATTTTCATTGCTTTTGGGTAAAAAGAATACCTAGGATTTGAATGAGTGGACCATATATAAGTGTTTAACGTTTCAGAATCTTTTGAACCAGTTTCCCAGAATGGTTTTACTTTTCATTTTGCTATCAACAAATTTCTTTTTAATAGTCTTTTTCATGGTAATGTGGTGGGCTCTTGCTTGGCTGTTGCCATCAGGCCTTGGGTTGGTTATTTATGGTTCTCTTGTCATTTGCAGAGAAAAGTTGGTTGTGCCTGAGACAAAACATGATGACACTTGCTCCGGTTCTTATTTCTTCTAATTCTCAAGTATTTCAAATGCCATGCTGAAGGGAGAGGGAGACTTTCAGAATTTTAGTTACTAAAATTATCACGTACACTTTAATTTTATACTATTAATGTAAGGTGCATTTCTTTACTGTATTTCAAGAAGAAGGCTACCAAAAGTATAACCTTATCTCACTCACTCATATTGTTTGCTATTTATGTGCTAGTAGCTTCCTTCCCTTCCTTTCCAAGGAAACATCTCTCCATTTGAATAGTGGCTTGGCAAGCACAAATAGAAAGTCCTTAGTGCCAGCTTCTAAAACATGTACCGTAGAGAAATATGGAAAAGCATTTTTATAGGGCCTTCCAACTGTTTAAGTGAAAGAAAGAAAAAAATATATACAAGATGGGATTTGTTAACTTTTGCTACATTACAAACCACTGTATAAACTTTATGGCTTACAACAAAACTATTTTCATGTTCACAAGCTATTTGAGTGGAGCTCGGCTGAGTTAGCTCCAAAGATTCCTGTCTGTGGCTTCTCTAGATTTCATTTCTGTAGCTGCAGACAAGGGTGGGTAGTTCAGCTGTGGCTGGGAGGTCAAAGATGGCTGCTCTGTCTGGCAGTTGACTGATGTTGTCTTGAGGGCCTAGATTCTCTTCCATGTGGTCTCTCATCCTCCAGGAAGCTAGAAAGAGCTTCACATGACGACATCACGGCAGCGTCGTTTTCAGTGTGAAAGTGGAAGCAGCAAAAACGGAAAAGCTTTAGATCTTAGCTTGGAAGTCAGCCATCACTTAGTGAAGACAAGTCTCAGGACCACCCAGATTCAGGGATGTGTCTATTTTTGAATTGGATTTTTTTCTTATTCTAAATTTAGAGAGAGAGAGAATATTTCAAGAATATAGGTCTTTTACAAAACCTTTTCCCAGCCTGTAGTTTGTCTTTCATTCTCTTGACAGTTTCTCCTCTTCCTCCTCCTCCTCCTCCTCCTGCTCCTCCTCCTCCTCCTGCTCCTCCTCCTCCTCCTCCTCCTGCTGCTGCTCCTGCTCCTCCTGCTCCTCCTCCTCCTCCTCCTCCTGCTGCTGCTTCTGCTCCTCCTCCTCCTCCTGCTGCTGCTGCTGCTGCTGCTGCTCCTGCTGCTCCTGCTCCTCCTGCTCCTGCTCCTGCTCCTGCTCCTGCTCCTGCTCCTCCTCCTCCTCCTTCTCCTCCTCCTTCTTTTTGCCAGTCCTGGGGCTTGAACTCAGGGTCCCTGAGATTCTTTTTTTTTTTTTTTGCCAGTCCTGGGCTTGAGCTCAGGGCCTGAGCACTGTCCTTGGACTTTCTCAAGGCTAGAGCTCTACCACTTGAGCCTCAGCACCACTTCTGGCTTTTTTCTATGTATGTGGTACCGAGGAATCGAACCCGGGTCTTCATGCATGCTAGGCAAGCACTTTAACCACTAGGCCAAACTCCCGGCCCCCTGAGATTCTTTTTGTTCAAGGCAAGTCCTCTACCACTTAAACCACAATGCTACTTCTGGCTATTATGATTATGATTATGATTATTATTTTGATTGGAGATAAGAGTCAGCCAGGCTGGCTTTCTAACCATGATCTTCAGACCTTAGGCTCCTGAGTAGCTAGCGTTTCAGGCATGAACCATTAGTGCTTAGCTTGATGGTGTCCTTTTTGCACAGGGAAAAAAAAAAAAAAGGAAGTCCCACTTATCAGTCCCTGTTTCATATCTTGCTGTCTGTCATTTCTTAAGAAGACATTGCCAGCTGGAGTCACACCTGTAATCCTAGCTATTTGGGAGGCTAAGATCTGAGGATCTTAGTTCAGAGCCAGTCCAAGTAGACAAATCTAAGAGATCTTTATCTCCCACCAGCAAAAAGCCAGAAGGAAGGCATGGTTCAAGTGATGAAGAACCACTAGCTATTTAAAAAAAGCTAAAGGAAAAGGCCCTGAGTTTAAGCTTCAGTACCAGTGCTCCAGTACTGTATGCCAGGCACAGACAGATACACACACACACACACACACACACACACACACACACACACACACTGCAAACAGGATTGTTTAGATTTTCTCCTGTTATTCTTTTTTTTTTTTTGTCTTCAAGAGCACACATTCACTTACTTTCCATTAGTTTAAATCCTTGGGGCATACAGCGGCGGATAGAGCGTACTTGAGTGTGTGTTGAGCCGGCTGAGAAGGACAGTGGCTTCAGAATTTGACTTCGAACAGGCCTCTGTCTGGTTTTGTCTCGTGTGTGTGTGTGTGTGTATGTGTGTGAGTGTTGTACATTTATGTGTACATATCTCTTGCCCAAATAAAACTGAGTTTCATCAGGCATCAGCACCTAGGAAGAGCTGTGCGCTCCCTCTGCTGAGGGAGACCTCTCCTTGCACCACAGCCCTCTAGACCACAGCTGCCAGCAGGCTGATTACTGGAGCCCACACTTCCTCAGCACCATCAACCCATGCAGCCACTCCCCCATCCTCTCTCCTGGAACCTAGAAGTCACTGGATGACTTACCCTTGCCTGCCAAGGGCTGCAGACAGGCCCACCCCAATTATCCCTCTCCTTATTTGTTGCTCTCTAAGAGTTTTGTAGTTTTGTGTTTTTTCTGCGTTTAGGTCTGTTATCTATTTTGATTAATTTTTGTGAAGGGTGTAAGATAGGTTTGTCTTTTTTCATTCTTTTCATGGGGTTGTGCCAGCACATTGTGTTACAGAAACTTTCATTGTACTTCTGCCCTTGTTCCTCTGTCAAAGATCAGTTGTTGAAGACTTGTGTGGGTCTGTCTCTTGGCTCTGCTCTGTGAGTCTGTGCATTCTTTGGCTAGCTTCACACTGTCTTGATTACTGTAGTCAGACAGTCAGTTCTCCCATTGTTGTTCTCCATCAGTGCTCTTGTTTACTGTCTGCTTAATTTTTTTTTAATTTATTTTTTTGCCCATCCTGGTGCTTGAACTCAGGGCCTGGGCACTAACCTTGAGCTTTCTCAAGGCTAGAACTCTATCACTTGAGCCACAGCTTCTGTGTATGTGATAATGAGGAATCGGATCCAGGGCCTTGTGCATGCTAGGTAAGCACTCTGCTACTACGGCACACTTCCCAGCCCATTGTTTCGCCTTTCTATATAAACTTTAGATAAATTTGGAAATATTTACAAGAGACTTTGCAAGAGCTAGGTGCCAGTGGCTCATACGTATACTCTTACCTACTTGGGAGGTAGAAATCATCTTGGATATTTTGCAAAGGCAAAAAGTTTGTGAGTCTTCTCCTCTCCCAACCAAGCTGGACAAGTTGGTTCATGCCTATTATCCCAGCTACAAGGGCAGTTGAGATCAGCTGGAGCCTGGTTCTGGGCCAGTCTGGTCGGAATCTGTGAGATCTCATCTCAACAGAATAATTGGCTGTGGGGCCAGGAGTTTGGCCTAGCGGTAGAGTGCTTGCCTAGCATGCACAAAGACCCGGGTTCAATTCCTCGGTACCACACACATAGAAAAAAGCCAGAAATGGTGCTGAGGCCCAAGTGGTGGAGCTCTAACCTTGAGAAGAAGAACCCAAGGGCAGTGCTCAGGCCCTGAGCCCAAGCCCAGGACTGGCAAAAAAAAAAAAAAAATTGGCTGTGGTGTTGTACATCTGTAATCCTAGCTATATTGAGAAGAAAGATCTAGGTATGTTTGGGCAAAAACCAAGACCCTATCAAAAACAACCAGAGCATAATGTGCCAGGGATTTGGTTTAAGCTGTGGAGCATCTGCTTAACAAGTATAGAGCCCTGAGTTCAAACCCCAGTACCACTAGAAGATATAAAATAATTTGTAAGAATTTTTGACTGGGATTGCAATTGAATCTTGATCCCAATCCAGAAAGAACTGATATCTGACAACGTTGAGTCTTTCTGTCCATGGATATAGCATATGCCTCTTTATTTATCAACATCCTGTGTTTCTCTCATAGATATTATGCATGTCTTCTTGGAGCCATGCTGACATATTTCAGATTTAAGGGGCTATAATGGAATGTGATTGATTTGTATGTTAAACTTAATATTCTTAATTTTGCTGTAATCAAATAATTATAGGCACTCTTTTTAAAATTTGTTTTTTGTTTTCTCCATAAACAATTATAATAATGAAGAAAGATAGTTTTATTTTTTTTCCTTCCGGGTCTCTACCTTTTGTTTCCTTTTCTTACTGCATTAAATAGACTTTGAAATACAGTATTGAAAACAGTGATGACAGGACATGTCCTTTCCATGTTCCTAATCTTAATGGGAAAACCTCTTGTATTTTACTATTTTGTATAATGTTAGTAATCTTTGTAGATATTCTTTATCAAGTTGAGAAGGTTTCCTTCTTATTTCTTTTTTCCCCAAGAATGGTATTTTTAAAAAAAATCATGCCTAGATATATTTTGTTGTGCTTTATTTCTCCATCTGCTGACTATTCTGTGAATTTTTTTTTAGCCTGTTGATATCTGAGGAGTTGCATTAATTGATTTTCAACTATTGACCCAGTCTAGCTTATCTAGGGAAAATTCCATATTCTACTAGTATATAATCCTTTTTAGTGTACTGTTAAATTCAGTTTGCTAAAATTTTGTTGAGGATTTTTTTTTTTTTGGCCAGTCCTGGGACTTGAACTCAGTCACACTGTCCCTGAGCTTTTGTGCTCAAGATAGCCTAGCTCTACAACTTGAGCCACACCTCCACTTCCAGCTTTTTTGGTCCTTAATTGGAGCTGAGAGTCTCCTAGGCTTTCTTGCCTAAGCAGGCTTCAAACCACAATCCTTACATCTGTCTCCAGAGTAGGATTACGGGCATGGGCCACTGCTGCTCAGCAAGAAAGCAATCTGAATTACTTACTGTACCAAAAATCTATGAGTACACATTTTAAATTGCTGCAAATATAAGATTTCTCAGCAGTTTTTCAGTGTGTGACAAGACATTTATTAATAGACCAAAATATGTTGTATTTTCTGTAGAGTTTAAGCCAAGATTATTTGCATTTATACTTAGCAGATGGTGTGTCAGTATTTTAATTTCTTAAGAAATGATTCAAATGTGTATATACTCTAAATAACACAAAAGATTTTTAAAAGATTAAGTTTATTTGGGAATAGCATTGCAGTAGGAATATGCATTCTCTATTAAACTGTGTATATATTCAAGAGGTTCAGGAAAAATGAAGAGGATTATATCAGATTCTTTGAAACAATTCTTGATTTCAACAATCAGTAACAAGGGTGACCTCATCCCAAGACCAAGACCGTTTTGGGCTAAGGACTGGTGGTTCACACTTGGACCTTTATTACTCAGGAGGCTGACATCTGAGACTCTGTTCAGAGCCAGCTGGAGCAGGAAAAAGTGGGAAGTGGAGGTGTGGCTCAAGAGGTAGAGCCGTCGTACACACACCTACACAAAGTCAAGGGAGAAGTCAAAGCCTAACATTTAATTCCCAGTACACAAATGTTTTTTTTTTTTTTTTAAAGGCCTGTTTGCTTGTAGGTGTGTGTGTGTGTGTGTGTGTGTGTGTGTGTGTAGGTTTACAGTGTCTTGTGAGTTTTTGGAGAGATCTTGCAGGGAGGCTTTGGGAGATCACTGGAGGCTCTGTAGAGAAATGTGACTGGACATATGCCATAGAAGGTGATCTCTGTGGTTGTGAGGAATGCTTACAGACAGGGCTGTGCTTCATGTGTTATTCTTGGACCTCTCTGCCCTAGGGATTTAATGAGTCAGTCTCTAAGATTTGAAACCCAGAAACTTGTGCTCTAAACAATTTACTTTCTCTAAACAATTTGCTGTGTTTACTGTGTATACTTAGCTATTGATATGAAATTCTTGTATTGCGTCTATCCAGTATCGCCACATGAGACGTTCTGAACTTGACATTTGAAGTCAGAGGCAGTCCAGAGCAAGCTGATGTTTCTGATCAGAAGACATGTCTTTCAGTGGTCCGCACTGCATAGTAGTAGATATTTGGACAATACTATTTTTTGCACAATACTTTTAATTTTAAATTTCTTTGAAAACAGTTTCCACGAAGCAGTATGATTAATAAATTCACCAAATGTAAGTGATAAACCAGATATTTATTATGCTTGTATGAACAGATTAAAGAGAACTCTCACCTGCTTCATTGAAGTTTGTTTCAAAGCAAGGCATCAGTGGCCCACCTGTAATCCTAGCTACTCAGAAGGCCGAGATCTGAGGATCACTATTTGTAACAGCCTGGTAACAAAAGTCTCGGAGACACTTTATCTCCAATTCATCACCAAAAAAGTCAGAAATGGAGCTGTGGCTCAAGTGGTAGAGCACTAGCCTTGAGAAGAAAAGCTCAGGGAGCCAGCCAGTGCTCAAGCCCTGAGTTCAAAATGGAAACAAGAAGCTTTTTATTTTACTTTATGTGGATTTTTTTGTTTCCCCCTTTGTTGCTGTTTATGATTTCTGTACTTCTTGCTTTACATGTAAATTTATCTGATTTGGGGAGAGTAAGGAATAGCACCATAAATGGTGGGACCAAATGTGGATTTAATTCAGCAGTGATGCTCACTAGACACTTTTCAAAATGTTCATATGACTTGTGGGGTAGGGGGATCAGGATGAAAAAAATACTAGGAGAAAACAGGGAACAGGTGGCACTTCAAAAAGAAATATACTTATTACCTGACTTACGTAACTACAACCCCTGTGTACATCACCTTTTTTTTTTTGCGGGGCAGGGCAGGGTGGATCATGGGGCTTGAACTCTGGGCCTGGGCACTCTCTCCGAGCTCTTTAGCTCAAGGCTACCGCTTTACCCCCAGTGCCACAGCACCACTTCCAGTTTTCTAGTGCTGAATTGGAGATGAGTCTCAAGGACTTTAGTGCCGGCCGGGATTGGCTTTGAACTGTGATCCTCAGATCTCAGCCTCCTAAGTAGCTAGGATTATAGGTGTGAGTCACCACACCTGGCTAAATACATCACCTTTATAATAAAAAAAAATCGAGGCTGAATTAAGCCACAGCCAAGCATTATAATGTAAACATTATAATGATAGTAATTATACATTTTTTTTCTCTCTTTTTGCTCATGGCTAGCACTCTGCTACTTTGAAACACAGCACCATTGCCAGTTTTCTAGTGGTTAATTGGCGAGAAGAGCCTCACAGACTTTCCTGTCAGGACTAGCTTTTGAACTAGCCTCTTGAGTAGCTAGGGTTATAGATGTGAGCCACCAGTACCCAGCATAATCCTGTATTTTTTTATGGACTAAAGTTTGAATTCAGGATCTTGCACTTTGTACACCGGTGCCTGAGCCGCTCCCCCAGCCCAGTAGTCATACTTTTTAAAACTTGCTTTCAATATTCAACATATTTAACCAGGAAGAACTTGCTTATGAACGTATCATGGTAAGGTTCTTGGTCTTAGGAGGTCCCCTCTCTTAGTAGAGCTTCCTTATTCACGTCCTACTTGGGTACAGCAGAGCAGCAGTGGTGGGCTTTTGACCTATGTTTACTCCAGGTTGAATGCAATGTGGTACCTGGAACAACAGTCCTAACCTCCTGTAGGTAACTGCAAAGTGTTTGCTGATCAGTGCACATTCCTGACTTTGTTTTTAAGAAAAGTCAGTATTGTTTGCTACTTGAGCCATTTTTTTTCTTTGAGACAGGAACTTTTGATCTAAACTGGCTTCAAACTTGCCATCCTCCTGACTTTACCTCCCAGATATTTGGATTATAGGCATGCGCCATCATACCTAGCTCCAACCAACTTTTGGTGGTTGTATTTTTTTTATAAGCTAAGATTTCCTTATTATACAAAAGGACAGACATGATTAGAAATATTTTCTGATAAATTTCATAAAAGTTGTAGAATGCTCTCAAGATTCTAGAATAAAGGGGGGCTAGGAGCGTGGCCTAGTGGTAGAGTGCTCGCCTAGCATACATGAAGTCCTGGGTTCAGTTCCCCGGAACTACATACACAGTCAGGCTGGAAGTGATGCACTGGATCAAGTGGCAGGAGTGCAGCCTTGAGCAAAAAGTGTCCAAGGACAGTGCCCAGGCACTGAGTTCAAGCCCAGGACTGGAAAAAAAAAGAGAGAGAGAGAAAAGAATAAAGGATATGTGAGAAATATCAAAGGTAATGATCTTTTAACAGAATGTAGGATACATAGCAAAACCTCACTAAAAAGAAGAAAAAGAAGGATTGGCAGTGTAGCTGAGGGTAGAGTGAGCCCTTGCCTACTTTGTATGAAGTCCTGGGCACCTATAAAACCCTACAAAAATACAAAGAGAAAAAACACATTATTTAAATCCATATGAAAGTAAAATTTATGTGAGGAACTCAGAATTAATTTAGCATCTATCTTTCATTGTCAGATATGTTTCTAGCTTAAAGGTATGGTGGGATAAAATATATAAAATAAACATGATAAAAAATAAAATAAACATGATAATCTACCTACTATCGAAAGTGTACCAGTATAAGTAAAGGACTACTCACCTGGAGCAGTAAAGGTACTACTGTGCAAGCCTGTAGATTCTACTACGTAAGAGGCTGAGGTCCAGAGTACCAAGGTTCAAGGCAGCCAACGCACAAGCAGTTCATGAGACTCCATCTCTAAAATAACCAGCAAAAAGTAGGACCAGAGGCATGGCTCAGGTGATAGAGCATCAGTTACAAAAAAAGCCAAGCAAAAGTCAGGCCCTGAATTCAGACCTTGTACTAGTGGGATGGAGGAGAAACAGAGGTACTCTGCAGATACATGGCTCATGGCAGCCTGCCATACTTGAAGCCTCTTCTCTTTTTAAACATCTCTTCCTACTTTAACCATGTCATAGTAAAACAAATTGTTGCTAAAACTTTAACAGATAGATAAAATTTACAAACCAGTGTTTTTAAAAAATATAATCACCATCACAAATATAATAACCATCATTATCATCAATTTTATAGTACTATTATCACTTTGCAAACTTTGTGTATCCAACACTCCCATGTTCCTTAGCTATATCCCTACTCTAAGCAACCAATAACTTACTTTCTTTATATTTTCAACCCCCTTTCTGTATATTTTTATATATTCCAATCTAGACATTTAATACAAATGGAATCATATGTATATGTGTATGTCATATAAGACATATCATTAAATATAAATTGAATTATGTGTGTATACAACATATATACACATGCATAGTATATGTGTATATATACACATGTGGTTTATTTTTATAATATTTTTGGACTTAGACTCAGAGCTTCACACTTGCTAAGCAGGCACTAGGGCCATAGGCACATTCAAACCTATCCCCAGCCCTTTTTGCATTGGTTATTTTTGAGATAGGGTCTTGCTTTATCCCAAGGCCAGCCAGTATGGCAGTCCTGATATTTGTGCCTCTCTAAATTGCTGAGAATAACATTTATGCAACTATGGGATTTACAGTGATCTCTCCATATGGTTTTGATTTTTGTTTTCTTGATGGTTAATAATGTTGAACAGCAGTTTTTGTGTGCTCATTGATATCTACATGAATAAATGTTGATGATAAAAAAGGGGAAAACAGGATCATGGAAGTTTAGAAGCAGATATTATGAATATCTTAATACAGATTCTTAATGAGTATTTAAATAACGTATTAATATTGGTGCATTTGATGTATTGGTTTTCTTACTAAGGTTGATTTGTCTTTAATGCCATTTGTTAGGAACTTTTTTACATACATGTATACATGTGTGTATGTACATATGCACGCATATACATACATATACATCATATGTGTATGTATACATCTCTATATATATGCATATGCACATACATACAGCAGTTCCTAAGTGTAGTTTTAATTGTTTGATCTCTTTTATTTTCAGAGTGCGCATTTGGCCATGGTAGATACCCTAATGATGGCTTACACTGTAGAGATGGTCAGCATAGAAAAAGTAATTGGGTGTGCTCAACAGTACTCAGCCTTTTTTCAAGCCACAGATCTGCCCTACGATATTGAGGATGCTGTCATGTACTGGATAAACAAGGTAGGCTTATTCTTACTTGAGTAAAAGTGAGCCTACTAACTGGAAAAGGTGGATTTTAAATTAGTCATTGCTACTTGATTACTATTGTTTTAAATCACATCAGAAGCTGAAGTTGTGTGTTATACTTGAATTATTTTGATTTTAGTAGCTAGGATTACCGGCGTGAGCCACTGACGCCCAGCTTTTGTTTTTTGTTTTTAATTTCTTTATTGTTAGTATAAAGGTGATATACAGCAGGGTTACAGTTTCAAACACTTTTAACAAACCAAAAACCCCAACTTCATCATTACATCAGTGAACCCAGGCCTGTTAATTTCTTGTAGGTTCACTGGACATCACATTTCTGTTTCTTCTCATTTTAGCTTCATATTGGGTCATGTTTGCTGTAAACTTGCTCTAGGGCTTCCTGTTGTAGTGAAAAAAGACTTTCCTTTACAGATACAACCCATTTCTTTGAACAACAGAACCTCTCTAGAGAGTTATTTACTCATTCATTAGCTTTCTCTGCTTCTCCATCCCCATTCTTACTCTGGAATCGTTCTACAGTTGCGTCAGTTAAGGCTTCCAGGCTGACTCTCCTTAAACTTTCCTTCTAAAACACACATAATTCCGTGAAGCTGCAGTGAAAACTAGGTGTTCACTGCGCCTCCTCTGTTTGGTCAGGCTTGACTATCTGACCTGCCAGGGTAGTTTCTTCAGTCTATCAGTCTGTTTTGTTTGGTCAGGAGTACTTTTTATGCATGCATGGAACGCAACCATAAACCTGAGATTACTTACCTGCGGATTTTGTGTCTTCCCAATTGCATATCCATCCTTCTTAGTCTGTTCTTCCTTAATGTCCATTCACCAAGAGACTATCAGATTTCTCCCTTAATTTCTCAAACCAACAAGATTACAGCTTTCTGCTTACATTCAAATGCTATGCACTATTTGAATGGTGAAAAAGGCCATATAAACATGGGTTCATTCAGTGGGGGTCCTTGAACAGGTCCGTCCGTCTGTCTGTCTGTCCGTCTGTCGTTGGTTGTAGGGCTTGAAGTGAGGATCTGGGCATTGTCCCTGAGCTCTTGCTCAAAGCTAGTGCTCCACTACTTTGAGCCATAGCCACTTCCAGTTTTTTGGTGGTTAATTGGAGAGACGAGTCTCATGGACTTTTCTGCCTGGGCTGGTTTTGAACCATGATCCTTGGATCTCAGCCTCCTAAGTAGCTAGGATTACAGGCATGAGCCACCAGCACCTGGATTCAGTTTTATATTTTTATATATACATACAAAAATATATGTTTGATGCTTGTGATTGAACCAGGACTTTACATGTTAATACACACTCTTACCTCTAAGCTACATAGACAGTCCATCCTTTGCATTTTGCCCAGAGGTTTTGCATGATACGTACCTAATTGTTGAATATATGATCACTTTGGAATAAGTGATCAAGACTGGAACTCCCAGTTTCTTGTTATACTGAAGCTTGGATCATATCATCCTTTCACCTAAAACTTTCTAGAGGCTTTCCTTTGCATTTTAAATAGGACATAGCATTTGCTATGTCCTAGAAAGAACCATCTAATCTCACCTTTGCACTTCTCTAGCCAAGGCTCCTGGTCTCTCATTTCTCTTACTTCATCCCAGCTGTGTGGCTTTTCTCACCCCTGGACCATTGAGCACGATGTTTCCTGTTCTTGGGCAGCTCATCTCCCAGTTCACTGTACACCTTGGTGCTTCTCTGTTCTATCATTTCTGAACTTGGGTAGCACTAGTGCTTTTTACCCATAATCTTATTAAAGTAGCCACCTGCCAACCCTAATTTTATGCTCGTAACACTATTTCTTTCTTGCATAGCACTTTTCAGAGTTGCTAATTACTGAATCATTTCATTGTGTGTGTGTTATATCTATATGACACCCTACTTGAATAGGCTATGGAGGGTAAGTACTGTGACCATCTCAGAAGATCCCTCTTCTCTTTACTGTGGCATTGAGTATCTTTAGTGTATGGATTTGGAGGTGCAGACCTTCAGACTGCATAGCAGAGGTCTTCGTGAAACAGCCTCTTTTCTGAAGTCTCCAAGTTCCCTTCTTTCAAGGACCATTTTGCTGTATTCTAGCCACTTCATAGTATTTGGCACATAGCTGGCATTCGGTAAATGTCTGTTGAATATGTGAGTAAAACAAGCTAATGCACAATATTTTTTTCAAGAATTTATTAACATTTATTTTTATATTATATTTCAAGTAATGTGTTTAACAAACAAGTATTCAAGAAGGGAATCTATAAACAATCACTGGCACTTAGATTTTAGAGCATAATTAAAATTAGGTTGAGGGTTTGTATGTCATAAATACATATTAACTTATGTAATAAAACTAATGCACAATATTTTAAAATGTTAATCTGTGACTGTTTCTGCTTTGTGAACAAAATTGGATAATTTTTTTTTTTTTTGGCCAGTCCTAAACATGAGCTTAGGGCCTGAGCACTGTCCTTGGGCTTTCTCAAGGTTAGCACTCTACCACTTGAGCCACAGCACCACTGCTAACTTTTTCTATATAGGTGGTACCAAGGAATCAAACTTCAAGTCTTTATGCATGCTAGGCAAGCACTCTACCACTAGGCCAAATTCCTGGCCCTGGATAATTTTTTTTTTAATCCTTAAAATGATTTCAGAATTGACAAACTAGTTGCAATGGTGAACTGGAAAAATGTTTCTTTCTTTTTTCTTTGTTTCTTTCAGTCATGGGGCTCGAACTCTGGGCTTGGGCACTTGTCCCTGAGCTTTTCAGCTCCAGGCTACTGCCCTACCCTTGAGCTACAGCTCCACTTCTGGTGTTTTGGTGGTTAATTGGAGATAAGAGTCTCACGTTCTTTAGTGCCTAGGCTGTCTTTGAACCAAGATCCTCAGATCTTAGCCTCCTAAGTAGCTAGGATTACAGGCACAAGCCACTGTGCCCGGCAAGTGTTTCTTTCTTAAAGGAAAAAAAAGTGGCGGGGGGGGGGGCGGGGAATGAAAACATAAAAAGGAAAAGGAGGGAAGCAGGGAAAGACAAAAGATGATAAATGTTCCCATATTTTGGTTCTGTCTTCTTTGCCTCTCACTAACACACAGTACAGAATGCTTGCATGATGTACAGAGGTTTTAAAACTTCCTTATATGGTGGTACCAAGACAGAACATGTTAGTGATTTTCTCACTGTGTCAGACTGTTACAAACACCTAGAAATGATTGATAAAATAATTAGAAAAGTTTATAGTAAAAAGCTGACTTAAACAAAAGGAAAGAAAATTCTCCACAAATATATATAGTCTTTCTCCTTTGTTTCTAATGGTAGCCAATGGCACTAATGTTCTCTAGATTACTATTACCACATCAATCTCAACATTTTTAGTTTGAAATTAAAAGTTGTGCAAAGTGTTATCAAGAGATAATTTATATACAAGATTTACTTACTATTTCTTAACCTTTCTTGGATTGTGGGCTACTTGAATACTGAATAATCTGGAAGGTGTTAAATTGGGCTTTCTCCTGAGAAGCAATTTCAGATGTAGGAATTTGTCTGTTAACTGTGGATTTCTGACTCAGTAAAACGTACCCATTCACCCTGCACAAGTGTGAAATCACTGCTAATGACTGCACTCATGGTGTGGGCTGCTGATAGAGAACATGTTTGACTGTAGTAAAAACAATTTTCATTTACTATTTCTAAAATAAACTTTTTTTCACTTAGCACTTGTATTCTTTCCATTTAGAACCTTTTTTCCTCATTAGTACCCAGTTACGTGTTTCTGACATAAAGTAAATGTTTTACAACTTGTGTGATAAACTAAAGAAATAATTTTAGTATATCAAGTAACTCTTAAGATTTTTTTTCTGGTTGTTAAAGTGGCATTTTCTTCATTTATATGGTAATTATGTTTGACATCAGACATCTAACCAGACATTAAAGTACATCTTGTTCATTGTTATATTTGAATTGTTATTCTCAAATTTATGTTTTTATATTTTAAGGTAAATGAGCATTTGAAAGACATAATGGAACAAGAACAGAAAATGAAAGAACATCACACAGTTGAAGCTCCAGGAGGTCAAAAGGTATACATTTCAATGGGAAAAAAACTTCTGCGTGTGTGTGTGTGTGTGTGTGTGTGTGTGTGTGTGTGTGTTTATATGTATTCATTTATAGGCACTGGGAAATATTAGTACTTAGGTTTATTAAATTTTTCAATGTTGTTAACTGTACCTTAGGAAACAATATCAAATACCAAGTAGGAATATAACATGAAGGTTTTATGGGGCAATATTGTGAAAAAATTATTAATGACTGGAACTTAATTTCTGAGACTTTTTGGTAATAATAGTGTTTGCTAGAAAAATGTATAAAACAACAAAAAGATAATTTTAAATGTAAAGACAAACCTTTAAAATGATATTCCTACATAATATGCTTCACTAGGAAAGAATATTAACGTAGATTTCACCTCTAAAATTTTTTTGTGTTGGTCCTGAGGCTTGAACTCAGGGCCTAGGTGCTGTCCCTGAGCTTCTTTTGTTCAAGGCTAGCATTCTTTTTTTTTTTAGCCCATTTATTTTAAAATCCTTGGACTTTCTCAAGGCTAGAGCTCTACCACTTGAGCCTCAGCACCACTTCCGGCTTTTTTTTTTTTTGCTATGTATGTGGGGTACCAAGGAATTGAACCCGGGTCTTCGTGCATGCTAGGCAAGCACTCTACCACTAGGCCAAACTCCCAGCCCCCTATTTTATATTATTTTTAGTAATGAATTTTTATTGTAATTAATAGAAGGGTTGCAGTTATATTCACCAGATAGAAGGTGTATTACTTCACAAACATTGATACCCCTTCTCATGTTTTTGTCCCAATTTCCCTTCTCCTACCTCCTCCCCTCATCTTGTTTTCCCCCTTCCCTTTCCTATTTCACATAAACAAATAGTCGTATATACAATATACCAGATAAGAAGGTAAGATACTGTAATAAGAGGTACTGCAATAAGATACTGCAAAGACATGAGAAGTAACATAGTACATTAAGAACCACAATCACACATAAGGCTAGCACTTTTGAGCCACAGCTCCCTGTAAAGCTTTTTTGTGATTAATTAGACATGAGTCTCACAGACTTTCTTGCCCGAGCTAGCTTCAAACCATGATCCTCAGATGTCATCCTCCTAAGTTTTGTAAGAGTCGTAAACCACTGGCACCCAGCTAAGTTTCTTTCTTTGAAACTTTTTCTTTTTTAAATCCATGGTGGGGCTTGAACTCTGGGCCTGGGCACTGTCCCTGAGCTCTTCAGCTAAAGGATACTGCCCTACCCCTGAGCCACAGTGCCACTTCCGTTTTTCTGGTGGTTAATTGGAGATATGAGTCTCATGGACTTTAGCGCCCAGGCTGGCTTTGAACTGCGATCCTCAAATCTCAGCCTCCTGAGTAGCTAGGATTATAGGCAAGAGCCACTGTGCCAGGCTAGGAACTGAATATTTTTTATGTGCTTAGATTAAAAGTATATTTTATGTTTTATAGCATGAACAGTAATTATTAATCATATATAGTACAGGAAGTTATAATTGTTCAGAGACCTTCTTACACAGTATCAGGATTTAAACTCAGGATATTGAGCTCTAGCCCTGTTTTTGTGCCCATGGCTAGTGCTTTGCCACTTGAGCCATACCTTCAGCCCAACTTTTGCTGGTTAATTGGAGATAGAGTCTCATGGACTTTTCTTCCCAGACTGGCTTTGAACCTCCATCCTCCAGGCCTCAGCCCCTAAGTAGCTAAGATTACAGATGTACCTAGCAAAGGACCTTATTTTTCATTTGGGTTAATAATTTCACTGTACTTCTGTTCAATTTTCATTTGATTAGTTAATAATTTCACAGTGCTTCTACCCATTTTTCCCATTTACACATTTCCCATTTATACCTTCATAAGAACAGGAAGAGGTGGCTCACATCTGTAATCCTAGCTACTCAGGAGGCTGAGATCTGAGCATTGTGGTTCAATGCTAGCCTGAGTACAAAAATCCATGTGACTTTTTTTTTTTTTTTTGCCAGTCCTGGGCCTTGAACTCAGGGCCTAAATACTGTCCTTTGGGCTTTCTCAAGGCTAGAGCTCTACCACTTGAGCCACAGTACCATTTTTTTCTATGTATGTGGTACTAAGGAACTGAACCCAGGTCTTTGTGCATGCTAAGCAAGAACTCTACCACTAGGCCAGACACACATACAACACACACAGACACACACAGACACACCACGCACGTGACTCTTATCTCCAATTAACCACCAGAAAACCAGAAATGGCATCATGGCTCCAGGGGAAGGGTGATAATCTTAAGCTGAAGAGCTCAGACACTGTGCCCAGGCCCAGAGGTCAAGTCCCATAACCCACCAAAAAAAACCCCACGAAAACAGGAAATAAAAAGAGAAGGAAACTTTTGTCTCTTATCAAATTGCTATAAAAAATTTTTGTGAAGTACCATTTAAAATTTTGTTTCAATTTTATACTTGGGAATCATGATCCATTCCCCCAACAAGCATAGTGATGATATTATCCCCTGAAAACATAATCTGGGCTTCATCATTCCTCTTAATTTTGTTGGGGTCCTTTCCCTTAAGGGCTTATTAGAGTATAAATCTCTTTTTTCTCAAGAACCCTATATACATGTTTCTTTTTCCTATCCCTTCACTTTCACTTTCCCAACCTTTCCTGTCATCTTTCCCCCTCTTTTCCACAATATAGATGTTGCCAAGAAGATGTTATAATATAATGTAGCCCTGGATAGGAATGAGAGTAAGGTTCTATCATTCTAAGTTATAATACTAATGGAATTTTCCCACAGGAATCTTGTTTATTATGAAAAATAAATTCTATGCTACTAGAAACATATTTTGTATAATGATCTAAGATTCAATTATATTTCTGTGGAAAAAATGTAATTTGTATTTCAAACAGATTGAATGACATTTTTAAAACTGTGGAATTTAGACAGTACTTAAATTATACTGTGATGACTTTTTCATAGCTGTTAGGCCTCATGTAGTTGCCCTTACTAACTGAACAATGTTGAATGAATAAACAGATGACTGTGGGTTTTATTTAACACAGCATTTACATCTCCATGTATGGGTATACATGATGAAGAAATGTATACATTATGAAGAAACATACTCTTGTTGGGTGTTGGTGGCTCATGCCTGTAATCCTAGCTTCTCAAAAGGCTGAAATCACAATTTGAAGCCAACCAGGGCAAAAAAGTCCATGAGACTCATATCTCCAATTAATGACCAAAAGAATAGAAGTAGAGCTGTGGCTTAAATAGCAGAGCACATGCCTTGAGTGGGTCCTGAGTTCAAGCTATAGGATTGACACACACAAAACAAAACAAAAAAATGACACATAGTCTCACAGAACAAATTATTCTATTGTGTGTGTGTGTGTGTGTGTGTATATGTGTGTGTGTATGTGTGTGTGTATGTCAGTACTGAAGCTTAAACTAAAGGCCTCGAATTCTTGTTCAGCTTTATTGCTTGCAGGTTCTTCCACTTGAGCCACAGCTTCACTTCTAGATTTTGGCTGGTTAATTTAAATCTGGGAGATATATCTCCTAGATTTGTCTGCCTGGGTTGGTTTTGAGCCAAAATTTCTATTACCTCAGCCTCTCAAGTAGATAGGGTTAGAAGTTTTAGCCTTGGGGGACTGACACATTGATTATTTTCAAGGCAGGGTCTTATTTCTGAGTTGACTTGTGCATCTCTGTCAGTGTGCTTCTCGTTGGGGTTGTAACAATCCTTCACTACTGTGACATCCAACCATTGTGCTTTCCCCACAACTAGGCTAATGGGCATGTGTCTCCTCTCCCAGCTGTGGGTTGAGATTAAGTCTCTTGAACTTTTCTGCCTGAGCTAACTTCAAACCTTGATCCCCTCCCCCATCTCCTCTTGAATAGCTAGGATTGTGGGTGTGAGCCACTGCATCTTACTATATTCACTTTGTTAAAGAAAAATTGTTCCAGGTGCTTGTGGTTCATATCTGTAATTGTAGTTGCTCAGAACGCTGAGAGCTGAGTATCATAGCTTGTTTGAAGGCAGCCTACACAGGAAAGTCTGTGAGATTCTTATCTTCAGTTAACCAAGAGAAAACCAGAAGTGGTGTGGTGGCTCAAAGTGGTAGAGCATTATCATTGAGAGAAAGAGCTCAGAGACCAAGCCCAGACCCTGAGTTCAAGCCCCACAACTGGCAAAAAAGAGAAAAGAAAATTTCTATTCTTTTGGGTATCACCCTAGCTAGAAAAATTGTTGTCCCTTATTTTTCAGTCATTTCTACTACTTTGCTATTTGTATTGTACTTTAACTTATCAGGATGAATTTTCTTCTTTTCCCTTCGGAAAGATCAGACTTGGTCTAATTAGTTTAAAACTTCTCATCGTGCAGGGCACCAGTGCCTCACATCTGTAATCCTAGCTACTCAGGAGGCTGTGATCTGAGGATCACAGTTCAAAGCCAGCCCAGGCACAAAAGTCAATGACTCTTATCTCCAATTAACCACCAGAAAACCAGAAGTGGTGCTGTGGCTCAAGGTGTAGTGTGGTACCTTGAGCTGAAGAGCTCAGGGACAGCACCCAGGTCCAGAGTTCCAATCCTACCACTGACCAAAAAATGAGAAAGAAATTCTGATTGTAATTCTAGCACTAGAATCTTTGTGCTTTTCTTTAATGATATGGAATTATTTTCAGTATGATATGTAATTGAAGATCTCAGAAATAAAATTCTCTTCTGCCAAAATATCCAGCATATCCTAGGTATCCTAAAATAAGTTTTGCTATGGGAAAAAGAGGGATGGAGAAGGGGCCAATCTTCATTATTAGAAATCTAATGTTTTAAACTAAAGTAATAATTTACATATGAGAAAATGTTATGAGAACTATGAACTTGGAACTCCACTATCTGAAACTCTGCTATAATTTGTTCATTGATGATAATTTTGATGAATTTTCCGTTTACCTTTTGCTTTCCCCTTTTTTCCTTGCTGCTTCCTCTGAAGTCTCCTTCCAAATGGTTTTGGAAACTGGTTCCAGTAAGTTTACCCAGCTATTTCAACTTGTTCTCCAGAATTCATTTGTAGAATGGTATTGTTTTTGTCTTGCTGGTAGTGTTGTTTCTTGTAATTATGTTAGTCACTGAATAACAAGCAAAACTTTCTTTGTACTTCACCAGTACTGGACCAAAACTATATTAAATTCTGATTTGACTTGAAGGAGTAACATTTTAGATAAACCTTGAAGGGACTGTGTTTAACCCATGTAAGAACTACTTCATAGAATTAGTAATAAAAATATTATTTAGAAATACACTATAAAGGTTGACATATAGAAAATATGGTCCTCTTTTTTTTTTTTTTTTTTTTTTTTTTTTTGCCAGGCCTGGGCTTGAGCTCAGGGCCTGAGCACTGTCCTTGGACTTTCTCAAGGCTAGAGCTCTACCACTTGAGCCTCAGCACCACTTCTGGCTTTTTTGTATGTATGTGGTACCAAGGAATCGAACCCGGATCTTCGTGCATGCTAGGCAAACACTTTAACCACTTAGGCCAAACTCCCGGCCCATGGACCTCTTTTTGACTGCCAGATTTTCAAGTTTGTAAAAAGAATAGGAAGTATTTTCATACAGTGTGTTTATAAATCACATAGCATGCCCAAATATAAAAGGTTCTGTGTTGGCAGGGCGTTGGTCATGCCTATAATCTTAGTTACTCAGGAGGCTGAAACTTGAGGATTGAGGTTCAAAGCTAGCCCAAGCATGAAAGTCCATAAGATTCTTTCTCCAATTAATAATCAGAAAACTGGAAGTGGTGCTGTGGCTCAAGTAATAGAGGGCTAGCCTTGAGCTGAAGAGCTCAGGAACAATGCCCAGGCCCAGAGTTCAAGCCCCATGACCAACAACTACAACAAAAAGGTTCTGTGTAACTTTTATGAACTATAGATGAACTGTCTTGAGAGTTATACATAACTTTACATTTAAAATTGGTTAACTTGGTGTATCTTCTAGGATATAATTTTCAAGAAAGTGTAGGACATGGCAGTTCTAATTGTCAAGTTTAAACCATGGACATTTATTTATTATTACCACACATACTCTGTCCTGGCAGAAGGAAATAGAACATAGCAATACAAACCAGCTCTTTATATATGACCCAGGTACCCATCTGTTGAGTCCATTACTGACCTGGGCACCTACTTGAACCCAGCCCTGAGCAGGGAAAGGAGGAAAGGATCTGGAGCAGTACATTACAGATGTGGTGGCATAGGGCCAGGAGAATCTACTAGCTGATTTCTTCTTTTTCATTTCTTGGTTTTCTTTGCCTGCTCGCCTTCTGCTGTTCTTTCTCATCCTCCCTCTTCATAGTTCATTTAAAAACTGTCTCCTAAAAGCAAACGGTGATTCTTGTCCTTGGGTAGCTAGTAAGAAAGACAGAAATAAATACGTTTTTCATTACTGTTTGTCCGAAAGATATTATTTTAGAGAAAGCTGAGTTTACCTCCAGATGTTAAGTGTTCTTTTTAGTAAACTTGAATTTTTCTACTTTTGTTTGCACAAAGGTATTTTTTTCCTCATATTAATATTTTAACTCTAAAATGTAAGCCAGGCACTGATGGTTCACGCCTGTAATCTTAGCTACTCAGGAGGCTGAGATGTGAGAATCAAAGCCTGTCTAGGCTGGAAAGTCCATGAGTCTCTTATCTCAAACTACCAGAAAAACAGAAGTGGAGCTGTGGTTGAAAGTGGTAGAATACCAACCTTGGACAGAGCAGAAAAGCTCAGGAACATTGTCCAGGCTCTGAGTTCAAGTCCCATGACTGAAAAAAAAATGTAGAGCACCAAATGGAATTTGAAAAAGTTTGATTACCTTTGAAAAAGTTTGATTGCCTTTTAGTGATTCACCTATAATTGTAAATTTTTCTAATAAAATACTTCAGTGTATGCCATCACTAAATCTTGAACCCTGTTTCCTTGGCCTTTGAAGAGCTAGTGTCTAACAATGGCTGTGTGCCCAACAGGGGGCACCACACACTGTCCATCATCTCCTTTAGTCCTCCAGTGGCTCTGTGATGTAGACACTTAGCAACCCATCTCACAGTAGGAAGCATAGCCCAGACCGTAAGCCAGTAAGTGGCAGAATTGGAATCGGAACCCAGACTTGAAAGTTCTTCTAAACCACATTCACAGCACACTTCCGGTTTCCTTCCCTACCTCCCTCTCTCCCTCCCTTTTTGAGTGCTGTCTTAAAAATTTGTATCCAGGGCCGGGAGTTTGGCCTAGTTGTAGAGTGCTTGCCTAGCATGTACGAAGACCGGGGTTCGAGTCCTCGGTACCACATACAAAGAAAAAAGCTGGAAGTGGTGCTGAAGCTCAAGTGGTAGAGCTCTAGCCTTGAGAAAGTCCACAGACAGTGCTCAGGCCCTGAGCTCAAGCCCACGACTGGCAAAAAAAAAAAAAAAAAAAAATTGTATCCAGTTCTTGGAAAACAGTGGTTTCTTCTGTTTTTCTGAAAGGGAGTAGGAATCCTTATGCTTACTGTCTTACTGGTTAGCAAAGGTTGGATTGGAGCAATTTTCTTTACAAGATTGTTGACACTTGGTTCATTTTGTCAGCATTTGAATGACAGAACAGTATATCTTTTGTGCTGTGATGATTCCTATTTCCCAAATGATGATTTTTTGGTTTTGTTGTTGTTAGTTGTGGAGCTTGAACTCAGGTCCCAAGTGCTGCCTCTTTGTGCTCAAGGCTAGCCCTTTACTACTTGAGCCGCAGCGCCACTTCCAGTTCTTGAGTGATCATTTGTAGATAAGAGTCTCACAGGGACTTTTCTGTCCTGGCTGTCTACGAACCACGATCCTCATATCTCAGCCTCCTGAATAGCTAGGATTACAGGTGTTAGCCACCAGCACCCAGTGATGGGTTGTACCTCCAGATTTCTTTTACAAGACAGGGATGTTCTTCCTCTGTCCTCCCATTCCCCCACTTCTGATAACTCTTGTAATTGTTCAAAAGGTACTTTTGTTCTTCCTATGTAAGAGTTCTTAGCATTCCTGTGTGAGAACTTTCCATCTCAGTAAAATTTAGTTTTAAAGTGATTTTTTTAAATCACTTACTGAACAGAACTGAGCATTTATATGCAAAGTGTTCACATCTGTTCTGCAATTTTTAAGCACATAAACTAAATATTTCATGTAAATTCATGATGTTCTATCACATTTTTAAACTTTGTTTCTCTGTGTATTTAACTTGAGTAATATATAGTATTATTTAATAAAGAAGGATATTGGTGAGTATTCTTATTCATCTTCATTTATATTTTCTTACTGGTATATTAGAGTTTACAATTCTTGATTTATTTTCTGAGTATTGCTTAGTACTTAACATTTTCCCTTCTCTTTCCCCTCTTCCCCCTCCTCCTCTTTCTCTCAGGCTCGTTATAGGAAAGAACAAACATTGCTTAAGCAGTTGCCTTGCATTCCATTGGTAGAAAATCTGTTAAAGGATTGCACCGACGGCTGTGCCTTAGCTGCCCTCATTCATTTCTACTGCCCTGGTGTTGTTAGGTTAGAAGGTATGTGCTCCACCGAAATGTTTTTGAACTGTGGCTAGAGGGCAAGACAGTTACTTAATAATCAAGGCTTTTTAAAAAAGAAACACTGACATATCTGAGGAAGATAATTGAAAACTTCTGTATGATAATACTCTTTGAAAATGTGGTTGCTAGATTCACATAATTGTGTATTTGAACTAAGTACTGTTTACGAAATAAGATATGAATATGAAAGTCCCTCATTTGTAATAATTAGTACACATCTAAGATTCTCCTAGCAGAGGATGTGTTTATTTGTTTATTTGAAATAGGGAAAGAAAGGGGGAAATAGGATGATTGGTATGGGGTGTGGGAAGGATAAGGCAACAAAAATAGAAGAAGGGTATCAATTTTCGAGAAGTAGTGTATCCACTACCTGACAAATGTAACTGTAACCCCTCTATACACTACCACAACAATAAGGTACAATAAAAAAGCGATTTACATATGGTCATCTAGGATGACACTAAGCAAAATGAACTCTAAGATACGAAAACAAGAAGTTGATCTTTGTGATTGTTGTTCCTAAGGTACTATGTGAAGTTATTTATTTACTCTTTATTCCCCTTATTATCTCATGTTTTACTGTATCTGACATTGTTACCCAGTATATTGTACATAGGTTTGTTTGTTTACTTGAAATAGGAAAGGGAAGTGGAAAAAGAAGATGATTGGGAGGTGGTGGGGGAGAGAAACTGGGACAAAAACAAGAGAAGGGATATCAGTGTTCAGGAAGTAATGTGCCTACTACTTGACAAATGTTATTGTAACCCTGACAGTAAAATACAATAAAAAATACGAATATGAAATAAGTACTAATATGAAATTAGTGCTCCTAAGATTAAGCCTAAATCTTCATCTTGCTCTTTATTTGAAGATATTTGTTTGAAAGAAACTATGTCTTTGGCTGATAGCCTATACAATCTGCAGCTGATTCAGGAATTTTGCCAAGAATACTTGAACCAGTGTTGCCATTTCTCCCTGGAAGATATGCTGTATGCTGCTTCATCCATAAAGGTAAAATTAAGTTCTTTTTTGCCCTTGCCTTTTTAAAGTATGTTGAAAATACTGAAGAGAAATAATGGCCTGCTTATCGTAAGTTTACATATTATGTATATTAGTGAAAAGAAATTGTTTTTCTATTTTAACTTTAAAAGACATTATTAGCTTTCTCTTTCTTCTTTTTTCCTTCTTTCTTTCTTTCTTTTTTTTTTTTGCCAGTCCTGGGGATTGTACTTAGGACTTGAGCACTGTCCTCAGGCTTTCTCAAAGCTAGTGCTCTGCCACTTGAGCCATAGCACCACTTCCAGCTTTTTCTATATATGTGGAATTGAATGAGGAATAGAACATGGATCTTTGTACATGCTAGGAAAGCACTCTACCACTAAGCCACACTCGCTCTTTTTAACTTTATTGTTAAGGTGATATACAGAGGATCTTTTTTTTCTTTTTCCTTGTTCTTTTCGTGGGTCATGGAGCTTGAACTCTGGGCCTGGGTTCTGTTCCTGAGCTCTTCAGCTCAAGGTTACTGCCCTACCCCTTGAGCCTCAGCCCCACTTCCCATTTTCTAGTGGTTAATTGGAGATGAGTCTCTCATTCTTTAGTGCCCAGGCTAGCTTTGAACTGTAATCCTCAGGTCTAAGCCTCCTGAGTAGCTAGGATTACAGGCATCCCACCTTGCCTTGCCTTTTCCTTTTTCCTTTCCTTTCCTTTCCTTTTCTTTCCTTTTTTGTCTATCCCTGGGACTTGTACTCAGGGCCTAGGCACAGTCCTTGATCTTTTGCTTAAGGCTGGCACTCTACTACTTGAGCCACAGCTCTGCATCTGGCTTTTTGGTATGTAGTTGGGGCGTAGACTTTTCCTGTCTAGGTTGCTTCAAACCACAATCCTCAGATCCCTGCCTCCCGAATAGCTCAGATTACAGGCATGAACCACTGGTGCTCAGCCTATTTTCTGTTATCAGGCTTTGGAGGCAAAAGAATACTGGCTCCTTAGAATGAGTTTGGAAATGTGCCTTATTTCTAACTTATGGAGTGGTTTGCGGAACATTGGTATTCTTTTAAGTCTGGTAAAATTCAGCAGCAAGTCCATCCAGACTCACCTACCTTAGGTTTACAAAATAGTTTATTGACCCAGAAGCATATTGTGAAACAATACCATGTTTTCCCAGCAGCCCATGGCTATAGTATTTCATGATGTCTCTTACCTAAAATTTGCCACTTTGGTCGCAAAGCTTTGAGAACAAAAAACATATAATAGATTTAATTTAAAAGTTTGATTTAGGGGCCGGGAGTTTGGCCTAGTGGTTACCCTCCCATGGTAAGCCAGTGCAAGTGTCTCTAGAATGAGGCACCCACTCCTCCAGGAACTCAGCTAGTACCTCTCTCTACCCAACACACCAGAAGAAAACTCTTGATTTGTTCTGAAGCTTTGCAATCTTGCCTTTTTTTAGAAATGAAAAGTTAAGCATATTATTTCCATTGTATTTTGCCTAGTCACTTTGCTGCCATATGCCTATTAAAAAATCAAAATGGGGCCGGGAGTTTGGCCTAGTGGTAGAGTACTTGCCTATCATGCACCATATACATAGAAAAAGCTAGAAGTGGTACTATGGCTCCAGTGTTAGAGCTCTAGCCTTGAGAAGGCCCAAGGACAGTGTTCAGTCCCTGAGTTCAAGCCTCAGGACTGGCAAAACAAAAACAAAAAAAACCACACACTCACAATTTAAATAGTACTGTAGTCTCAAAGGAGAAATTATCTTGCTAAATATACTGAGGCATGTGGTTTACATTTGAGTTTGTACACTTGGCACCTTTAGTAGTGTCATGTAGTAATACTACACTTAATTACAGCATTGTCCAGATATAAAGATGCTTTGTTAAATTGGGCGTACTTAAAATAGACTTTTTTTTTTTTGCTAGTCCTAGAACTTGAACCCAGGGACTAGTCATCGACCTTTAACTTTCTCAAGGCTAGCGCTCTACCACTAGAGCCACAGAACCACTTCCGGCTTTTTCTATGTATGTGAAACCAGGAATTGAACTCAAGAGCTTTGTGTATGATAGACAAGCATTCTACCATTAGGCCACACTCCCAGCCTAACATAGACATTGCTTGCTTGTGCTCTCTCTTTCTCCTCTCTCTCTCCCTCCCCCCCCCCCTCTCTCTCTCTCTCTCCTCCTCCTCCTCCTCCTCTCCTCTCTCCTCTCTCCTCTCTCCTCTCTCCTCTCTCCCCTCTCCCCTCTCCCCTCTCTCCCCTCTTTCCTCTCTTCTCTCTCCTCTCTCTCTTCGTCATGGGGCTTAAACTCTGGACCTGGGCATTGTTGCTGAGCTCTTCAGCTCAAGCTCTTCAGCTCTTCAGCTCTATCTACCCCTTGAGCCACAATGCCATTTCTGATTTTCTGGTGGTTAATTGGAGATAAGGATCTCATGGACTTTTTGTGTCCAAGCTGGCTTTAAACCACAATCCTTAGATCTCAGCCTCCTGAATAACTAGGATTATAGGAGTGAGCCACTGTGCCTGGCTTAAAATAGACAATTCTTTAAAGAATAGAAAGAAGTTGTTTCATCCAAGTTGCTGGGGCCTCATTTCCACTCACATAACAGCTATTTATGAGGACTAGGAAATGAGCTCTCTCTTCCCCTACAGGTAGTATAAAACTGACACCAAACTGGTCATTTTAGAGGGCAGTTTCACATTAACCTGATTTAATATGCACGGAAAACTTTAGTCCCTTATTCAGTCTTGAGCACTGAAAGAGACGAAAAAACAACACATACAAACACACCAGCATAGGAGGCCTATATAAGAATTAGGGTGCTAAAAAGTTGGAAATGACCTGTCTTAGTAGTATCTAAGTTGAAATGTTTTGTAATACAATTTAATTATTTAAAGGAAAGAGGTAGAAATATTTTTACTGAAACACAGCTCTCCAGACATTAACTGATAAAAGTAGTTAACAAACAATATGTTGCATGATGCAATTTATATATCTTTTTCTTTTTTTTAGTGGCCCTGGGGACTGAACCCAGGACCAGTGAGCCATATCCCTAACTCCAGATTGCTTGTTCTATTCATATACAAACTTGTACTCTTACAGTCAACCCTCTGAACTCCCTGGGCTTCATTTCTGTGGAGTCAACCAAGTAGAGATTGATCATATTTGGAAAATGTTACATTTATTCCAAACATATACGTACTTTTTTGTGATTTTTCTATGAACAATTCAGTATAATAACTATTTACATTGTATTAGGTAGATATTGTACTAAACCTTTAGTATGATAAGTAACTCAGATGTGACTTACATCCTGGACTGAGGACAGGCACACAATATACATTTTATGTGAGACTCTTAAGTGTCCACAAACTTTAACTGGTGAATGGTGAGAGATAACTGAAATAGATGACAGATAAAGGAATGTAGAAGGGTACACAGGAAACAGGGGTGGGGGGCAAAGGCAAACCTTAATTTCTATCCTGTCTTCTCTTTTATCTATTTGTATTGCCTATTATTGACACTTAAATATGTAACTCTACCTGACCTTAAGAAGCAAAGATTTTAAGTGAAATTAATGTGCTGTCAGTCCTGGACTATGATGGCAGTTTATTGTCATTTAATCATCATAATTTCAGGGGTTAAAAAAAAAAAACCTTCATGAGCCTTAGTTCCTGAGGAAAATATTTCTTGACTGTACTGCCCTCTTGTGGCCCAACAATACAATTATGTTATTAAGATAGTTACCAAGATCCTTGAAATATTTTTAGTATAATTCATTGTTATTATTAAGGTATTAAGGGGTAATTAATGCAGTAGTTTTTGCCTGTGCCTATGAGTTCCAGTGTCTCTGCTACACTATCATGTAGCAGTTTCAGAGTTTCAGGTCTGATATTGAGGTCTTTGATCCATTTTGAGTTAATGCTTGTGCTTGGCAACAGGCTGGGATCAATTTTTAATTTTATGCATGTGGCTGTCCAGTTTTCCCAGCACCAGTAATTGAAGAGGCTGTGTTTATTCCACAGTATATCTCTGGTTCCTTTGTCGAATATATGTTGACTGTAGGTTTGTGGTTTTATTTCTGAATCTTCTGTTCCATTGATTTCTGGTCTATTTTTGTGCCAGTACCATGCTGTTTTTGATATTTTGGCTCGATAGTAGAGTTTGAGGTCTGATACTGTAATGCCACCTGCATTGCTCTTTTAGCCTAGAATTGGTTTGGCTATTCTAGGTCTTTTCTTATTCCATATGAACCTTTGGATTATGCCCTCTATTTCAGTAAAGAATGTCTTTGGGATTTTGATGGGTATTGCATTGTATCATTTTTGGCAGTATGGCCATCTATGAGCATGGGATGTCTTTCCATTTCCTGGTATCCTCTTTGATTTCTTTCTATAGGCTTTTATAGAGGAGTTTTTATTAAATAATTCCCTTATATCTTTAGTTAAGTTAATTTCTAAATATTTTATTCTTTTGGGGACTATTGCAAATGGAATCATTTTCTTGATTTCACCTTCTGTTTATGTATTGTTGGCATACAGAAAAACTACTGACTTTTGAAGGTTGATTTTGTATCCTGCCACGTTGCTAAAGTGGTTTATTAGTTCTAGGAGTTTGGGAGTGGAGTTTATTAGGTTGTTCAAGTATAGGATCATGTCATCTGTGAATAGGAATAGTTTAAATTTCTTCTTTCCTTATGTGGATCCCTTTGATGTCCTTCTCTTGTCTTACTGCTCTGGCTAAGGGTTCCAGCACTATATTGAAGAGAAGTGGGAAGAGTGGGCATCCCTCACTTGTATTTCTATTCCATAAATATGTGTTTTGTGTTCTGGGTAATTTTTAATAAAGCTGCCAGAGCTGAGTGCCAGTAGCTCATGTCTGTAATCACCAGCTATTTAAGAGGCTGAGATTCAAAGATGGTTTGAATCCAGTCCAGGTAAGAAAGTCTGTGAGACTCCTATCCCTCATAAACTACTCAGAAAAAGCCAGAAGTCATGCTGTGTTCAAGTGGTAGAGAGCTAGCCTTGAATACCAAGAGGCTTATTAGGAAGAGTGCCCAGGACCAGCAAAAAAAAAAAAAAAATTGAAAACCAACCAAGCCCTGCCAGGAGCTGGTGGCTCATGCCTGTAATTCTAGCTAGCTACTCATGAGGCTGAGATCTGAGGATTGTGTTTCTGAACCAGCTGGGGCAGAAATGTTCATGAGATTCTTATCTCCAGTTAATGAGTTTAAAGCTGGAAGTAAAGGTGTGGGTCAGTGGTAGAGTGCTAACCTTGAGGGGGGAGAAAAAAGCCCTAAAAACCAGAAGAGTACCTATGCCCTGGACTCAGGGCCTCAGGATAGACACCAAAAAAAAAAAAAAAAAAAAAACCCAAAACAAAAAAAAACTATTTCGTAGAGCACATTGAATGTCATGGAAGTTAAGAGGGAAAACAAATACCTAAAGAAAAAACTTTACCAAAGTCTGCCTTTCTTCCATCATCTTACCCTTAATGACTGACACACCAATAGCTGGGGATGATTCTTCTCATTGTGTGTTTCTCCTGGTCTTCTCCATGCTAATATATGAAAGTGTCGATGAGAGTTATCCTTGATTCTCCTGTATATAGTCATCTTCTGGAACTGTCAGATAAGAGATAGAAGACACAAACCAGAGTGCATGGAGCATAATGAAGGAAGTAAAGCACCTTGAGGATTATAAACCAAGAGTGCATGAAGCCTATGGGAGGATGTAGAGTACCTTGAAGATTATTCAAAATTAGCAGATAGGAGGAAGAAGGCCCAACAGTGGGGAAACCTCAATATTTTCAGTAATAATTTGTTGTTGGTTTTTTTTGTACCAATCCCTGTGCTTGAACTCAGGGCCTGAGCACTGTCCTTGTGCTTTCTCAAGGCTATAACTCTACCATTTGAGCCACAGAACCACTTCTGGCTTTTTCTTTGTATGTGGTACCAAGGAGTCTAACCCAGGTCTTTGTGTGTGCTAGGCAAGCACTCAAGTAGGATTTAAGCCTCTATTTGAATAGATAAAACAGATTATAATTCTGTTCATCATGCATGAATTTGTGATTACTTTTTACCTAAGTTGGTGTTTTAAAAATTGTTATTTTAAAAATTATCCTTACCTTTCTTATTCAGAGTAATTACTTGGTGTTCATGGCAGAGCTCTTCTGGTGGTTTGAGGTTGTGAAGCCGTCCTTTGTGCAGCCTCGAGTTGTTCATCCACATGGAGGTAATCTCTCTTCCATTTTTAATGTAGGAAAAATGCAAATTCTACATGGTCTGGTTTTTTGTGGGTCATGGGTCTTGAACTCTGGGCCTGGGCATTGCCCCTGAGCTTTTCAGCTCAAGGCTGCTGTCCTACCCCTTGAACCATGGCTCCATTCCCTGTTTTGTTTTGTTTTTAATGTGTTTCTGTATGCCGGTACTAGAGCTTGAACTCAGGGATCTGTGCTTTCTTTTTCTTTTTTTGTCTTTTCTTTTTTTCTTCTTTTGCCAGTCCTGGAGCCTGAACTTGGGGCCTGAGCATTGTCCTTGGGCTTTCTCAAGTCCAGAGCTCTGTCACTTGAGCCACAGCACCACTTCCGGCTTTTTTGGATATATATGGTACTGAGGAATCAAACCCAGGTCTTCATGCATGCTAGGCAGGCACTCTACCACTAGACCAAACTCCCGGCCCCTTGTCTGTTTATTCTTTTGAGATCTGGTACCATCAACTTGATTATAGCTTTGATCAAGTATAAATATTTTAATACCTTTAATGCCTAAATCATGATTGTGATGAAAAGAAAGAAAATAAAGAGAATGGACTGGAATTTGAAGCATTATTGTACATTGTTTTTAATTTAAGTGTGTAACATTTGCTTCTCTTTGCATCTTTTACTTCTATTTCTAGTTTTTGATTATTCCTATCCCTGGTTCTTTGTTTTAGCATTATATTATCCAGAATCCATTCACAGAATGACCTGGTGTTAATCTACAACTCAAATTTTCTATTAAAGCATAATAGGATTTGTTTGCACATATATTTTTTTTATTTAGAGAATATTTTATTAGTTTCTGTAATCAAAACCACATAGATAAGACCTTACATATTTAATACAGTGTGTTTACCCCTGTACAAATGAAAAAAAATTAAGTTTAACGTTTCTAGACCAATATGACTATTAATTTCTGTACAATGCCAACTCAACACGGTAAACTGGGATACTTTTTTCCAAAGTTGACAGCACAGCTAAATGCACATATATTTTCAAACTGAGCAGGCTATTATTATTAATATATCATAATTTGTTGGTGATATTCAATAAGAGCAAAACTAATGTGAAACAAAATGGTTACTATAAAGATTCCCAGGAATAAAGAACAAGACTCCCTTTACCAGTTCCTATAAAGCAAAATTTAGCATGAGCAAAATAGATTTTTCCATTCACTTCCATTACAAAAGAAGAGGCTTACTTTTAGAGGGAAAAATGATTCTAAATGATAAGTTCAGTCTCCTAATCGCCTTTCCAGCAAAAAAAATTACTGGACCAGTTCTTCCTTTTGCCAAACATAAAGCATGATTATTATGCCTTACAGATACTTAGCAGCATTCCGTGGCCCCAAGTTTTCCCAATCATTCTAGTTACTTCTGTCACCTCACAAAAACAAGAGAGAAAGAAATCAAGGAGGAAAGAATACCCAAGGGTATATGCCAGTTCTCGGGCTTGAACTCAGGGCCTAAGCACTGTCCTTGGACTTTCTCAAGGCTAGTGTTCTAACACTTGAGCCACAGCACCACTTCTTTTTCCTTGTATGTGATACCGAGGAATCGAACCCTGGTCTTTGTGCATGCTAGGCGAGCACTCTACCACTAGACCAAACTCTCAGCCCCCCAAGGGATATTTTTAACTTACTTCACTCAGAGTTCTGTGAAACATAATAGTGGACATATGGTCTGTTGAAGTCTCTCACCTGTGTAAAGCAAATATTGAACATTAAGCCAATTAAATAACAAAGAAAATTTAAAGAGGTTAAGATCTTTCCCTCAGCTAGGCACTGGTGCCTTTTATCTGTAATCATGGCTACTTAGGAGTCTGAAATCTGAGAATGGTAGTTCAGATCTAGCCTAAATAGGAAAGTTTGTGAAACTCTTATCTCCAATTAACCACCAGAAAACCAGGAGTAGAGATGTGGCTCAAAGTGGTAGCCTGGAGCAAAAGCACTCAAGGACAGTGACCAAGCTCTGAGTTCAAGTTCCATGGCCAACAACAACAAAATGATCCTTCTCAGCCATTGTCGGTGGCTCACACCTATAATCCTAGCTATTCAGGCGGCTGAGATCTAAGGACTGAGGTTCAAAGCCACTCTGGACACAAAAAGTCTGTGAGACTCTTATCTCCAATTAACCACCAGAAAACTGGAGGTGGCGCTGTGGCTCCAGGGGTACAGTGGTAGCCTCGAGTGAAGAACTCAGGAATAGTGGCCAGGCCCAGAGTTCAAGCCCCATGGCTAACAAAAAATGGTCCTTCTCTAGGACTGTTAAGTAAGGTCTTAATTATTTAATGGTAAGTCTTACTTAATAGTCATTTCAAAATAATATTTGTACAATTTACTGCATTTAACATAAAGTTTATTTTTTTTGTGATTTCATCTGTGAAGCTGTGAATTCCAACATCGGTTATATTAAATGTCAGTCAAAAGTAAACTATTGGCTGGAGTTTGGCCTAGTAGTAGAGCGCTTGCCTAGCATGCACCAAGACCCAGGTTCAATTCCTTGGTACCACATACATAGAAAAGGCAGAAATGGTGCTGTGGCTCAAGTGGTAAGGTTCTAGCCTTAAGCAAGCCCAAGGACAGTGTTCAGGCCTTGAGTTCAAACCCTAGTACTGACCAAAAAAAAAAAAACCAAACCCAGAGTAAATTACAAAAATTTAAACTATTTAGTAAGTTAATTATTCTCCAGTGAAATCCTGTCCACTTTTGACTACCAAATGTCACTTTTCACAACAAGCAAAAGTGGCCATATGTATCTGAGACTCTATGAAAGATTTCACAAAATGAGGCTTACAAATTTATCTTTAAGTATCTCTTTTATGGCAGCTCTACTCCATGTGAATATTTACTAGTCAAAGCACTTTAAGAAGGATTTACCACAAGTTTAAAAAGAGAATGTGATAGGGATGATCCACCATGTCTGCAATCCCAGCACTTGAGAGGTAGAGTCAGAGGATCTGGAATTCAGAGCCTGAATTCACCCTGGCTCCAGGGAAAATACGAAACAAAACAAATGGGGAAGAAGGTCTGGGAGGGGGAGTGGTTTGATGCAAGAAGAAGGAATTGTTTAAGAGAGAAAAAGAGGGCTGTCCTGTACCATGAGTGACATATCAGGGTCCATCCCCAACCCCATTAAAGGGTGTGGGAGGCGAGGAATAAAAGCTACAAATACTGTGATTTTTCTGTAACTAGTAAATCAGATTTCCTGAAATGTTAGAAACAAGCTGCATGAGTGATTTTGGAGTTTTATCTTTATTCTAGCGCAATCTGTGAAAGACAGGCCATCAGTTCCTGTCCTGAATGCTGCCAGAAGAAACCTCTTGGATGGCTCATCCAGTTCTGACGTCACTTCAAGGTAGATTCCTCAGTGATTCCACTTTTCCCATTGCTGATGAGTTCCGATACCATTTTGTAGTTAATAAAATTTAAAAACTTATAGTTGGATTTTAAATAAGTTGTAATAGTCTAAATTATATTCATATTTTCAAATTTAAGATTTTTTTAAAAGAATGTTTTTTTGTTGTTGTTTATTTGTTTTTTGCCAGTCCTGGGCATTGAACGTGGGGCCTGGGCACTGTCCTTGGGCTTTCTTAAGGCTAGAGCTCTACCCTCTTGAGCCACAGCACCATTTCTGGCTTTTTTCTATATATGTGGTACCGAGGAATTGAACCTAGGTCTTCGTGCATGCTAGTCAAGCACTCTACCACTAGGCCGAACTCCTGGCCTAAAGAAATGTTTTAAGTAATTTTTCCCTTTGTTTTGTTTTTTAGTTTCTATTGAGAGACAGCAGTAAAACAATTAAAATATTAAATTTAGCTTTGTAAGGATGAATTCAGGAACTGAGTTGACAAAAATGATGGTTTATGGATTTTTTGGAAATTTGAGTAGAACACCAGGCGTGGTGGCTCACGCCTGTAATCCTAGCTACTCAGGAGGCTGAGACCTAAGGATCAAGGTTTAAAGCCAGCCTGGGCACAAAAGGACCTGAAACAACCTCAAGAAAATGGAAAGTGGGGCTTGGCACAAGGGTAACCTTGAGCTGAAGAGCTCAGGGACAGTGCCCAGGTGGAGTTCAAGCCCTATAACCACAAAAAAAAAAAAAAGAGCAAAACTATTAAAATTCATTTTAAAATTATGAGCAAAAAATTCAAAGTACTTTGTGCATAGATGCTTGGCTTTATTAAAAAGCATCCATTGTGAAGCTGCCATCTAGTTTTCATATTAAAGATTTCTTTCTAAAGTGTGGGCCATTTTGAATATGAAAGCTGAGGCATGACTGCACACTGTAGGGGATATTCTTCCTTGTTAGGCCTTCCTGCCTTTCCGAACTCTGCAGTGCTATGTCTTAGAAAGTTTTCTTTCCCTAACTCATGATTACTGCTGTAAATTTTCTTATTACTTTTTCAACATTTTGTGGAGTTTTTTTTGTTGTTGTTGTTTGTTTTGTGTGGGTTCTGGGGCTTGAACTCAGGGCCTGGGCATTGTCCCTGAACTTTAGTGCCCGAGATGAGAGCTCTTCCACTTGAGCCACATCTTTAATTGTGGTGTTCTGGTGGTTAGTTGGCGATAGAGTTTCACAGACTTTTTTTTACCATGCTGCTTTCAAACAGTGATCCTCAGATCTCAGTCTCGTGAGTAGCTAGGATTACAGGAATGAGCCACCAACACCTGGCATTTTTTAGGATTGATTGATTGATTGATTGATTTTGCTTGTCTTGGGCACTGTCCCTGAGCTCTTCAGCTCAAGGGTAGTACTCCTTGAGCCACAGTACTGCTTCCGTTTTTCTGGTGGCTAATTGGGGATAAGGGTCATGGACATTCATGCCGGGGCTGACTTTGAACTGCAGTGGATCTCAAGCCTCCTGAGTAGCTGGGCTTATAGGTGTGTGCCGCCAGTGCCCAGCAGAGTTTTTTTTATTTCTTAATGCCTCTGCAAAAGGAGACAAAAGAACTAAGTTAAAATATTGCTGATCTAGTTTTTCCCAGAAGAAACACCTTCTAAATATTTTATTCTCTGATTGGTTACATGGTGATATTTATGTCCTTGAAAATGTAGAAAATGTTTGATATTCTTGGGTCCTCTTTACCCCCCCCTCCCCAGTCCTGGGGCTTAAACTCAAGGGCTAAGCACTATCTTTGAGCTTTCCCAAGGCTAGTGCTCTACCACTTGAGCCACAGTGCCATTCTGGCTTTTTCTACATGTATGGTACTGAGGGATTAAACCCAGGTCTTCATGCATGCTAGGCGGGTTGTTGAACGTAGTGCCTGAGCTCTGTCCCTGAACTATTTCACTTAAAGCTAGTGCTCTACCACTTTGAACCACAGCACTTCTTCTGATCTTCTGGTAGTTAGGTGGAGATAAGTCTCTTGGACTTTCCTTCCTGAGCTGGCTTTTTGAACTGTGATCCTCAGATGTCAGTCTCCCGAGTAGCTAGGATTACAGGTATGAACCACCAGCACCTGGCAGAAAAATGTTTTAATTTAGGTACATGATAGACTCATTTTTTTTCTTCTTATTTATCTTTTCTTTCTCATCTTCCTGAGTGGCTACTTTTTCTTAGCTGAAACCTTTTTTTTTCTAATAACACAGATATCAAAGTCTTTTCCTTAAAGGTTATTTATTCTATGTCATTCTAGGCTCCTAGTCTTCTTTCTTCTGTGAGCCTCCACAGGACCCCTTGTAGTTCTCTAATACTCTATAAAAGTTTTGAAGAAGGCTTCTATACTCAAGAGTAATATAGTTAGTCACATCTACAAATGTCCTTGTGTCTAAATAAGGATAAAAGATAGGCCAAGCAAACAACATTCCCACCAGCCACGCAGCTTATTTGAGAGCTATACAAAATCCTCTGTAATGTGAACATGGGTTTTCAGATATTTTAGCTATCTGGGAAAGAAAATAGTAAATAACTTTTTTTTTTTTTTTTTTTTTGCCAGTCCTGGGCTTGAGCTCAGGGCCTGAGCACTGTCCTTGGATTTTTCTCAAGGCTAGAACTCTACCACTTGAGCCTCAGCACCACTTCTGGCTTATTTCTATGTATGCGATACTGAGGAATTGAACCTGGGTCTTCGTGCATGCTAGGCAAGCACTCTACCACTAGGCCAAACTCTCGGCCGAGTAAATACATCTTAATAAACAAAGAAGTTGTATCTAAGTTTATGTAGAGCTGAGGAGAGGAGATACTGTGGAAGTGATTATCACAAATGAGGTCGACAAGGTACAGTGAGAGTCTTGGAGCCCCAACAAGTGACCACACATAAGACTGCTATGCATGGTGAGCAGTGGGGGTTGGGGGGAGAGCACACAATCAGGCAGAGTGTGCCTCATCTTCAGGTGTGTGCTTTGGGGAAAAGGTCATTAATTAAGCTTTCCTTAAATAGTAATGTGACATGGATATAATATATATATATTAATATCTTTAAATCCTTTGATTGACTTGTTTTATTCCCAGTTTTGTTTTGTTTTCCAGTCCTAGAGCTTGAACTCGGGGCCTGAGTTTTCTCAAGGCTAGAGCTCTACCACTTGAGCCACTGTACCACGTCCAGCTTTTTCTGTGGATGTGGTACTGAGGAATTGAACCTAGGTCTTCGTGTGTGCTGAGAACAGTTTATATTAGCTGAAATGTTGTTTGGATGAACTACAAAAATCACTCCATCCTGTCCCCCCAATTTATGTTGTTTACCCTCACTTTATTTGCAGGAGGGTAAATGGCAGCTTTAAACTGAGAGAATCGCTTGATCCAGCCAAACATCATTATGATCTGAGACAGTCTAATTTCCTGCATAAAGTGGAATAGGATAGAATGAAATAAGGAAAGAGAGCTGTATTTCTTTGTAGGACTGGAGGACTTCAGTGTACAGCTGGGACATAGAAGCACCAATCCATGAACGAGGAGGCTGGCATTCTTGTCATCTTTTCCAAGTGTTCTTTCTGTCTGTAGCTTTTAGAAATTTAGTTAGAACATACATTTCAAATTGCTGAGCTTCATTAGTAATCTTATTTCTTTTTCCTATTGGTAGAATGAAAATAATGTATCTTTTCTCTTAAGAGCATTGAAATATATATATGAGGGAACTTAAAGTTGACTAAACTATATAAAATTTTACTTAAACATTTTATAATCAGAAATGATATAGTATTATTTCTTTAGCCATTCTGTATAAAATTTGTGAAAGACCTGAAACAGAATCAATCTTTCGAATGTATTGTACACTGCAGTGAGGGAGAGCCACTTTCACACAGCCTTGTCATTTGTTTTCCAGGTACTCACGGCCCCATGCTCCTTCTTCAGCCTCAGGTAATGTATTTGAGAAACCTTATCCAAAATAATGCTATTTCGGGTAGGCTATCTGGGAAATGATTGAGATTTGATGTAAGTAAATACCCCATCAGAAAAGTCGTTGTGAATATACAAAAGAAAAGAAAGTCGGAGTCGGTGCTTGCTTTTCTTTTTATGTGGTGCTGTGAATCAAACCCAGTGCCTTGCATATTACCTGCTTAGAAAGCTCCCTCCTAACTGAGCTATGTCCCAGTCCTGGTGCTTTCTTTTCAAGAGTGACTCTCACTATGGAACTCAAGCCAGTCTAGCTTTCAGCCTCCTAAATTCAGGATTACAAGTGTGTGCCATTCTATACAGCCTTCACTTTTTTTTTTTGTACAAGCAACAGCACTTGAACTCAGGACCTTGACCTTTTATTTAGCCTTTTAGCTCAGAGCTAGCATTCTTCTGCTTGAGCCGCCAGGGTATCTACTTACTTTCAGTGTTGTGGATGAATCCTCAAATATATAAAATCTGTTCAATTTCTGTATGTTCCCGTTTTGTACATGATTTTAATGGCTGTTTTCCATTTGAAGGAGGAATTAGAAGGTCTTCATCCATGTCATATGTTGATGGTTTCATAGGAACATGGCCCAAAGAAAAAAGGTAAGCAAAGAGAATTTGTCTTAAGTGTATTCACCTTATGAAACTTAGAAATATCTGCTCCCCCAACTCTCTCTCTCCATTGCTGTTAACCAGAATGCCAAATCTAGACTTTTAGTTTAGTATGCAGATCTAAAGGGCAGCATAGGCAGATAGTAGAGAGGTCTGGAGCTAAGCTTAAACAGTAGAGAAACAGGCATAACCTTACCTTGAGGTCACTTGAATTGTAATAACTGGAGAAAAAAAAGAAATGGACTTCCCAATAATTTTATTTAGTGACATTCACAAAATCATCCATTTTCTGGCATTACTTAAGGGTTTTCTCTAAACTTTTTCCTAGATCATCTGTGCATGGTGTTTCATTTGATATTTCTTTTGATAAAGAAGATAGTGTGCCAAAATCCACTCCAAACCGAGGAATCACTCGTTCTATTAGCAATGAAGGACTCCCTCTGAACAACAATCGTGTCTCTAAACACATTCGGAAAAACTTGTCCTTCAAGCCAGTAAATGGGGAGGAAGAAGAGAGCATTGAAGAAGAACTTAATGTAGACCCTCACAGCGACCTCAAATCTTACATGCCCCTTCATGCGAATGAGCTGAACTCTAACGAGAATATTTCTTACAAGCTTCCCAACGGAGCTTTACAAAACAGAGTACTCCTAGATGAGTTTGGCAATCAGATTGAGACTCCAAGCATTGAAGAAGCATTACAGATAATTCATGATACCGAAAAATCTCCTCACGCACCTCGGCCAGACCAAATTGCTAATGGCTTCTTTCTTCATAGCCAGGAAATGAGTATCCTTAACTCCAATCTCAAGCTAAATCAGTCGAGTCCTGACAATGTAAGTGACACAAAAGGTGCCTTGAGTCCTGTGACTGACACTACAGAAGTAGACACTGGAATTCATGTTCCTTCTGAAGACATTCCTGAAACAATGGACGAAGACTCTTCTTTGCGGGATTACACTGTCAGCTTGGACTCTGACATGGATGACGCATCTAAATTTCTCCAGGATTATGACATCAGAGCCAGCAACCCCAGGGAAGCCCTGAGTCCTTGTCCAAGTACTGTAAGTACCAAGTCTCAGCCGGGAAGCAGTGCTTCTTCCAGTTCTGGTGTTAAAATGACCAGCTTTGCTGAGCAGAAATTCAGGAAACTGAATCATACCGATGGGAAGAGTAGCGGAAGCAGTTCTCAGAAAACCACACCAGAGGGCTCTGAGCTGAATATCCCTCACGTGGTTGCCTGGGCCCACATCCCTGAGGAGTCCAGCCTTCCGCCAGGACGGGATACCACGCAGCTGCTGGCGTCAGAAATGGTGCATCTTAGGATGAAACTGGAGGAAAAGAGGCGAGCAATAGAAGCCCAGAAGAAGAAAATGGAAGCTGCTTTCACGAAGCAGAGGCAGAAGATGGGAAGGACAGCTTTCCTTACTGTAGTGAAGAAGAAGGGAGACGGCATCTCCCCGCTCCGCGAGGAGGCGGCAGGTGCCGAGGACGAGAAGGTCTACACGGACAGAGTGAAGGAGAAGGAAGCACACAAACCAGATGGACAGAGGAGCAAGTCCCTGGCTGATATAAAAGAAAGCTTGGAGAATCCCCCAGCCAAGTGGCTGAAGTCCCCAACCACGCCGGGGGACCCTGAGAAGCAGTGGAACCTTGCGAGCCCCTCAGAAGAGACTCTCAATGAAGGGGAGATCCTAGAATACACTCGCTCCATCGAGAAGCTGAACTCCTCCCTGCATTTTCTCCAGCAGGAGATGCAGCGCCTGTCCCTTCAGCAGGAGATGCTAATGCAGATGAGGGAGCAGCAGTCCTGGGTGATTTCACCGCCACAGCCCTCGCCACAGAAACATGCTCGGGAGTTCAAGACTTCCAGGCAGGCCAGCCTATCATCCACCATAGCACCCTTCTCATCTGACTCTCCCCGCCCTACTCACCCCTCCCCGCAGGCCTCCAGCAGGAAGAGCGCCTCCTTTTCTGCTAAGAATCAAAGGACTCCCAGGCCCAACGAGTTAAAAATAACTCCTTTGAATCGAACCCTGACACCCCCTCGCTCTGTGGATAGTCTTCCCCGACTAAGAAGGTTTTCCCCAAGTCAGGTGCCCATTCAGACTCGGTCTTTTGTGTGCTTTGGAGATGACGGGGAGCCTCAGTTAAAGGAACCCAAACCCAAGGAGGAGGCTAAAAAGGAGGACTTGGAATGCAGAGGGGCCTCAGGACCACAAGAGCATAACCCCGAAGAAAAGGAGCTCAAGCCTCGTGAGTCCACGGTTTCTGAAGTCCTATCCCAGCCTGTCATGGAGACTGTGTGTCTGACAGCAAATGAGGACCAACTGAAGCAGCCCACAGACCCCTCGCCTAAGCCCACCTTCCCACCCACCGCTCCTAAAAATGTTAACCTGATTGAAGTCTCCCTGTCGGACTTGAAACCCCCTGAAAAGACCGATGTGTCCATTGAAAAATATGATGGAGAAAGTGATAAAGAACAGTTTGCTGATGATGATCAGAAAGTGTGCTGTGGCTTCTTTTTTAAGGTAATGTCAGTCTGCATAGTTTCAGGGTGTGTGAGTTTCGTTTTTTCTAAGTTCACATTCTTCTTTACAGCAATCCTCCCTCTTTCCAGAGGTACTGGATCTCCCCCCTACCCCTGGTCATAGGGCTTGACTCTGGAGCCTAGGCTGTCCCTGAGCTCTTCAGCTCAAGGCTACCACCCTAACTCAGGAGCCACAGCCCCACTTCCTTTTTGCTAGTATTTAATTAGAGATAAGATTTTCAGTCTATGGGTCTGTTGTACCCAGGGTGGCTTTAAACCACCATCCTCAGATCTCAGCCTCCTGAGTAGCTAGAATTACAGGCATGAGCCACTGCGCCCGGCTCTAGATCTTTTTTTTATTTCCAGAGAATAATGGTACACATGTAGTTCATTAGATACAGGTGCATGCCTATAGACACACCTGAATGTTGGTTAATGTTGTCTTCTGACTTTCTCCATTCTCTGTACATCTGGGATTTTACTCAAAATGCCTTAGTTATTTATACTTCTTCCTCCAGTGGTTTCACTCCTCCTTGACCTAAGGTGTCATGTCTCTTTCATATGTTGGTGTCTGTAATGACAGCAATTTGTTGTGAATATATTAGACACCAGTGGAATAAGCTTCTGTAATCCTAGCTACTCAGGAGCTAAGTTCTGAGGATTGTGGTTTAAAGCCAGCTGGAAAATTTGTGAGACTCTTATCTCCAATAAACCATCAAAAAGCTAGAAGCAGAGGTGTGGCTCAAATGGTAGAATTCCAGCCGTGAACAGAAAAGCATATTGATAATGCCCAGGTCCTGAGTTGAACCTACTCCAGGACTAGTACAGAAAAAGAAAAGTAGTATTTATTTTTCTCAGCACCAAGGTATTTTAGAAGTCCTATGAGAATTAGGGTTGTCCCTAAGTATCAGGTGAAAACTGTAATCCTAGCTACTGAGAATGCCGAGACCTGGAGGATCATGGTTTGAATCCAGCCTGTGTAGAAAAGTCAAGAGACTCCATCTCCCATTACTTGGGGCAGGGGCTGGGAGGAGGAGCAGGTGGCTCAAGGAATGCAAGCTGAGCAAGTGCAAGACTTGTGTTAAAGCCCCCGTAGTAGCTAGCCAGAACAAACAAGCAAAAATAAACAGCAGCCAAGAAAAAGCTAGGCATTAGTGGCTTGCACCTCTAATTCTAGCCACTCAGAAGGCAAGATCTAAGGATCACAGTTCAGTTCAAAGCCAGCTCAGACAGGAAAGTCTGTTAGTCTTTTTTTTTTTTTTTTTTTTTTTTGCCAGTCCTGGGGCTTAAACTCAGGACCGGAGCACTGACCTTGGGCTTTCTCAAGGCTAAAGCTCTACCATTTGAGTCACAGCACCATTTCTGGCTTTTTCTATGTATGTGGTACTGAGGAATTGATCCCAGGTCTTCGTGCATGCTAGGCAAGCACTCTACCACTAGGCCAAACTCCTGGCCCATGAGATTCTTAGTGATAATTAACTACCTGAAAACTGAAAGTAGAGCTTGTGGCTCAAAATGATAGAGTGCTATCCTTGAGCAAAAATGGTCAGGGACAGAACCCAAGCCCTGAGTTCAAGCCATACAACCAACCCGGGGTGAGGGCAGGGGAGGGGGGGTGGGGGAAAGAGTCTAGCCTAGGAGATATAATCGTGACTGTCAGCTTGAAGGTCCCTCAGTAGAGAAATGTAATTTCACTCATCTTCTCTTCAAAGAGAAAACTTTTGCTGGAAGTCAATAGCCCATGCCTGTAATCCTAGCTGTCAGGAAATTCAAATCTGAGAATCGAGGTTTAAAGCCAGCCCTGGCAGAAAAGTCCACGAGGCTCTTAACCTCCAGTCAACCACCAAGAAGCTAGAAGTAGAGCTGTGGCTCAGGTTGTAGAGCGTCAACCATGAGTGGAAAAAAACAAAAACCCAAAAGCTAAGCAAGAGTGTGAGGCTGTGAGTTCAAACCCTAGTACCAATATTTACAAAGAGAGAGAAAAGCATTCAATGTAATTTTGAACTTATCAAACTGTGTGACCTCAACTTCAAAAACAATTTATAGTTTCGATTGTGACACTACATTAGCTGACTACTATGGGAAAGTTTTATCCTTTTTATTGACCATGTATTGTACATGCAGGTTTTTTAAAAAATTGAGGGTAAACTCCCTGTGCTCAGTTATTAAGATCTAAGAACCTTTTTTCTTTTCATGGCCATTAAGTTATTTAACAGAATTACTAACACTTTAATTCAGCTTTTCCATCATAATTTCCAAAACAGTCCTCCATTAGGCAGAGTCCGAATAGTTCAGATTTCCAGTTGTTGAAGTAAGCACGATATGCAACTACAGCAATTGAAAATGAGGGTATCATTACCTGAAGTGCTCCATGCAATTTGTTCTTAGGATGATCAAAAGGCAGAAAATGACATGGCAATGAAACGAGCAGCGCTGTTGGAGAAACGGTTACGGAGGGAGAAGGAAAGTCAGCTTCGAAAACAGCAACTGGAGGCAGAGATGGAGCATAAGAAAGAAGAAACCAGGTGAATGGAGGGAACAAGGCCGTCCTTTAACCTCCTGTGGAGGGAGAGAAGGGCTGGGGGCATGCACAGTGAATGCCTAAGGAACGTCCTCCCTCACATGTAAGCGGGTTTATTTTAGAGATGTTTACAGTCTGCTACACTCTGGTAATTTCTAGCAGTTACTTTATTTTCCTAAAGTATTGCCTGATTTCACATGCCAAAGTACTCCAGAAACACACATCTTATTCAATGTTTGATACAAGTCAATATAACTTGACTGAGAAACAACCTGAATTTTCTCAAGTGGATTTTCAATAATGGATTTCTGTTTTCTCCAGGATCCCAGAAGATGGAAATTCTCTCTTCTCTCATCAGACCTGTAACTCTTTTTTATTTCTTAGGCGTAAAACTGAGGAGGAACGTCAAAAGAAAGAAGATGAGCGAGCACGTAGAGAATTTATCAGGCAAGAATACATGAGGCGGAAACAGCTGAAGCTAATGGAGGACATGGACACTGTCATTAAGCCCCGTCCTCAAGTGGCAAAGCAAAAAAAGCAGCGGCCGAAATCCATTCACAGAGATCATGTCGAGTCCCCCAAAACACCAATCAAAGGTCCTCCAGGTAACACAGACTACTGTGCCGAGTCTGTTCATAAAACACCAGCTGGGTTTGTCATGTTAACGTGATCATGCTTTGCCAGTACTAAATTGGATACAATTTGAGATTACACATAGTCTGGTTTGGAAAATCAAAATGAGCAAGTGCAGATTTCTCAACTTCTGTGTATTATGTATGCATGCATATATTCAACATATATTCAATGGAACAAATAAGAAAGCTAAAACAATTTAAATAGTAACTAAGGAATTCTGTCCTCAGATATAATCCCCTTGAACTAGTAACTACCCTTTAAATATTTATACAGTTAGGATAAATTTTGGGTTTTTTTGGCATCATTCCTGGGGCTTGAACATAGAGCCTGGACCCTGGACACTGTCCTTGGTCACTTTTCTTTTTCCTTTTTAGTCGGTTGTGGGACTTGAACTCTGAGCTTAGGCGTGGTCCCTGATCTCTTCAGCTCAAGACTATCGCCTTACCCCTTGAGCCACAGCTCCACTTCCTATTTTCTGGTGGTTAATTGGAAATAAGAGTCTCACAGACTTTAGTCCCAAGCTGGCTTTGAGTCGCAATCCTTAGAGCTCAGCCTCCTGAGTAGCTAGGATTACAGGTGTGAGCCACCGCACCCAACCCTTGATCACTTTTTTGCTCAAACACTTGAGCCACAGTGCCACTTCAAGCTTTTTCTGTGTATGTGGTATCAAGGAATCAAACCCAAGACTTTGTGCATGCCAGGCAAACACTTTACTGCTAGGCCACACTCCCAGCCCCAGTTAGGATAAATGTTATGTGCATGAATTTTTTTTTTTACGTATATTTGATGTGTTGGGGAGTATATGCTGGAGATTTAAACCCAAGGCTTTGCACATAATACTCTACCACTTGGCTAAACCCCCAGTCAACACTTTGGCACAGTAAGGAATATAAGAAAATCATGAGTATAATAAGTTGGGTGCCAGTAGCTCACGACTATAATCGTGGTTACTCAGGAGGCTATGATGAAAGGATTTTGGTTTGAAGCCAGCACAGCAAGTCCATGAGACTCTTCTCTCCAGTTAACCAGAGTTAGAGGTAGAGCTGTGGCTCCAGTGGAAGAGTGCCAGCCTTGAGCAAAAGGGACAGTGCCCAGGTCCTGAGTTCAAACCATAGGACTGGCCAAAAAAAAAAAAAAAGCAAGGTACATACTTTTATTTTCTAAAACCTTTTTATTTAAAGTAAACTTCATGGAAAATGTTAAAGAATTTCCACATTGGGCCTAAGGATGTAGCTTAATTGTAAAGTGTGCCTCAGACAGATGAGACCCTGGGTCTGACTCCCAGCATCACAAAATAACCACTAAACAAAGAATAGAATTCCTTGAATTACCCTAAACACAAGGAAAAGTAATGTTGACTATTGAAAGGGAAATGTGTCTTTTTTGGTCAAGGAAACCTTTTTATCTTTGATTAATTGGTTGGTCAGTGTTTTGTTTTGTTTTGCCAGTCTTGGGCCTGAACTCAGGGCCTAGGCACTGTGCTTGGACACCTTTGCTCAAGGCTAGCACTCTGCCACGTGAGCCACAGTGCCACCTCTGGCTTTTTCTGTGTATGTGGTACCAAGGAATTCAACTCAGGGCTTCGTGCATGCTAGGTGAGCACTCTACCACTAGGCTATGCTCCCAGCCCATGGTTGGTTGGTTTTGAGGAAGGATATCACTCTTTAATAGTCTGTTTTTTTTTTTTAATTGTAATGTATAAAGGAGTTACAGTTACATTCACCAGATAGTAGGTATATTACTTCTCACACATTGATACCCCTTCTTATGTTTTTGGCCAGTCTGGTTTTGAACTCTTACTGTTACCTAGGTCTCCTGAGTACTGGTATTACAGTTGACTACTACCACATCTAGCTCAGTGAAAGTTTTTGGCTGAAGTTAATAAATTAATTTCCTGCCCAAGAATTTGATATTCAGTATTACTTAAATATATTTTCTTTCTTGACAAAAAAATGGATGGTGGTATCTGGTCTCATCTCAGCACTTTCTTTTGTGAACATCAAGTTAGTATTACTGTTTTCAAAAATTAGGTTCTTTAAATCATGTGCATGCAAGCATATTATACATTTAGACTAAGAGGAAAGAAAACAGGAAAAGAAAGAAGCCCATTTTCTGTGCTGGTGTTCTCTAATGAACAGACTCTTTTCTGTTTCTTCTTTTAAAGTTATGATTTTGTTTCTGCTCAGGATCACGACTTTATCGTGTTTTTTCAGCCTCTAGCCTTTCTTTGGCATCACTGAACACTGGTGATACTGAGAGTCTTCATTCAGGCAAGAGGACGCCAAGGTAAATCCACACACAGTAAAGAATAGGGTATCTGCAATTATACAAAGTTTTCAGTAAAGAATCTGTAGAGTGTTTGTTTTGAATTTTGTAATGACTGAATCATAACCATAGATTTTCATAAGTTTTAAGGGTTTCTGTTATAAAGAAATTATGAAGAGTCATATTCATCTTTCAGTGTCTTTATCTTTACGTTGATGAGATACTTCTGATACTAAATGCAACTATACAAAGGTAGTTGCACTATGTTTGTGATTAAGTCATAATGGTTAGAAACAGGAAACACATCCTCTAGTGTTAGCCTCTCTAGCTTGGTAAGTAAGCGTTCTTCTACTGGAACACTAGAATTATTCCAAAGTAGATCCCTTCTTGAATGTATTAGTCTGTTTTTTGTTAGCGTACATAGTTGTACAGGGGAGCTTCCATTGTGACATTGCCTCACACATATATATATATCCTGAGCAGCCTCTCCATCCCTGCCTCTCTCCCCACCCTACTCCCCCCCTCTTAAAACAGTGTCAAGATTTAACACAAGAGGGAAGATCTCCTTTGTCCTTGAAAGTCAGTATCATGTTTTGCTGTGCTATAATACCCATGTTACAAAAGAGTGTGTCTCCTGGTGTAGTTGTCTTAGAGTTCTTATCTATTGTGTTGCCACCCTTGTTGCTGCAGTTGTCATGTGGAGAAACATGCATTCTTTCAACAGATATTTATAATATGCCTACTATGGTTTGGGAACAAATATGTGTGATAAATACTTATAGCTATATGCATCTCACACATACACGTGTGTGAATATACAGAAATTGGACACACAGCACAATCACCATTTTATTTTTAAAGTTCTAGGTTGTTTGGTTGATACTTGCACATACACTTTCTGGTCCCCAAACCTTTTTCTGATTGAAACCTAAGAAGACTCTGGTTTTCCATTTAGGTCAGAGTCTGTAGAAGGTTTCTTGTCTCCAAGTCGTTGTGGTAGTCGAAATGGAGAGAAGGACTGGGAAAATGCATCAACAACTTCATCAGTGGCTTCGGGAACAGAATACACAGGTCCGTGTGTGCGTGCGTGCGTGCGTGTGTTTACTGCGGAAAATGGTCTTGCCTAAATCTGCTAAAACAGCAAGTCCTTATCTACATGTAGCTGAGTCTCAGTGACAGAGCTGTACTTAGAGGGGGATTGATGGAGGGGAGAAACGCATTCTAAGTAAAACCAGTGACGCCACTTAGCTCTTATTCCTCTACTTCTGTCTTTAAAATAGTACCCACTTCTGCGTGGTAGTTTGGGTCTGAGGAAGGCTCAGGGGAGTCTAATGTACAGTATGTAAATCCTCATTGCTGTGCAATGGAGAAATGAGGAAGTTGGGAAGGTTGGTGGGGGGAGCACGTGTGGAGGGCAAGCAAAGGAGAGCCCCATTCACCTGCCACGTGGAGACAGGGAGCCCCACAGAGCCCCAGTTACAGATCTGCTGGCTTTTGGTACAGCCTCCTATGGTGGGCTACAAAGGCTGAAATTGGGCACCATGGCCCTGTTAATCCCTTGGTTAATCCTGAAGAAGATGAAGCTTTTGTTTTCTTCTTATACAATTATCTTACTCATGGGCCATTTCCACGTTAGCTCACCAGAAGTAAAATGACCAGACTTAAGAAAGAGTAGGCAGACAGGGGAGAGCTACAGCAGTGTTGTCTTTGCAGCCTCAGAAAGCCATAGGTACATCCTCCAGATGTGTCCCTGTGTGGACTGGAGTGCAGCCAAGAAGAAACCTAGAAGCCCGGGATTTCTTTACCAGCCATCTCATACTATAGGAATAGTTACAGTATTGAAGAATAGCCAGGTACCAAGAATTCAGACAACCGCTGACTCAGGAGCCTGGTGTCAGAAAGATCACGGTTTGAAGCCAGCCCAAGCAGAAACTCCTTGAGATTACATTTCCAATAACCAGCAAAAAGCCAGGCTGGAGGTGTAGTTCAAGTGGTGGAGTAAGACATCCTGAATTCAAACGCCAGAGCCAGCAAAAAAATTAAAATAAGAGAAATAATAACAATGTTTTCTTATTGTTTTAAATGCTTACCACAGGACCAAAGCTCTACAAAGAACCCAGTGCAAAATCCAATAAACACATAATACAAAATGCCTTGGCTCATTGCTGTTTGGCTGGAAAGGTAAATGAAGGTCAGAAGAAAAAAATACTGGAGGTAAGTATGTTTGCATGAAAATTAAGTTCATCAACATTCTGAAAGTATAGACATTTTTTCTATCAGTGCAGGGGAAAAACCCCCAGAGCTCCTAACACTTCAACAGCATCTATGAAACTAGACGTTTCAGTTACTAGATTGAGTTAGTTCACTCTCAAGTTGAATTCGGAAGACTGCAAATTTTTTTTAAATTCCGTATGAAGACTAGACTAAAATTTGTCACTAAAATGTGGCACAGTGGTAGAGTGCTTGCTTGCTTACCAAGCTCAAGGATCTGGATTTGATTCCCAGCACTTGCAAAAACCAATAAAATGTGTTATAAAGTTTGATCAACAAACATTACATGAGTACTGAAACTTCATTATTGTTATTACTATTTTGTTTTCTAAAGGAAATGGAGAAGTCGGATGCCAACAACTTCCTGATTCTGTTCCGGGATTCAGGCTGTCAGTTCAGGTCCTTGTATACTTACTGCCCAGAAACTGAAGAGATCAGTAAACTGACTGGGATAGGCCCCAAATCAATCACTAAAAAGATGATTGAGGGACTTTACAAATACAATTCTGACAGGAAACAGTTCAGCCACATACCTGCGAAAACGTTATCCGCCAGTGTTGATGCAATTACCATTCATAGCCATTTGTGGCAGACCAAAAGACCAGTAACACCCAAAAAACTTCTCCCTACCACTAAGGCATAAGAGTGGGAAATGTTTGCTTCAGAACATTCGTGGTAAATTTGCACTTCATCATTCCTGCCTAGAGAAAATCTTTCTCATTGCCAACAAGACTTTTGTTCACTGGAACTGGACATTAGCCGATGTCGTGAACAACTGGAATGTAAACCACAGTATTTTGGAATGCAGAAGAGTCTCACTTAGCCGGTAAGTCCAAGTGAGGAAGGAAAGGTTCTGATTCGCAAGTGGAGATTTGGACATTGGCCGGTTCCCCTGCCTGGTGGTAGAGACCCTGAAGCACTGAATTGTGAACCCAGTGGGCATCGGGTAGAAATGTGGCTAGGATCACGAATTATGTGTTGTACTTGTTGCTTTTTTTTTTTTTGACCTTTAACTCTATGTTTGTCTTCAGATGGTTTGTTGGGGATTCATTCTAAGCTACCTTTGTATTTGTTTCCCGTGGAGACCTGACAGTAGGAAGAATGCCTTCAGAAGTAACGTGCACCTTTCTCTGCCGTTAAGAGAAACACTAGTGTTGCATTTTACAGGAACCCTCATGTTTTAATGGTGTTAAAGCATTTGCAAGAATTATCCTGTATTATTTATTATTCACTCAAGTATTAACATTTCTCTACTAAATAAGAGGAGGTGTTGTAAAAGCTGCTAGTAGGTTCGCTTTAAACCACATGAGCTTAACCAAGAAATACAAGAAGTTGCTGATTAAATCAGTGCTGTTTTACATGACTAGCCAATTCAGAATAGTGGAGATTTTAACAAAAACAGGCTTTTTCTATTTTTCAAAGTAAGTCACTTTATCAGTTGGCAGAAGCAAATGGCACTTTGCAAGTAGTCTTTCAGTGTGAAAAATGTAAGACTTCCTAAAGCAAGTTCTTGGGAGTCTTGGCATTATTTATAACTGCTATGAAATTTATTTTTAGAATTTTAGAACCTGTACAAGGGCTGTATTTCAGTTTTAAAATCGCTTCACATTTATTTTACTTGCATTGGGTTTTTCTTCTTTTTAATCCTTTCCATGTGGAACATCATAGACTATGAGGACACACTTGAAATCTCTCTGTGATCATTGTTCATTAGCAGTGGAGAGCAGAGAGTTCGTTGGGGAAAACTTCATTCTCAGGAAATGACTTGAATGATTCTGTGACCCTGTTATGTTTCAGTGTTGTGACACCTGGGTACACTAAGGGGGAAGACAGTATTGTACCATAAATGGGACGTGTAGTACCTTTTCTTTCTTGGCTGTAGAGATGAAGATATGTACATTTCTCTAACAGAGGTGTTCAGAGGGAACATTAATGTCTCATACAATGTATTTACTTATTTTAAAAATCAGATAGGAATGAGCTGTCCCTGAGCTGTACTTTTCTATTATAAGGCCTTCTGGCATCAGTGCATCTGGATTATCAACATTTTCTCAAATGCTGTCAATATTTTACTGTAATTTATGTTCTTATATTTATGTATATTTGTTAAAACTGTAAAAAAGTTCACAGATTTTTTTTCCAATATCTGTGCAAGATATGTGTGTAGCTCAAAACTATTTGTGATCTACTGTTTGCATGGAAGAGACCAGGATATGTAACTCTTATATTTTAAGTGTATACATATTATGTATATAATATATGAATACTAAAAATGGGGAAATACACATTTTACCTTTCAGACAATTTCTGTCACAATAGAGGGAAATGATCCAACACATCTCTAGACTAATTTAAAAATTTTAAGCAAATCTAATGAAAATATGGATAATACTCAAAACAAGAAATAAGCATTTTATATTACTAAATTTGTTTTTGTTGGCCAATTAAGTTTCCCTTATCAAAGCAATCATTTGTTCTATTACTTGGGTATTAGATAACAAGAAATTGGAAGCAAAACAATGAAGAACTATTGAGCACTAAGCAGGTCTAACTTCCCTCAGCTCTTAGTCGGCTGTGTCCAGCAGTCTAATCTAGTGTCTTGAAGGTAGAATGTGAATGTTGCCACAAAGTTCATTGCTCTCAGTATAAGATTTTACTTTATTAATGTAAAAGGCATATTGATATATTTCTTTAAGTCCACAGATTTTTTATTATGGTGCAGCTTTTAAAAAATTATGTTTAAAGTTCTACAAATTATAAAGTATGCCATTTCGTAAAGCCGAGGGATTTCTCCCCTTGCTGGAACACCCGGTGCTTACCTCCGTGCAGATCAGCTGGTTTTAAGTATTCAACTACAGTTGCCAAATGCTCGCTCATCCTGACTGCCAGTGGCGCCTGCCGTCGTCTAGCATTTGACAGTCGTGGAAAGCTTTTTATTCTTCTTGGTTCAAATTTTGTTTCAGAATGACTGTTACATTGGGGTTTTGTTGGGCTGCTTCTAGGCAGTTTACTTGAGGTTGGGATCTCTGGCCACTGTTGGGCAGTGTACAGTGTGTGGTGTGCTTACCTGTTGACCCCAAAGCATTGCTTACAGGTTTTCTAAAAGATGCTGTGCTGTAGAATTCTGTCATATTTGCTATTTCCTGGTACAGTGTAGTTTTTCCCCTACCATTTGAATAAAAGCATGGCACCAAATTGCCTCCTTTTCTGTTTCTTAAATAGAATAAGGTTTGGAAAGGCAAAACTACTTGAGCTTAGGAGAATTGTCATTGGCTGAGCTGGCTTTGAACTGAGATCTGAGGATGTCAGCCTTATGAGTAGCTAGGATTACAGTTTCTCAGGATGCAGCGGTTTTGTTGAGAATGGAGGTCTTCTGAACTGGCCTCAGACTACATGGAGTCCTCCCTGTGTCTGCCTTCCACGTCACTGGGGATTACAAGCAAGAGCCACCTCGCCCAGCAGTTTTCAATAATATTTGACAGTGTTGGAAAAGTGACCTAAGGTAATGTTAAAAAGTCTGTAGCAAAATGGAGGAAACAATGACTAAACAAATGCAGCAATGGCACTCACAGGACACAGTGTTAAAAATGAAGTAATACAACTTGTGGGTGAGATGGGAGGCAAAAACTGAGAGTGAGGGAAGGAGTGACATTGTCATAACACTTAAACATTAAAAGAGAAGAAAAGGGGAAAGAAGTCTGTAGCTCTGGAATGCTTAGCTTGGGAGTCTGTTATTTATATAGTGTATAAAATTGGTCATCATTTTTGATGAGTTATAATTAAGTTGTACTAAAATTAATACAATATGTCCTTTGAGCTTGCACTGATCTACAGAGGCCATTAGGAAGTCAGCATTTTATTCAATTTGTTGTTGTTGTTGTTTAGTATTTTGTGCCAGTCCTGGGGCTTGAACTCAGGGCCTAGGTGCTGTCCCTAACTTTTTGTGCTCAAGGTTAGCACTCTACCATTGATCTACAACTCCACTTCTACCTTTTTGCTTCTTAATTGGGTATAAGAGTCTCATAGACATTTCTGTCCAGGTTGGCTTTGAACTGCAATCCTCAGATCACTCAGCCTTCTGAGTAGCTAAGAGATTATAGGCATGTGCCACTGACACCTGGCAGATTTGTAGGTTTTTGGTTTTGTTATTTTTTAATTTTTGTGTTTTGTTTTTGTTGTTGAGACAAGGCCTATCTACATACTCCAGGTTGGCCTCAAAGTTGCATTCTTCCTGCCTCAGCAATCCAGGTGTTGGAATTACAGGCGTGTGCTACTGCACCAAGCTTGAGAGGCCAATCCTTGACTATTTCTTCTGATTTTGCTGATTCTGCTTATTTGCACAAGGACAACAAAAGAAAAATATGATAATAACCCCCCCCCTCCTAGAAAAAATCTTGTATAATTATTTGCCTGTAGAAATACCCACTATTTCCAGGAATAAATGTGATTTTCCTTCTTGGAAACTTAAGAATTTCAAGGTTCAACTGAGAGCTACACTTATACAGTATTCCTTGGTAATTTATGTTTTCTTTGTTTGTTTGTTTGTTTTTTTGGTGGGTCCTGGGGCTTGAACTCTGGGCCTGGGCGCTGTCCCTGAGCTCTTCAGCTTAACGCACTGCTCTACCCCTGAACAACAGCCCCACTTCCCGTTTTCTAGTGATTAATTGGAGATAAGAGTCTCATGTTCTTTAGTGCCCAAGATGACTTTGAACTGCGATCCTCAGATCTCAGCCTCCTGAGTAGCTAGGATTACAGACATGAGCCACCGCGCCCAGCTACTGTATGTTTTCAAATAAAAATATTTATCTCTAAAAGCTAGGCATGTTAAAGTAACATATAAAGCTCCCTGGAGCCCACACACAAACTCCATCTGCTTTCTCTGACCTCCTGGCTAATTGATGAGTTGCACTGAGCCATAGAAAAACGTTCTGAAGTGACAGAAACACACACCTTTAATTCTTAGCCTGTTTACACAGAGATAATATGGAATAAAACATGAAGAAAACAGCTGGGAAGCTGGGACCTTGGAACTGGAAAAGGCATCGATAAAAAGAGAGGCTCTGTTAATAAAATCTTTAATAGAGAGAGAGAGAGAAACTCTGTCGGCCCTTCACATACAGAGATGCTGGCAACACATCTGTGTCTTAAATGGCAACTTTGCTTTGCTTCCTCTTAGTGGTACTGAGGATCCAACCCAGGCCCTTGCACACACTAGCCTAATGCTCTACTGCTGAGCAGTTTACCTTTGAAAAGAGAACAGGAGATGTTCGTGGTTTGATGTAATTTAGGAGAGGGTGGCATAGAGTAGAGGTTGCTATGTCTGAGTTGCTCTTCAAACAGCAAGTCTTAACTGCCTGGTGGCTCACACCTGTAATCCTAGCTGCTCAGGAGGCTGACATCCAAAGACCATGGTTCAAAGCCAGAGCATGCAGGAAAGTCCATGAGACTCTTACCAATAAACTACTCAGAAAAACCTGGAAGTAGAACTGTGGCTCAAGTGGTAGACACTAGCCTTGAGAGGCTCAGGGACAGCGCCCACGCTGAGTTCAAGCCTTAGGAATGGCAGAAAAAAATAAAGGAAGTCTTGACTCTACTAACCAAAGCCATCTCTGCATTATTATACTTAACATCACCAAAATGGCGGGGTGAAGTGATTGCTTTCCACTGACAAGAATAAAAGGAAATTGAGGCCAGACGTGGTGGCTCACGCCTGTAATCCTAGCTACTCAGGAAGCTGAGATCTGAGGATCATGATTCAAAGCCAACCTGGGCATGAAAGTCCAAGACACTCTTGTCTCAAATTAACCACCGAAGTGGGGCTGGGTGGCTTGAGGGGTAGAATGGTATCCTTAAGCTGAAGAGCTCGGGGACAGAGCCCAGACCCAGAGTTCAAGTCCCGTGACGGACCAAAAAAAAAAAAAATGGGTTAGCAAAATGTGTCCCCAGACCCACTAATATTGTATCTAAGTGTGTTCTAAGATTGTTTCAAATATGCTAAGCAAAACCAGTATGGTTTGTAGGCTTCTGGCACACTTGATCCTTTTCAGTCGTGTGTGTCAGCTCCAGTTTACATTTCCAGCTGCCGTGATTCTCGGCCTCACCTAATAGTTCAAGGGTTATGTGGAAAAGGAGAGGTGGCTTCAACCCTGGAGAAACCAACACTGAACAATTCGGTTTCTTTAACTCTTACTCATTTTACTTGCTACTGTCTGGGAAGGTGAGAACATTTACGTTTTGTAGCTTTAAATATTCATAATTAGTCTTGTGCACTAGCTCACACTTAAGATCCCCCTTCCTCTAGAGGCTCACATAAGAAGGATCCTCATTTCAAGGCTTGCCCAGGGTGAACAGTTTGTGAGATTCCCATCTCAACCAGTAGAGCTGGGTGGGCAGTGGAATCCATCCATCTGTGGTCCAGGTCCTTTGAGAAGCTTGTAGTTCCAGACCCAGATCAGCTCAGTGGGGGGGGGGGGTTACAGTCCCATCTCAACAGAACACATGTGTGGTACACACCTGTCATTCTAGCTAAGCAGGATTCAGTCAGTTCAGTCACGCCACACCTGGCAGAAAGCCAGAGCCGGTCTTAAAATAATCAGAGCAAAAAGAGATGGGGAATGGCTTCAGTGGTAGAGCGCCTGCCTCACAAGTGCAAAGCCCTGGTGCAACACCATATTGGGTGCAGAGGACACAAGTAACCATCCCTTGCTCACAGCAGACAGCGAATGCATAGCAACATTACAACCGAGGTCCAGACCTGACTTCCACTCCTCCCTCCCACACACACCAGTCCCATGTGGAATAAAAACACACAAAGGCTTGATGTTAGCAGATTCAGGCCTGGTGGAAAGCTGAGAAATATGGGTAAAGTAAATTGGAATCTCTTGGCTGAATTGTTTTTACTTTTTACTGAGATTTTGTAAAGGGAGAAATAGGAGAATTTCCTGTTGCCCGTGCAGGAAACGGGACTCAAAATGACGGCCATTATCTGTTGCCTGTATTCTTCCTTCTGAGCTGGCAGAATATCTGTGGTCATGCATCTAGCCACCCCCAACCATTAGATGGTTCTGGGTGGCCAAGGTGGGTGCTGCTTATTCAAATGATAGTCAATATGGGACTGGATGATGCCTCTCAACCAGCATCAGCACATTTCTAACATACTCCTGTGCTGCCCTCACTGGAATACCTAGCGTCCTTGGGTAAAGCATGGACAAGCCCAGAAGGCTGAAAATAAACTTAAGCCTGATCCAGTTCCTAGATGAATTAGCAGGCTTAGCCAGTGCTCACACTTGTAATCCTAGCTACTCAGGAGGCTGAGATCTGAGGATCATGGTTCAAAGCCACCCTGGGCAGGAAGGTCCGTGAAGCTTATTTCCACTTAGCCACCAAAAAGCTGGAAGTAGAGCTGTAGCTCAAGTGGTAGAGAGCGCTAGCCCTGAGTAAAAACTGAGGGATGGCACCCAGGCCCTGAGTTCAAGCTTCTAGTCTAGCATGCTTGAATATATGTGCAGGCATACACACATGCACATCTGAAACATCTTGTGTTTCGGGCTATCCAGATGTGTGCAGTGAAGCTGACTTTGCCTGTCCCAGGTAACTCACCTCAGCCTCCTGAGCCTCAATGTCTCCACTGGAAAATGGGGTGACTGTATGTTGCAAGTGCTTTGTGAGCAGTGTATTTTACACAAGCCCACCACAGAGCTGGTTTTCAGGACAATTGAGCACTCCTCCCATCTCAACCATGGAGTGGAGACAGGCAGAGCTGCCCTGGGGTTAGAAAAGGACAACATCTGGGCCATAGCTGGTGTGTGGCCCTGTGTGATTGTGATTGGCTTCTTGTGACTAACTCTGACTTTCTCTTGTGTCCTCATCGACCCTGTGGGGCTTTTCTTGACATAGGATGGAAACGAAGGCCCAGCTGGTGAGTGATCTTGAGACTTCAGGAGGCTGGCGGCCCAGGGCACATTGTGCTTGGCGCTGGGTGATATGATTCCGTCTCCCACCCTATGCTAGGCCCAGAGGAAGGACAGTGTCGGGTCATCTCATGTTGGAGCTTATGAGGTCTAAGTCCCCATGCTTTCTTGGCTGAGTGGACTACAGAAAGCTACTTCTCCTCTCCTACCTGCCTGGCAGCCACAGCCACATGGGGTAAGTGAGGGCAAGACAAGATATCCGTGGAATGGCGGACTTCATCCCCATCCTGTGGAGGCTGGAGTGACAGCTCCATGTTAAACTCATGACAAGGAGGGCCTGGGGAAAGAACCACAGCCAGCTTCCTGCCAGCCCTCCTGTGGGGCAAGCAGGGTCACGTTCTCTGTCTGCAGCACTGAGTTGTCCCCTCTGTCTGATGAAGTAATGAACATTCTTTGCTCAGACAGCAGCTTTCAGCTAGGCCCGGTCCCATTCTGCTTCAAGGGGATTTTCCTTACAACCCCCACCTTCCCAGAAATCCTCAGGGGAGGGAGGGAGGGACAGCCCTGGCCCGCTTCTGCCAAAGTGAGAAGGAAAATAATGGGTTTTAGTAGCTTCTCCCAGACGGCACCTCCTGCCCAGTCCCCTCCGGCTGAGCTAGTCCCCAGGACGTCCACTTCAGCTGGCCAGCTTCACATCTGGGGTTTCCTGTGCCAGCCTGAGGCTAGGCTTCCAGCCCGCTGCTGCAGAATGGAACAGAGCCATGCATGGGTGGCTCATGCCTGTAATCCTAGATACTCAGAAGGCTGAGACCTGAGGATCTCAGTTCAAAGTCACCCCAGACCAGACAGTCCGAGAGACTTTCCAATTAAACACTCCAAAATCAGAAAGTGGGGGTGCGACTCAAGTGGGAGAACTAGCTCTTGTACAAAAAAAAAGCTCAGGGATAACACCCAGGCCCTGCATTCAAGCCCCCAATCCACCCCCAAAACATAACAACAACAAAACACAGCTGACTCAAACACCAGCCTGAAGATGCAGACACCTTTGAACTCTTAGTAGGATAATCAAACACGTCCAAAGCAAGTCTGATTTAAACATTTTTATTTCCAGGATGGAGAGTTTGGTCTAGTGTTAAAGAGTGTTTGCCTAGCATGCACGAAGACCTAGGTTTGATTCCTCAGTAACCACATACATAGAAAAAGCCAGAAGTGGTGCTGAGAAAGCCCAAGAACAGTGCTCAGACCCTGAGTTCAAGTCCCAGGACTGGCAAAAAAAAAATGTATTTCCAGCTTATGCTTTTAAATGGAATCATATTCTAATTTCTCCAGTCTCCATCATGCACTTTTGTATTTCACCCCTGCACCTTTTACACACAGCAAGGCTCAAAATGAGTTTCAAGGTTGCAAACAAATCAGAAAACGTTCAGATAGCAGTCCTTAAACCTTCCTTCCCTCCTTTATTTAAGCTGTCTGATCCTTTGGAATTTGAAGTGTTTCAACTGCAATTGCAAGGCTATGGAATTGGAAAGATCTGTTTTCAAATCCCACATCAGTTCTGAGTTGTGTGGCTTTAATCCAGTTATTTAAGTTTTCTGGGTTTCTCTCTCTCTCTCTCTCTCTCTCTCTCTCTCTCTCTCTCTCTCTCTCTCTCTCTCTCTCTCTCTCTCTCTCCCTCTCTCTCTCCCTCCCTCCCTCCCTCCCTCCCTCCCTCCCTCCTTCCCTCTCTCTCCCCCTCCCTCCCCCATCCCTCCTCTTTCTCCTCAGCCTGAGGGTTTTTGTTTTGTTTTAGTTTTTTGGGGGTGGGTTTTGGGACTTGAACTCAGGGCCTGGGCATTGTCCCTGAGCTCTTCAGATCAAGACTACCCCTACCCCTTGAGCCACAGCCCTACTTTCCGTTTTCTAGTGATTCATTGAAGATAAGAGTCCAGGACTGGCTTTGAACCAAGATCCTCAGATCTCAGCCTCCTGAATAGCTGGGATTACAGGTGTGAGCCACTGCACCCCTTCTTAGGTAATCCATTTTCAGCTACCATAATAGAATACCTGAGACTGGGTAATTTATAAGAACAGAGATTTCTTTTGGTTGGTCGTGGGGCTTGAACTAGGACCTGGGCACTGTCCTTGAGTTCTTTTGCTCAAGACTAGTGCTTACCAGTTTGAGTCACAGCTCTACCTCTGGATTTCTGGTGGTCAATTGGAGATAAGAGTCTCATAGACTTTCCTGACTGGGCTGGCTTTGAACTGTGATCCTCAGATTTTTAACCTGGGTAGCAAGGATTTCTGGAGGCTAGGTGACAGAGGGCAGAGTGAGACTGAGCGAGCAGACTCTCTGGCCCTCTTCCCCTCCAAGGCCACTAAGCCACCATGGAAGCCCACCCTCAGGGTCTCCAAAGGTCCCACCTCCAAATCCATCAATATGTGAACTGGAGGTCCCCCTTCTTATGCAAGTTTTCTACGAGCAGTCCATATAGCATGTACCAATAGCTTTTGCTTTTTGTCCTGAGGCTCAACCTGCTGGGATGGCAAAATACTCCAACCCTGCCCAGTTAGGGCATACAGGAAGTGGGGACTGTCTGCTTAGTCAGTTGCTTCTAGCCTGAAGGGGCTTCTTGTAGACTTGGTGGGTGGGGGGAAAGAAGGGGTTCTGTTTCCTAGATGCATGGGATGCCAGAACTTGTGCAGACAGGCAAGAAACCCGAAGCCAGAAGCACCAGCTCCCAGCCCTGCTGACTTCTGTCACCTAGTCAGGGACACAAGCTGGCTTCTTCCTCCTTCCCCCACCCACTTGGCAGGACACCTGGCATGGTTTCAAGAGGATGAGGGTTGGGCCCTGGCAGGAAGATTCAGCTTCTCACCCAGAGAAAAAGGTAGGGGTGAGTGGGGAACAATTCAGATCAGCAGTTTCTTGAAATGCTTGCCTAGATGGCTCTTTGCTCTCTGTGTACCCCTTCCATGTTTCCTTCTTTTCTCTTTTTATGCATTCTTCCAGGAGATTTTATACAGCCCCATGAAGGCATTTCTGTAATGGCGCCCAAGCCCCTTTACCTAAGCCAGAATTCTCGGTGGCTATTACCATTAATATTCTAAAGTAAACATACCTTCAACTCGAGTCTCCAGGTAAAAACCTGGAAACTCCCGGCCCTTCCCTTTTCCTGGCTACAAAACCTTTTTTTTTTTTTTTGTCAGTGCAGGGCTGGAACTCGGGGCCTGGGTGCTGTCCCCGAGCTCTTCGGCTCAAGGCTACTGTTCTACCACTTGAGCCACACCACCACTTCCAGTTTTCTGGTAGCTAATTGGAGATAAGAGTTTCATGGACTTTAGTGCTGGGACTAGCTTTGAACCTTGACTCTCAGATCTCAGCCTCCTGAGTAGCTAGGATTACAGGCGTGAATCAAATATAGTCTCAAAAGCCAGATCTGCTTCCTACAGCATTTTTGGCTCCCCACCCCTTTGCCCACTCCCACCCCACTTGGCCACTTAACTGGTTCCTGTGGCTTTTTTTTTTTTTTTTTGCCAGTCCTGGGCTTGAGCTCAGGGCCTGAGCACTGTCCTTGGGTTTTCTCAAGGCTAGAGCTCTACCACTTGAGCCTCAGCACCACTTCCGGCTTTTTTCTATGTATGTGGTACCGAGGAATCGAACCCGGGTCTTCATGCATGCTAGGCAAGCACTTTAACCACTAGGCCAAACTCCCGGCCCCTCCTGTGGCTTTCTTGATTTCAAGTTCTCCCCGAGATCACCAGTCATACCCAAAGTCACCCACTTTCTTGGCAGGAGGATACTGGGGTTTAACTCTTGCACTTGAATTCATGACTTAGCTCTTTTCTCTTTTTCAGATAGGATCTCTCCCTGCTCTCAGAGCATGATTTTCACATCTCTATCACAAGGCTGGGATTATTGGTGTGCATCATCATCCTCCACCCCAACTCTTTCTAAAGGTTATCATAGGGTCAAGATCCTTCAGAGCGGTAGTGGTAAATTTTATTTATCAACTTCAGTAAACCATAGAAACTAGGTATTTGGTCAAATACCATTATTTTAGTGAGTTTTTGTTTGCTTTTTTATTTTTTTTAGTTGAGCTTATTTATGCCAGTTTGCAGGCCTGAACCCAAGGGTGCGATCCCTGAGGGTTGTTTGGCTCCAAGCTAGTGCTCAACAACTCGATCCACAGCCCCACTAGCTTTTGCAAGTTAATTGGAGATGAGTCTTAACTTTTCTACCTGGGCTGGCTTGAACTGAGATCCCTAGATCTCAGCTTTTTTTTTGTAATTTTATTATTATTATTATTATAAAGATGATATACAGAGGGGTTACAGTTACATAAGTCATGTAAAGAGTACATTTCTTTTTGGAAAACAAAAAAGAAATTTCTTCTCTCCCAGTTTTTCCTTCCCATCCCCGTCCACAAGTTGTATGTAGCTCATTTTCAACATAGTGTTCAGTGAGTACCACTACTGAATTTGTTCATCCTTTGTTCCTCCATTTCTGTGACTCCCTTACCCTTCCAAAGACAGATACGTGCACAAACAAGACAAAAGGAAGACAACATAAAAACAACAGCAAAGAAAGAAAAACCTGTTTCCATTTCCTGGAGTGTTCATTTCACTGGAGCATGCTTCTGTAGTCTCGTTGTGTGTGAATGCTGCAGTCCAGTGTAACTTATCACGTCCCCGAGAATTGTAACCCATCTAGCTTCCGCATATGAGAGAAGACATGCCCGTTTGTCTCTCGCGAGGATCACACGCCTGAGCCACCAGCTAGCTGACATGAATTCTTCAGTCAGTAAAACTGCCCACCATGGGTGGGTGGGTCTCATGGAAGCCGCTGTAGAGTTTTGAGGAGCAAAGGCTGACCTGGAGTTACAGGTATACAGGACATCAGCACAGGACATTCTGTTGTACATGCAGCTTTGACAACCCCTGCCCCCAACCTTGGGTTCTTCAGGAACCCTCTGACTAGTACAAGTAGCTCCTGTTCAATTTCACAATCAACATGTGAAGTTCTTAGCTAGACCACCAGACTTGGTCAGCTGTGCTCCACTGGTGCCTTTATACCTTTTAGAAAAAGGCACATGCCCTACCCAAATGCAGATCTAGGACGGAGCAAGCAGGCTGCCTGGAGCTGAGTAGAGCCCGGGAAAGCGTCTCCCTCTTCTAGGCCCTCCAACCCGGACACGCACTCCAGCTACCCTGCTTCTTTTTGTTGGTAGCGGTGGTGATGATGGGGCTTGAACTTGGGGCCTGGGCATTTCACTTAAGACTAGTGCTCTGAAGTTCGTGAGGCTCTTATCTCCAATTAACCACTAGACAATGGAAAGTGGGGCTGTGGCTCAAGGGGTAGGGTGGTAGCCTTGAGCTGAAGAGCTCAGGGACAGCACTCAGGCACAGAATCTACCAGCCCCCCCCCCCAAAAAAAATAGACTAGTACCCTGCCACTTCGAACCACAGCACAGCATGGCTTCCCATTTTCAAGTGGTTATTTGGAGATAAGAGTCTCACAGACTCTCTTGCCGTGGCTGGCCTTGCATGTTGGTCCTCCAGTCTCAGCCTTCGAGTGGCTAGGATTGCAGGTGTGAGCCACCAGCACCCAGCTGTCTTGCTTCTCAGTGGACCCTGGTCTGGCTCCTAGTCCCAGCTCTTCTATCTCAGGTCCTCCCTCCCCTTAATGTCCCTGTGCTCTCTTGAAGCCTTTCGCGCGCGCGCGCACACACACACACACGCACACACACACGCACACACGCGCGCACACACACACACACACGCACACACACACACACACACACACTTTTACATTTTATTTTATTTTATTCTTGCTGTGTAGCTTAAGCTGACTTGGAATCGGTAATCGCCCGGCCCCCGGAGCTCTGGCCCCAGTCAGGTCCGCCAGACGGGATCCCCGCAGCGAAGGAGCCCGGGTTTCCCCTCCCAATGAAGTCAGAGGGTGCGAGTGCGGGGTGGCACGGGGCCGGAGGGGTGGGGCGGGAGGGAGCGGGTCCGGAGCGGGGCGGGCCCGGGAGCGGGGGACCGGGGAGGGGCGGCCCCGGTGCCTCGGCTCCCTCCTTCTCCCAGCCAGGTCTCGGGAATGAAATCTGCCCGCGCCGCCGGCCGAGCGAGCGCGCGGAGGACGGAGCCGGGCAGCTCCTCCCGCCCGGGCGCGCGAACCCGCAGCGCGGGGGTGCCCGGGCCCGGGGGAGCCCCGGAGCGGGGGGAAGCAGCCCGCCCGGCCCCAGGAGCGGCGTCCTCCGCAGGGCCCGCACCCCGCGGGCTCGAGCGCATCCCCCCCGCCGGGCCCCGGCCCGCGCCCCGGCCCGCGTCCCGGGGCCGCGCGGGCGTCGCCCCCTCTCCCCGCGGGGCCTTGGTACGCCCCGGGGGACAGATGTCCTGGGGTCTTTAACATTTGGGATGCTGCAAATGCCGAAGTTAAGGGAGATGCCTCCGGGGAGAGGGGTCCGGGGGGCGCCTCGGGGGCCCGGGCCGTGGCCTGGACCCCCGGGTCCTGAGGCCGCGAGCCGGGCGCGGGGGGCGCGGGGGCGGCCGGGGGACGCCGGAGCTCCGCGGGACAGGTAAGGCGGAAGCCCGGGAAGCGCGCGCGGGCGCGGCGGGCCGGGGCGGGGGTCGCGCCCCGAAACCCTCGTCGTCCTTCGCGGAGAGGGTTTCGCAGAGATCTCCCCGGGGAAAGGGCACTGCAGGATTCCCCCCCCCCCCCCACTGCACGCGCCCCACTCTCCAAGTGCCCCGCGCCGTGCGCGCCCTCGGAGCGCCGGGCCAGGTTCCGGAGGGCCTGGAAACAGCCAAACAAAAGAGCCGAGTCTGCGGGCGGCCCGGCGTGGAGGGCGCGGGGGAGGGGCGCGGGGGCCCCGGACAAAGGGGGCTTTCCACCCCCGCCGGGGGTCCGCCGGAGCGGGGCCTGGGGGGCGCGGGACGCCTTCCCCGGGGCAGGGGGCGCGGGGGCGACGCCCAGGAGGGGGCTCCCCCTCCAGACCCCGGCCCCGGGGTCCTTGCCGGCTCCCTCGGTCCTCGGCCCACTGTGGGCTTCCACGCCCCCCACCCCACTCGTTAATTCATTAACTCCGGAGTGCCTTTGCGGGGTACGCTGGGGTGCAGGGCGGGCAGGCTGCGCAGGCTGGGTTTCTAGAACTCTGGGTTTGAGAATGTCAGAATAAACTTCAAAGAAGGGAAAGTGGAGGTTGATTGGCTCCGAGTTTTCTGTTTCAGGTTGCTGCTCCCTTCGGAAATGAGCAAGCTACGGAGGGTATTTGCAGTATTGGGGGGAGGGGGGTTGGAGATGGCGCTCTGGGCTGGGGCGGGGCGGCGTAGGTCCCTGGTTTGTGGGCAAGGGCGCGGAGCCCTAGATTCCAGACTGGAGTGCAGGCTCACCTCGGAAGACTGCCGTGGTTTGAGTGTCTGAGCCACCAGATCCAGCTGGGCCCCCCCATCCCCACCTTTCATGGAGGGAGGCCTGGTCCCCACGCCCGCCCGGGTTTTCGCTGGGCTGGGAAATGCTGCATGTGAATTTGTAAGGAATCTTTCAAAAAAAAAAAATTCCCAAGGATCCGTGTGAACAGGTGGATAAGTCGGTGTGTGGGGGTTCGTGAATGCACACTGGCCCTGGCACTGGAACTCAGGGCCTGGGCACTGCACCTGAGCATTTTGCTAAAGTGCTGTACCGCTTGAGTCACAGCCCTGTTTCAGACTTTTTGGTAGTTCCCTGCAGATAAGAGTTTCTTGGAGTTTCCTGCCCTGGCTGGCTTTGAACTGAAATCTTCATTCAGGTCTGGCCCGCCTGAGTAGCTAGGATTACAGGTGTGAGTCTAGATGCCAATGCACTGGACTTTTGCAAACAGAAGAAGCTTTATTACCAGACTTAACCTCCAGGAGGGTCTCCGGAATGCTCAAGGCTGCTTCTCTGCTCAGTTGGTAGAGGAGAATTTGTAGGAAGGAAGCAGGCTTCACTTGGTTTAGCTGCCTCATTACAGGTGGCCTGTGTCTTGGGGACAGTTATGTTCTGCTTGGGGGATTCCACGTTTGTGACATCACTGACCAAGCACTTGGCTTCTACTGGTGTCCATTCTTGAAAAGCTGGTTCCAAAAAGGCAGAAACATTAGTGAAAGGTCTGGAGGGTTTTCCTGGAGGGCAGCTTTAGGAATTTATGTCCTGGCTTGTACAAACTTTAAGCTGATTTCATGTTCCGCCCTCCCCCCCACTCAGGCCAATCTACATAGTGGGAGAGGGGGAGGGAAGGTTACCAGAGGGCAGTTTTTAACTGGATTCATTGCAACCTACGTATCTGTGATTAGAATGAAGAGGGTTATAAATGTAGCTTGGAGTGGGCATCTACAACTTTATTATTATTATTATTATCACTCACACTTAAACAGAAACTTAGTGTTGCCTTAGGAAGACCAGAAAGCACAGAGGTGCTTTGCCCTTAGTAGAGCTCAGTTTCAAACCCCATAACCATTGTTGCAGCTCTGTGGAAATGTCATGTATACCTCTAAGAAATGCTCCGCTGCGGGGTCCTCTATAGTGCAAATAAACTGTTACAGATTTTCTGTCTTTAGAATTCTATTTCAGTGTGATGGGTTTTCTTAGTGATTCTCTTGATTGTATGCATTAAGACAATATAGCAAAGCCATGAGTCGATTCTAGGAGCTTCCACTGCCCCTTCCAGGTTGCAGCTGGGGGATGGGCCAAGGCTGCTTACTTACAGGGTCAACTCCTGACTGACTTGGAAGAAAGCAAACCTGTAGGGGGATGGGAAGGCCTTGCTGTCTTGTGGAGAGCACAGGGAAGGGAGGGCTGGGAGGCCCACGGAGCATGCTCCCACTCGGGGAGAGACTGTCCCCCCTGAAGGTCCCTCTCCCTGGTTTGGAGATGGTCAGAACTCTGCAGCTAACCTTGTTTGGAAAAGGGTGTGTAGAGGAAGGTGGAGGCATGAGTGTGTTTGTGTGTATAGGAGGTTTGAGGGTGCTGGCAAAGGGGAGGTGGCAGACTGTGGCCCTCAGATGTTTGATGAGAGTAGACCTCCCTTGTCATCCCTGCCTGAGACATGGGGAGATGTTTGATTGGCTCTCTTGCTCTCAGCTGATGCTATACCACTTGAGCCGTACCTCCAGTCCAGCTGTTTGCTGGGTAATTGGAGATGGAATCTCGTGGACTTTTCTGCCTGGGCTATCTTTGGACTGTGATCCTTTAGGTCTTTACCCCAGGAGTGAGCCAGTGGTGCCTGGCTGGGGTGGGGGTGTCGAGACCCGGTGGGAGGAGATGGTGTGGTGGGAGAATGGCAATGGGGAGATGGGAAGGTGACAGGGACACTGAGGGTCCAGCCGTATCCCACAGCATGTCTGCATATCTGTGGTCCAGCTTGGTGTCCGTAGTCCATTCAGCCCTAGCTTTGCTTCCTCCTGTGCAACTGGCAGAGTTCTCAACAGGTTTCCCAGTGTGAGAGGCTCATGCGAAGTTGGCCTGGAAGCTTCATTTTTTTTCTTTTCCTTCCCTTTCCTTCCTTCCTTCCTTCCTTCCTTCCTTCCTTCCTTCCTTCCTTCCTTCCTTTCTCCCTCCCTCTCTCCCTCCCTCCCTCCCTCCCTCTTTTCCTCTCTCCTTCCCCTCTCCCTCTCTTCCTCTCTTTATCTTTTTTCCTCTCTTTCTCTGTCAGTCTTTCCATAGACAGGGTCTCTGTTGCCCAGGCAGGTCCTGAACTCCTGGCCTCTGGTGAGTCCGTGGGACTACAGGTGTATGACACTGCCCTCAACTTCAGCCTGAGGTTTTTTTTGGGGGGGGGGCTTGAACTCTGGGCCTGGCAGCTTGAGGTTCTTAAACCCTGACTAAACTGAGATGGTCTCTGTTTCTGTCCGTGGGTCCCTCAGTGACCTTCTCTAACAGTAGATTTTTTTCTACTGGTGTCACCCTGTTTGGGGACATCTACTATTCCTCAGTTTCTGGAAAAGAGAACCAGCATACATGCAGGCACAAAGAGCCCAGCAAGACAGGAGGGTTTGGAGGCCCTTGCAGCACATCACACACAAGGGCCCTGCACCAGGGGCCCTTGACATCTGACCCCTTGGCCTTCTGGCATTCCTTCTTGGGGAGCCCCTTCCCTGGGCTCCCCTCAGGGCCCGGAAGTACAGAGGCCCTAGAGCTGCCTGGCGGCAGCTAACTACAAGATTAGTTCAGGGAAGGACTTGCTCACCTGCCCCTCCCCTCTGACTCAAGTCATAACAAGTAACCTGGTTCCCCTGGCCCGGCAGCCTGGGAGGCGGGAGGGAGGGACGGAAGGGCTGGCCAGAGGGGTGGCCAGCAGCCCACACCGAGCTGGAGCTGGCTCAGTAAGAGAACACAAGGTGGCTGGCTGGTGGCTTGGAAGACCCCAGGGCGACATGAGAGGCCCCTGACCCTCTTGACCCAGGAGCAGGGGATCATCTGGGAGCTGGACAAAAGCCCAGACACAGGTGAGGGTAGGGCGGGTGGAGCTGGGCCTGGGGCCAAGGCAGGCTGGCTTGACCCTCTGGGAGGGGAGTTTGGGCAGTGGCTGCTGCCTCTAGCTCATGGGAGGAGGGGTGCTGGGTTAGGACAAGGAGTGTGTCCCTGTGGCCAGGTCTTGATTTCTGGTGGAGAAAAGGTTAGTGGAGATGAATCAGGACTGGGAGAACCTGGTTTGGGGAAGGGGGTCCCCCTTTGCAATAGGGTGTTTTCTTGGTCTCTTTCCTCCTCTGCCTTTTCCTGGAGACACTGTGGGGTGTGGTTGGCTGCTTCTTTGGGGCCCAGGTCTGGGACTCCTGTGTTGGGGAGGGTGTTGGGTGTCCCCTGAACTGTCTTTATCTAAAGCTGGGCCTTATGTACCTGGCTCTCCACCCTCCTGAGTGGGGGTGGGGCAGGTGCCCATCTTCGGGAGGGATTGAGGGAGGGCAGCCTGTGCAAGGCTGGTGAGTGAGGTCGCTCTGTAGTGGTGGGGTTCTCCTCCTGAGCATGGCATGGCTCAGACTCAGCCTGAGGAGCTGGAGAGGGCTGTGGTTTAATCTTCACTGTGTATCTGGAACATGGAGGATCCAAAGGCCAGGAGACTTTCCCCAGGCCATATAGTCTGTAAACCTGAAGCTCTGCTCTTTGACCAGCCTGGAATAGCAAGTTCCAGGTGTGAGCGCAGCAAGGTGCAGAATGGACTCAGCATGAGAGGGAGAGCATCGGGAATGTATGTCAGCAACTCCCTCCTGGTCCTGCTTAGCTGCCACAGCCTGGAAGTCCCTGAGAGGGACTGAGTTTCCCCACCTCGCAAAGCGACTCCTTAGTGGTTAATAATTAATTAGCAAGTGGGACTAATTAATGGCTTTCCCCTCCCACATCACCTCCTTCCTTTGTCTGAAGCAAAAGGCTCTGTATACCTATGGGAGATCCTGTCTTGGTAGGGTCTGTATTGGCTCAGGCTAGGCCCCTAGTTTCTGGGGACAGTGGGAGGAAGGTTAAGCTGCCTATTTCCCTATTCTAGGAAGGATAATGACTGGGAAAGACAGTCACCCCATCTTCCCCGAGCTTCAAGAATAAATGGCCATTTTTTCTTCTGATAGGCTCCTAAAGACCCGCTGGGAACTTTTTTTCTTCTTCTTTCTTCTTAAATCTATTGTGTATTTTCTAAAATTCCTTCAAGAATTTGAAATTCAGAAGTGCAAAGCACAGGCAGGTTTCAGGGCTGTGGTTGTGATTGTTGTTGCCCCACTTTTTTGGGAAGCTGCCATCTGGACGTGTCCAAAAGCTCTCTCCATTGCACATGTAGGTGAAGACAGCACTGGAGACCCGGCCTGCCCAGCTGTGCTTACCCAGGCCCCCACACAGGGTTGGAGCCCACCTCCCCAACTTGGGGCCTGAGACGGGGGAGGCAGCAGGATAAGTCTCAGACAGAAACTCAGAAGGACTTTTGGACTCTTGCTCAATGGGCTGACTCAGTGAGGAGGTGGCTGGCCTCTCCTTCCAGACCGCCGCCTGGGTTCCACCCGCCTCCCTCTCTCCCTCTCTCCCTGGGCTCCCGTCTACAGCTGCCAGCCTTGGCCAGCTGGGACCCCAACCAGGGGTGTGGGTTTGATGAGGAAAGAAGAGAAGAGGCGGGCACAGGTGTTGTTTGGCTGGGCAGGCACACAGCTGGGATTGTGCCCACATTACCAAAGTGCTACCAAAGCTCAGCAGAGGAGTGGTGGTCTTCCTGATCTTGGCAGTTTCTGTCTCATCACTGTCCTCATCTCCAACCTGTACAATCTTGACAGTCACCTCCCTGTCCTCTCTGGCTCTGGGATTTAGGGGATCCAGGCTGATTCTGTCTGAGCCAGGTCAGGAGTCATTATGGGGCTCTGCCTTTGAGATAGCTCTCTGGCATAGAGCAGCTTCACTTGTGTCCCTTGAATGGCCTGGCCAAGGGAGCTTGGCCAGGGTGACGGGGGCCTTGAGCATCCCAGACCAGCCTTGGTATCCAGTGTGCCCAACAACCTCAGCAGCTTTTCCTGTCCTTCCTTTCTCTTTCCTTCGTTCCTTTTCTTCCTTCTTGTGTTGATACTGAGGCTTGAACGCAGAGCCTCTTGTTTGTACTTGGCTATTTTTCACTCAAGGCTGGTACTTGAACCACACGTGCACTTACTGCGGTATAGTGGCAACCTGGGGATAGAATCTCCTGGACTTTCCCCACGATCCTCGGCTCTCAGCCTCTTGAGTATCTAGGATTACAGAAAAGTGCCGCCAGGGCAGTGGAGCATGGCTGTGCCTCCCAAGACAGTGGCAACGGTGCTCCATGAAGACATCCCCCGCCCCCCCGCATTGTGTCCCCACTGTCTTTCCTTGTCTCTCCCTTGGTCTTCTCTCTCTCTGTTCTTTCCTTGTCCTTTCTTCTCAGTGACTGCCACCAGTGCAGTCACTGATCTACCCCCAGAGGCCTCTCTTAGAAGGAAGCCCAGCGCAAAGCTAGGCTAGGCCTCTCCCCTCGGAAACCCCTCAACCGACCACTGTGAGGCACACACAGCCTGTGTGCGCATCTCCAGCCTCAAGCACCTACTCCCCAGCTCTGTTAGGGATCTAAGGGATTTCCTTGGAGCTCATTGGTTATCGTTCTCTATTCCCCTTAAAGCTGGGGGAACAGCAGGCCGTCTTCACATCCTGGCCCCTGCTGGGACCCGTGCTGCCCCTCCTGCCTCTGTGCCCCCTCCTCCCAGAAATCCATCATGGAGACTAAGGATGAGGTCAGCGACACTGACAGTGGCATCATCCTGCAGTCTGGTGAGTGGGCCGGGAAACCCCTGCCACCCCAGCCCCTAGTCCCAGCCCTGACTCCGCAGTGAGTCCACAGGCCCCAGGCTGGCCAGGCTAAGACTCCACAGGCTGGAAGGAAGGTGACTAGTGAGGATCCAGCAAAGTGCTGTCCCTAGAGAGGGTCTAGCCTGGAGTTTGTGTGTAGAACAGGGATCTGCTATGTCCAACTTCAGCACTGGTAATTACAAAGAAGTTAAAAACTTCCCAGACTGCTGTTTAGGACCTGTTGCTCTGGGTGGCTCAAGCTTCTGGGTCTAGTCTGGGCTAGCACTGTACCACTTGAGCCACAGCTTTTCCTATTTATGTGGAATCAAACCCAGGACTTCATGCATGCTAGGCAAGCATTCTACCACTAGGCCACATTCCCAGCCCCTGGCCTAATTTGGACAGGATGGGGGAGGTGTGCATGCACGCGTGTGTTTGTGTGTGTGTGTGTGTGTGTGTGTGTGTGTAAGGAAAAGGAAGAAAAAGGGGGAAGAGAAGGGAGGGGAAAGAGAGAAGAGACCTAGGAGTTCTGACCATATAGTCCCCTGGTGAGAGAGCCCTCCCTTTAAGTTGTAATGCCACCACCTCTGGGCAACCAAGCGACTGGTGTTTTGTGGTTATGACATAGGCCACAATAGCCAGCTTGTAATTTGTGGGCAGGCATTAAAGGCTGTGTGTGTGTGTGCGTACGCATACTTCCTTAGGAGTGGTCAACAGGCATCTAAGAAAACCTTCTACCTTGGTTTCCCTGAGCAAGTGCCCTTCTCCCTTGCACAGGCCCGGACAGCCCCGTCTCCCAGACAAAGGAGCTCACCCATGCCATGCGCAAGCAGCAGAGGGCCTTGGAGGCACGGCTGGAGGCCTGCCTGGAGGAGCTGCGCAGGCTGTGCCTGAGAGAGGCGGTGAGGACCTGGGCCAGGCCCTGCCCAGCACTCACCCATGGAAACCTAGATACTGGGGGTACTAGACCCCAGTGTGTGTGTGTTGGGGGGGGCAGTGCTAGTCTTGAATGGTTTTGGAAATCCGACTGAGGTCTGGCCCTGAGCCCGTTTGGGGTGCTAAGAGAGTTTGTGGGGGAAGAAAGGAGAGCTGCAGAGAGGACAGTGAGTGCCCAGTGTGCCCCAAATTATTGTGGGAGGGATGTGGGCAGGGGCACCGACGGCTCAGTCTTCCCCAGCACGTGCAATTCGGGGTCACCAGATGAACTTCCAAGGGTTGGCCAAGGGCCAAGTCAGTGAAGAGGAGCTTTGTTGGCTACCCCCCCCCCCCAGGAGCTGACGGGCACCTTGCCGGCAGAGTATCCCCTCAAGCCAGGAGAGAAGCCCCCCAAGGTGCGCCGTCGGATTGGAGCGGCGTACAAGCTGGACGAGTGGGCCCTGCACAGAGAGGTGAGGCGCTCCGTCACCCCCGTCATTCCCTCACTTGTGGGGTTCAGCACGGTGGTGGTGGAGGGGTACCCTCAGGTGAAGTTCAGCTGGCTATGAGAAGTTGCCAGCAGGAAAGCTCAAGGGCAGACAGTGGGCAGAGCCGCCAGCCCCGCAGCCAGTGGTCGCCTGTCTGTTCAGTTAGGTCACTCTGACCCTGAGGCCAGCCCCTTGGTGAGAACAGCCCAGAATGCCTGGCCCTTCCAGGACAGGAGGGAAAGGAGCCCTCGTGGGCCCCACCCAGCCTGGCTCAGCAGGCAGCTCAGGGGAGGGGCCAGGGTGCCCATGCCAGCTTCTCATGGGGACAAATTGGCTAGGGGCCTCTTCCAGCACCCCGCCCTCTGTTGCCCCGTGGGCATAGGACATGGGTCAGAGCTGCCGCGTGCACACCAGCCTCTCATGCCAGCCCTGACCCCCAGGACCCCCAAAGCAGCCTGGAACGCCAGTTGGCCCTGCAACTACAGATCACCGAGGCAGCCCGGAGGCTGAGCGCTGAGGACAACCTCAGCCGCCAGACAAGGCGCCAGCGCAAGCACGCAGCGCTGCAGGAGGAGAAGAAGCTGCGTGAGCTGCAACGCTGCCTGGGCGAGCGGCGGCGCAACAGTGAGCCCCCGCCATCCACGCTGGGCCGAGGTGAGCCTGGGAATCCCAACGGCTGGCGTGCAGGTGGTATCGGCGTGTTGGCATTGGCTAGCATCACCCAGCACTATGTCTGATGCTTCATATCAACTCCAGCTGGCTACAGCTTGCTTCTTGGAGTCACCTGGACCCCATTTCCTTGTCCTCTGCAGGGCTAGCAAGCCTCTTTCATCCTGGGAAACCATCCTCCTCATTCTGTACTCACCTTCAAAAAGTCAGGGCGCTGGTGGCTCACACCCAAATTCTTAATTCCAGTTAAACCAGCAAAAAGCCAGAACTGGAAGTGTAGCTCAAGTGGTAGAGTACCAGCCTTGAACAAAAATGCTAAGGGATAATGCCCTGACCCTGAGTTCAAGCCTCACTGCCAACACACACACACAAAGCTTCCCTGACAGAAGGCATTTCCTAGGCTGACTCTGAGCTTAATCCTGGGGTTGATTCATCTGTGGTGGCTCAGGCCACAGTGTGATGGCTTCTCTGGTCAGGGTAGGACTCCATGAGGTAGCACACCTTCTTCCCCTGGCATGTACACGCACCGACTCTCGCTGTGTGCAGCCAGCCGATCACTGACACACTGTGGAGCTTGCCAAGTGACATCTAGCCTCATTGATTGGTGCTACCATCCTAATCGCTTTGGCACCTGCAAGTGCCCAGGTTGTATCATCTTCCCTCCTCTGTACTCTGCTTTATGGTACTTGTAGCTCAGTGTCTCAGCCCTGACCTGGAGACCTGTGGCTGTGTGGTACTGCCTGAACTGGCAGTGTCAGGAGGCACTTGCCTGAGTCGAGTGTGTCTAGGCTGGGTAGCTTCTATTAGTAGGCCTGGGGCTTTTGTTTGTTGTGGTGGTACTAGGGCTTAGACCTCAGGGCCTGGCATTCTCCCATAGCTTTTTAGCTCAAGGCCTGTACCACTTGAGCCACATCACCACTTCTGACTTTTTGTTAGTTAACTGGAGATCAGAGTCTCAAGGACTTTTCTGCTGACTTTGAACAGTGATCCTAAGATCTCAGCCTCCTGAGTAGCTAAGATTACAGGCACGAGTCACCAGTACCCAGTCTAGGACTGTTTTTCTTTGCCTCAACCTGAATCTAGCTTGTCAGGTTAAGACTCATGGCCTTCATTCCTCCATTCCAATGCCCACCTGTTCTAGGCTCCGCCTTGTTTTAGGTCTTGCCTGGGTCCCTGGCTGCATCTGAGGGACATGGGGCCTGATAGGCAGAGGCCAGGGCAGAGCTGGAGCAGAGGCTTGGGGCTCCGCTTGGAGAACAGGGACTTCCCGGTTGGCCTGTCAGCTCAGCTTCCTGCCTGGCTGCTGGCAGCTCCTCTTGTCCTCCTGTCCCTGCACCTGCTCACATCTGTGCTCTCTGAATTTGGGTAGGAAGTGTGTGTCCAGTTCTAGCCAGGTCACCGGCAGAGGCCAGCCAGGAGTAGATGGCATTAAATGACTACTCAGCTGCCCCAGGGCCAAACGGCCAGTAGCCTGGAGCTCACGCCAGGCACTAAATCTGGAAGGGAAAAGGCAGAGCGGAGCCGCCTTCATTCCCCAAGGACCCCCAGCAAGGGCCCTTCCCTGGGAAGGCAGCTGCTGACCCAACAGCCAGCTTGTCCCGGGCTTGTGGGGAATCATCCCAGGAGGTCACAGCCCCTCCTGTTCCCCCTCCAGCCGGACACTGTCACCAGTGCATCTTTGCCTGTGGGCTCTGTGGTGGCTGAGAGCTTCTGCCCCAACAGGCTGGTGAGGGGATGTCACTCTGCTGCCACCATTGTGATCAATGACATTCTTTGTTGGGAGTGGGAAACAGGCCAGGACATGCCCAGGACTCGGGCTTAACCCAGTGTGGGAAGGCGGGAGATGGAGGGGCTTAGCCCAGAAGACAGACGGCTACATGCAGATTGAGCCTAACCCTGACTGCTGGCTCACTCAGCTCCAGGATAGCCACCCTGGTCTCTAGCTGCTGGCCCTGTTCTCTGCTGGGTCCTGAGTTCTAGATGCCCTGGTTTGAGAGGTCGAAGCTGGAAGTTCCAGACAAGTAATTCCTGTTTTGTGGTTCCACTGCCCAGCTAGACTCACCTAGAAAGGAGGAAGTGGAGAAGGATTAATAATTATCTAGAGAAGGAAAGGTGTTTTGAATTAAAAAGGAAAAAAAAGCAAACAAAATGAAACAAAAATTCAAAACAGAACTCCACCTCCATCCTCTTGCTCTCCATGCAAGGGTTATTCAGCTTGGTAAAGCAATTAGGCCAGGTGAGAGTAATTATGCATATGGCAAGAAGCCATCCGGTGGTGAACTAATTTACTGTGGCGAACCAGATGAGAGCCACCCCCACTCAGCACACACCTTTAATGTAACAGGTGCCCAGTGTGTGTTTGCTGACTGATTGAGTAACACTCCCAGTGAATTTCTGAGACGGTGGAAGTGCTGCCTGTCTTTGCTCTCCAGTATGGTAGACTAACTACACATTCAGTTCTGTGCCTGGGGCTGGCACACACACGCCTGTAATCCTAGTTCCTTAGGAGACTGAGATCTGACCATGGAAACTGTAGACCAGCCCCAGAGGAAAGTCCATGAGATTCTTATCTCCACTCACCAACAAAAAGCCAGAAGTGCAGGTGTGGCTCAAGTGCTAGAACACCAGCCTGGAGTGAAAACGCTAAAGGACAGCACCCAGGTCCTGAGTTCAGGTGCATGCATGCATGTACACACACACACACACACGCGCGCGCGTAATGAACTTTTCATTGTGTGTAGTCTTCATCGCAGCCTTGCACAGATTGGTTTGTTGGATATGTAGCTTTGAAAATGCTGAGTTCCAAAGTCCGGTGTTCTTGCAGTCGCCTCTCTACCAGGGCTGTCCTGTGCTGGGACCTACAAAACTCATCTTGTTGATGGGAAGGTTAGGGCTGAGAGCCAACAACAGCTTTCTTGCCAAATATAAGATCCTGGATCTGTGTAATCAAAACACACTTAGGGTCTGGCCAGCCCACCCTGAGGGAGGTTTCTCATTGGGTGATTTGTCACCTCAAGGAATGGGTATGGCATTTCTGCGTGGATCAGCAGCAGGAGTCTCCCAGGAAGTCCATCCCTGCAAACCTAGGCTACAGCGAGTGGGTGACTCAAACCTGGCTTGCACTGCTAGGCCCGCTGCAGTTTAACTTGCCACTGGGGACAATAAAAGCCTTTGTTCTCAAGGCAGAGAACAAAGGGTACCTCCTTCACTGAACCCCCACAGAGTTTAAGAGCTTCTCTGGGTGAAGTTGGTATGACATTTTATTATGCATCAAAGATTTGAAAATGCTTTTCCACAAAAGGTCACATAGTATTTTAGGCTTGGTGGTCTCTCTTTAAAAAAAATTATATATTTGTTATTAAGTAGTTGTACAAATGTGTCACTATGTAACATGTCAGTTCACGAGGACAGCGAGTCTTGATCAGTATTATTCCTTTCACCATTCTCCCTCATCTCTCCCAACCACTCATCCAGCGCTGCCGGTTCAGACATCAGGTGAAGGAATCAAGTGAAAAATAAAGAGATAAAGGTGAAGGAATAATGTAAACAATAAAGGAATAAAGGTAAAGGAATAAAACTTCCTGGTAAACACAGCCAGTGAGTTAGATATGGTTGTAGTTCACCAATTCCTATCATAGAGCATCTCAGATGGTTAGAAGCATTTGCTGTTCCTAAAATTTTTGGTCCTGACCAACACAGTAAGTGCTAGCTAACAACAGAGCCAGTAAGAGGTTGTGGCTCAGAGCACAGACAATTAAAATAAACAAAACAAACAACCAAAAATAAAAAACTGTCTATGTGTAAATTCTGACTCATTCACCCAAGGTGTTTGGGTTAACTAATTGACCCAAACTTCAGTAGTCCTCTGAGATATTTTCCCAGCTGTTCCCTGGAGACGATCTGCCTTATGCTATGAATGATTACAAGAAATACACACACATAACTTAGAAAAATGTTATCACAGTAGATATATTGGCCATTATTTATCTTCAGTATCCAAGACTGCTGAAAATGTATTGTGAGGCTATATCATAAAAGCCCATTGTTAAGATGTAAATGCTTCATTCAATGGCACATGTCAGTTCCATACAGACATGCCACATTCATTGGGGGGGGCAGTCATGGGACTTGAACTCTGGATCTGAGCACTGTCCCTCGGCTCTGTCCCTCAGCTCTTCAACGCAAGGCTAGTGCTCTACCACTTGATCCACAGGGTCATTTCCAATTTTCTGGTGGTTAATTGGAGATAAAAGTCTCACAGACTTCCATGCCAAGATCCTCAGATCTCAGCCGCCTGAGTAGCTAGGATTACAGGAGTGAGCCACTGGCGCCCAGCTCACACTCATTTTCTTTAGCTAACTTGCCACATCACCAAAGAACCTTAATCAAGCCTGGATGGCCAGACCCTAACTTAATTGGCCTCAGAGTGCCACCACTCCGATTCCCCATTGCACTGCTCTTATTGCTGGTAATGTAGGAGTCCTTAGATTGAGTTGTATTTGTGGAAGACGTATAGCAATTTTAAGTCAGATGCAGTGGCTCATGCTTGTGATACTAGCTACTTGGGGGGCTGAGATGGAGAGAAACAGTTCTAGGCCAGCCTGGGGGAAATCTCAAACAGTGTGGTGGGCTGTGCCTGTCACCTCTGCTAAAAAGAAGTTGAGGGCTGGAGGACTGTTGACCCAGGCTAGCAGTGGATGAGAGGCGCTGGTCTGTGAGCCCCACCCCTCCCCCCTTCACCATCTCAACAAAACAAGCTGGGTATGGTAGCACAGGCATGATCCCAGCTATAGCTGGACACATAGGTTAGAGGGATTGTGGTCTAGTTTGAACAGGATATTTTGGGGAAAGTATCCCCAAAATAACCAAAGCAAAAGGGCTGGGGGGGTGTGTGGTTCAAGTGATAGAGCATCTGCCTAGCAAGAGTGAAGCCCTAAGGGGAAGAAGGAGGAAGAGGTGGTGGCGATGGTAGAGGGAAGTCTGCCAAAGTTCTTTTCACACTAAGGGCTAAGATTAAAAGCAGATTTTCTGTCTCCTAGTCCCTTAGTTTTTGTTTGTTTATTTTTTGTTTTTGCCAGTCCTGGGACTTAAACTCAGGGCCTAAAGCACTATCCTTGGGTTTTCTCAAGGCTGAAGCTCTACCACTTGTGCCACAGCACCACTTTCGGCTTTTTTGCGTGTGTATGTGGTACTGAGGAATTGAACCTGGGTCTTCGTGCATACTAGGCAAGCACTCTACCACTAGGCCAAACTCCTTATTTATCTTTTTCTTACAAAAATTCACAATACAACCAGGCATGGTGACTCACGCCTGTCATCCTAGCTACTCAAGAGGCTGGGATCTGAGGATCATGGTTCAAAGACAGCCCAGGTACTAAAGTCCATGAGACTCTTATCTCAGTTTAACCACTAGAAAACTGGAAGTAGGGCTGTGGCTCCAGGAGTAGGATGGTAGCCTTGAGCTGAAGAGCTCAGGGACAACACCCAGGCCCAGAGTTCAAGCCCCACAACCAACATTAAAGAAAAAAAAAATCACAATATATCATTTAGCACACAGTGGGGATTTCCTGGCCATGAAGGAGGCCCTCGGAGAGCGGTTGGGCCACAGTCATTCTGTATACCCTGGTTGCTTTCCTCACTTCCTTCTCTCTTCTCCTCTGGTTTTCTTAGAGCTCAGCACCTCAGATGACAGCTCCCTGTCTGATGCGCTCCTCCTGGAGGAAGGTGAGGGGACCATTGGAAGACACAGTCAAGGCTGGGGGGCTTTGGCAGAATTTACTGTGAAGATTTCATTGGGGAGTGGAAGGCGTAGTGAGCTGATGAGCTCAGGGTCTCCCGCAGATGCCCTGTCATTCAGATACCCAGCACATGCGCACTTGCAGGTGGAGGCCTGCTGACCACCTCCCTACAAACTTGACTGGTTGTTTTGTGGGAGAAGGGAAAGGGGAAATCCCACATCTGTTAATCTCACAGGTTTCTCCTCCCCCTGGGGCTGTATTCCAGGAGGAATGATCTGCCCACAGTCCTTGCCACCCAGGGGAGGAGACCCTTGTCAATGGGTTAAGAACCCTACTTACCAAGGCTGAGGGTGGCAGGGGCAGGGTGGAAGGAGAGGGTGGTACGGTCATGCCTAAGGGAGTGCCCAGGCCAATAAGGAAATAGGGCACTTGGGCAAGGTGGGGACAAGAAAAATGGGTTCACAGAAGGCTAGCCTTCAGCCTATGGCAGCTGAAGGCTGCCTCCAATGGCCAAGTCCTCTTGAGCAGCAAAAGTCGACAAATGGATTAATGAGAACCAAGGAAGCTACTTGAGATAGGGTTGTGGGAGAGAGGGAGGCCTGGAGGAGAAGAAAACAAAGTTTGAGTATCTAGGGTCAGAGCCATGGCCTAGTGCCGCTGGACAAGCAGACCTGGGAGGGAGAGCCAGCAAGTTCTTGCTGGGCTGGTTTTCCCAGCCTCTGCCCTTACCTGGTTTCTTGTATTTCTGCAGAGGACTCTCAAACGCCAAAGCCTCCCCCGGAGTCCCCAGCCCTGCCTTCCCGGCCTCTCCCACCCCAGAGCCTTGAGGGGCTGCAGCCAGCAGGACCTGAGCAGGGGGGCCTGGAGCGGGCTCCCATCCAGAACAGCCCTTGGAAAGAGACCAGCCTCGATCATCCCTACGAGAAGTCCAGGAAATCTTCTGAGCCCAGTAGCGAGTCTAGGTGAGGATAAAGGGAAGGCAGAACCAGCAGGGATAAGAGGTGGGAAGTGCCAGGGATGCACAGGCTGGGCAGAGGAAAAGGCGGGAGACCACTTTCTCCTTAGCTGTGTGGTGGCAGAGGTGTGAGCGGTTGTGGCTCTCCTGGATGCTGGCAGTTGATATCCTGGATTTGGGGGCTCCCTCCTGCTATACCCCTATTCTGTATTTCTTGAGCTCCTTTCTGGAGAGGTTCATGTCTCTGACTGGTCTCCCATCATCCTTTCTCAGCAGTCCAGCCACCACACCACAAGACGGGCCCCCCACCTCCAGCCTATGGCTGCTGGAGCCTGTCCCCTACCACATGGTCCCCATCCGAGCTGTTCCTGGCCAGCGACAGGGCCGCACTAGTGCCCCAGCCACCCCCGAGATGCAAGGCAGGAGGGGCCAGGCACAGTCCCTGAGGTAAGAGCTCACCTAGAGATGTGGATACACGCACTATCCAAGATTTGGGGACACCCATATACATGAGATATGGCTAGCATCTTGACTTCCTCTTAGGATCTTTTTGTTTTTGAGGGGCTTGCCTGTGGGGCTTGAACTCGGGGCCTGGGCACTGTCCCTGAGTTCTTCAGCTCAAGGCTACTGTTCTACCACTTTGAGCCGCAGCACCACTTCTGGTTTTCTACTGGTTAACTGGACTTTCATGCCCTGGCTGGCTTTGAACCACCATCCTTGTATCTCAGCCTTCTGAGTAGCTAGGATTACAGGCATGGGCCACTGGTGCCGGGCCTTAGGATCCTTTCTGAGGCCTCTCTCCAGAGGCTGCAGAATTTCCTCACCATTGTCCATTAATGGATTAGCCAGCAGAGCCATAGCTTACCTGAGTTTTTGTTGAAAGACAATTTTCTGGCCAAGTACCAGTGGTTGGTACTGGTAATCCTTACTATTCAGAAGCCTGAGATATAAGGATCAGTTTGAAGCCATCCTGGGTAGATAAAGCCGAGATTCTTATCGCCAACTAACCACCAAAAAGTTGGAAGCAGAGCTGTGTGTGGCTCAAGTAATCAAGTGAAAAAGCTAAGCAAGAGAGTGAGGCCTTGAGTTCAAATTTCAGTATAATCTCTGTGTGTGTTGAGTGTGTGTGTGTGTGTGTATCTGCACTGGACAGGTGCTGAGTGGCAGTGTGTGTACGTCCCTTCCTCACCCCCACCCCCCTTCCTAGTGTTCTAACCCAGGGCCCTGAGCATCCTAAATAGCTCTAATTAGTTATTTTTCTTGCCATTATTCCCTAAATAATATAACATAAGACAGCTGTCAGTGGTTTATAATCCTAGCTACTCAGGAAGCAGAGATCTGAGGATCGTGGTTCCCGACCTAGACTAGGTAGACAAAGCTGAGAGGCTGCTCTCCAATTTATCAGCAAAAAGCTGGAACTGGAGGTGTGGCTCAAATGGTGGAATTCCAACCTTGGAACAAAAAAAGCTTAAAAAAAAAAAAGTCAACAGAGACCTAGTGTGAGGCTCCAAGTTCAAGACCTAGTATGTGAACAAAGCCAGCATGGGAACAATCTCCACAGCACTTACATTGTGCTAACTATTATTTATAAGCACTCTAGAGATGATTTAGAGCCTAGGGGAGGGTGGTTTTGTGTATTTGCTCCAGGGAGGTTTGACCTAAGATCATGCTTATGCTCTGGCTTTGGGGTGGAGCATCCAGGTCCAAGATGTGTGTGTGTGTGTGTGTGTGTCCTTGAACTGTTTTCGCTCAAGGCTAGTGCTCTACCACTTGAGCCACGGCTCCAGTTCCAGTTTTCTTGGTGGTTCACTGGAGACAGGAGTTGCCTAGTCTGGCTTGGAACTGGAATTCTCAGACGTCAGCCTCCTGGATAGCTGGGGTCCTCACAGGCAGGGGATACCCCTCCCACGCAGCCAGCTCAGCACCCCGCTTTCCCTCCTAGGCTGGATTCGTTCCGGGCGGGGCCCGAGGCCCGGGGGCGCAGCGCCTTCCCCCGCCGGCGCCCCACGCACTACACGGTGACGGTGCCCCAGCCGCGCCGCCCGCAGAGCCCGCCCGCGCCCCGCGCGCCCCACTCCTGCTCCGAGGACAGCGGCTCCGAGGCCTCCAGCGTCTCCCACCCCACGTCGCCCGGCAGCAGCAGCCCCGACATCTCCTTCCTGCGCCCCCTCTGCGTCCCCGAGCCCGCCCGGCCCCGCGGGGCCTGGGGCCCGGCCGCCCACCCCCCCAGGCTGCTGCTGCCCCCCGGCTTCTTCCCGGCGGCGCCGGGCCGGTTCGTGGTGGTGGCCGAGAGCCCCGGACTGGGCGAGTGGGAGCCGGACGAGGCCCTGCGCTTCCCGCCGCCCGCGCGGGGCCGCCTGGCGCGCACGCCGTCGTTGAAGGACGCCGCCGCGGCCGGGCGCGCGCTCAGCAGGGCCGCCGTGTCCGAGGAGCTGCAGTGGTGGCACGAGCGGGCCCGGCTCCGCAGCGGACGCCCGCACTCGCTCGACCGCCACGGGGCCTTCCGCGTGCGCAGCCTGCCGCCCGGGCGCATCCCGGGGCCGCGCGCACAGGTAGCCGCCCCGGCGCGCGGTGGGGTGGGGTGGGGTGGGGTGGGGGTCTCCCACTGGGCCTGGCACAGGGCTTCCACGGGCAAAGGGCTGCGTCTCAGCAAGCCCTTCCAGATGCCATTCCAGCACGCCTAGTGCCCGGGCAGTGCCAGCCTAGGAGTGGGGCTAGGAACCCATTTTCTCTTGGCTGTGGAAGCTGCCCCCTTTCTCCTGGCGCCTGCTACTTTTGCTTGTCTGCTTGTGATGGCATACCGCTGTCCCTGGCGGACAGGATACACACACACACACACACACACACACACACACACACACACACACACACACACACAGCTCCATGGATGATACACAAAGCAGATAAACTTCATACTCTCAAATCTAGTGCAAATGAAACCCTGAAATTATCTGACTTGAGGGCCCAGAGCAAAGGGAAAGTTTAGAAATGGGGTTTACAGAAATCAGAACTTGTGTCGTCAGCCTGTTGATTCTACTTTCTTTCCTCCTCTGCTGGAGCCATGGCCTCCTCTTCCTCCTCTTCTTCCTCTCCCTCTCCCCCCTCCTCCTCCTTTCTTTCCTGAGTCTTGAGGGCAAGGCCCCGGCCATATCCCTGAGATTTTGGGCTCAGAGTGGTAGAATGTTAGCTTTGAGCCCAGCTCTACTCCCAGCTTTTTTGGTAGTTAGAGATCAGAGTCTCACAAACTTCCCTGCCCAGGAAAGCCCAGGCTGGCTTTGAACGATGAGCCTCAGATCTCAGCCTCCTGAGTAGCTAGTGTTACAACCACACATCCATTCTTCTTGACTTTCCTCCAAACACTAAGCTGACAAACAAGGACTCTTCTCGCACAGAGTATGAGCCCTTCAGCTGGAATACCCTCAAGCTGGAATGCTAGGTTCACATTCTAGTCCTGTTACCAAATGCAGGGTTAGGCAGGATACTCAACTCCTTTGGGCTTCTGTTTCCCTGCGGAGAGGTGAGAGTAGTGTGTGGCGTATCTCATAGGGCAGATAAAAAACTAAAATGATTAGCAGTGCATACCAAGGGCCAGATTCCTGAGAGCAGCACCATCTGGGCCCCTGAGGTCAGGCTTGGTGCAGTGTATCTAGGATTCAGAGCACTGACTCTGGCCCGGGTTTCTTCATTCATGCATGAATACTTCCTTTCTTTTCCTTCCTGCTGAGGAGAGCTCTGCAGAGGACATGCTCCAGAAATCACCAACAGGCTGCTCCTTTGAGACCCCAGATTCCCAGCAACCCAGCTGTACCCCACTCCCATCTCTGCCCCTGCCCTCCTCACACAAATTCTTTTACGCGGCAGCTGCTGTGCCCGGGTGGGCAGCTCCCTGGCTCAGTCCCAGGCCTCACCCTGCAGATGACATGCTTTTCCCTTCCTGCGAGCTTAGACCTGTCCTTGGCCCACATGTAGCTCATCCCAGCCTGCCAGACAGGGCAGGTCATGAGATGGGAGTCCTGAGAAGGGAGAGGAGGTCAGTGTCACCAGAAAGAACCTGGACAGACAAGTGGATAAGGAACGATCCCTAGGAACAGAAGCTTGGAGGGCAGGGTGGGAGCTCAGGGCCAGGGCCGCCACTACCACGGCTGTTCTGTGTCTTGAAAGGACAAGGATGACTTTTGACCTATGGTGCTCCCCGTGTCTCCTTTCCTCTCACCCCTGACAGGTGCCCACGGTGTGTGTGCTCCGGAGATCGCCCGAGGGGGCCCCTGTGCAAGTCTTCGTCCCTGAGAATGGAGAGGTCATCAGCCAAGTGTAACTGCACGGACGCCCCAGCGCTGTGGGAAAGACTGTCCTGGTGGGGCTGGAGCTGGGCCTGAGGCCCCGGCCCCCCGAGTGCCTCCTTCAGCTCCTCACCCCATCGCAGGCCGATGACCTGGAGCTGAAGATTTTTGTTTTCCTCTTCCACTCTCTACGTGTTCCCTCCCTCCCTCTTAGCTCCCTTTTTGTTTTATACCAGAAGCCTTGATCTGAGGATTTCTATCTGTGATCTGTTCTCAAGGTCCTGTGACAGGATTTTACTTTATCCCCCCTCCCAACCCCGCCAAGTCTGGCTCCTTCAGACTTATGGCCTTCCTGGTGTGACTGACAACCTTACAAGTGTCCTTATGAAGACAAGTGTCCTTATGCAAAACAGGTGGCAGGGGACAATTCCTTGGAGGCTCTACTGAGTCTGAGGAAGCTCCTGGCCCTTCTAGTCCCTCATTGTTGGGGTGGAGTGAGACACACACTCTCTCCCATTTCCCAGTCTCTAGGTACCATTGGCCTGAGGAGACCCCCCCCTCCGTCAATACGTGCTCTGTGATGCACACCAAGTGGTAGGTGAAAGGTCAGAGTACCCTGGTGGAGTCTTGTCTTCCTGAATCCTGCTATTTTGGGGGACTCACAAACCCCTCCCATCACTATTCTCTCTCCATGCCTCAGCTTTCCAAGCTGCAAGCCTGGTCTACAGAAAATTGGCCATATCTGGGGCTGGCTGTCCACCCTTTCCTCTGAGGTCATTTATCAATAGTTCTAGGAGCGATCGATGGTGGCAAATATTCTGTGGGAAGGTGCCACTTTTGTGGCATGGTTAGGGTGGGAGGAGGTAGTTACTGTCCTGTTCTCTGCCAGCCATGATTGCTGCTGCTGTGAGAAAACCCTTCTTTGAACACACTGGGAATGTTCTTTCCCGAGTCCTGTTGTGCTGGGTTGTCATAGAGGGCATTCTTCAGGAATTGCCCCAGCTGCCCAGGCCTGGCGAGCCTGCAAGCTAGCTGCCTGCACTACGACCTGGCATCTGGACCTAAGGCCTGTCTGCTGCCAGGCCTATGCCCAGGTTGAGAAAGCTGCACTCCGATTTTTTCTGGGCAGAACTCCTCCCCTGCAGGACCTTGGAGCTGAATGGAACAGAAGGCTGCAAGAATGTGGTGCCCTTCTCCATACTGGCCCATGGCACTGGGTGCAGAGCAGTGAGAGGCATGAAGAGAACTGGAGCGGACCCGTGCTGCCTGACTGTGTGCCTGCCAACCTGCCATACGCCCCACCCTGGGGTCCACTCTCCCTACTGTGCTTGGGCATTAATTCCCTGAGCCCCGGCCTCTCCCCCACACCTGCACATCCTCCACATTAACTTATTGGTCCTCCAGAACACCGGTGCCATTGCAGAGCGGCCGGCTCTTGGCTGCAGAACTGGAACTATGTGAGATCTTTGTGCCAAAAACTTCAATAAAGTCGTTCTTTATGGTTGGCCAGCTGAGGAGGGTGTGTGTGTGTGTGTGTGTGTGTGTGTGTGTGTGTGTGCTGAGGAGGGTGTGTGTGTGTGTGTGTGTGTGTGTGTGTGTGTGTTTTCACGCATGCGCCGGGTTTTCTAAGCCGTGGTGGTGCTCAGCCCCTCAGGGTTGTGTGTGTGTGTGTGTGTGTGTGTGTGTGTGTGTTGAGGGGTGTGTGTGTGTCTGTCTGTGTGTGTGTGTGTGCGTGTGCGCGCGCGCGCATGCACCAGGTTTTCTAAGCTGTGGTGGTGCTCAGCCCCTCAGGGTTGTGTGTGTCTGTGTGTTGAGGAGGGGTGTGTGTGTGTGTGTGTGTGTGTGTGTGTGTGTGTTCGCGCATGCGCCGGGTTTTCTAAGCCGTGGTGGTGCTCAGCCCCTCAGGGTTTTGTGTGTGTGTGTGCGCGCACGCACATGCACCAGGTCTTCTGAGCCGTGGTGGTGCTCAGCCCCTCAGGGTTGTGTGTCTGTGTGTGTGTGTGTGTGTGTGTGTGTGCGCGCACGCGCATGCACCAGGTCTTCTAAGCCGTGGTGGTGCTCAGCCCCTCAGGGTTGTGTGTGTGTGTGTGTGTGTCTGTGTGTGTCTGTGTGTGTGCGCACGCGCATGCACCAGGTCTTCTAAGCCGTGGTGGTGCTCAGCCCCTCAGGGTTGTGTGTGTGTGTGTGTGTGTGTGTCTGTGTGTGTCTGTGTGTGTGCGCACGCGCATGCACCAGGTCTTCTAAGCCGTGGTGGTGCTCAGCCCCTCAGGGTAGCCCTGTCGCCTGGCCTGGCCGGTCCCTGGGGGGGGGCGGTGGCATGGGTGGGCAGCAGAGGGCACCAGGCTGCTTCGCTGATGGGAAGCCGGCACAGCCGTGGCGCGCTCCGAGGTCCCAGCCAAGTCGCTGGGGTTGGGGCGAGCGTGGCTGCGTTCCCCAGCGCTTCACATCTTCCGTGGCTTGTGAGAATCTTCTAGATCTTCCCCGCGGCTGGAAAGCGGGGGCTTCTTCAAGTGGCCCTCCGCAGAGGTCGCCTCCTCCCTGGCCCGCCACGGGGGGCCGGGCCGGGCTTGCCCTGCGGGTGTCCCTCGATGGCCGGAGCCACAGCGTCTGCTGCAGATCCGGGAGCCACAGCGCCCCCTGCAGACCCGGGAGCGCGGGAGCCACAGCGCCCCCTGCAGCCGGGAGCCACAGCGCCCCCTGCAGACCCGGGAGCCACAGCGTCCCCTGCAGCCGGGAGCCACAGCGCCCCCTGCAGACCCGGGAGCCACAGCGTCCCCTGCAGCCGGGAGCCACAGCGCCCCCTGCAGACCCGGGAGCCACAGCGTCCCCTGCAGACCCGGGAGCCACAGCGCCCCCTGCAGACCCGGAGCCACAGTGCCCCCTGCAGACCCGGGAGCCACAGCGCCCCCTGCAGACCCGGGAGCGCGGGAGCCACAGCGCCCCCTGCAGACCCGGAGCCACAGCACCCCCTGCAGACCCGGAGCCGCAGCGCCCCCTGCAGACCCGGAGCCACAGCACCCCCTGCAGACCCGGAGCCACAGCGCCCCCTGCAGACCCGGGAGCGCGGGAGCCACAGCGCCCCCTGCAGACCTGGAGCCACAGCGCCCCCTGCAGACCCGGGAGCCACAGCGCCCCCTGCAGACCCGGAGCCCGGAAGCCGCGAGCCGCGAGCCTGCCCGTGAGGGGTGCTGCGCGTCAGTCAGGTTCGGGGCACCCCGCCTGCCGTCCGCCTGCACAGCCAGGAAGCGTCCAGGTTCAGGGGTCTGGTGGAGGGCAGGGCGGGGTGACGGGGCGGTGGGCCGGGGCTCCCCACCTCAGACCTGACCGGGGCGTCCAGCGGGCGGGCCGTGTGGGACCCGCGGGGACCCGGCCGAGGCTCTGAGTTCCGCTGAGGGAAGTCCGCCTCCCCGCCGGCGAGCCCGGCAAAAGCTGGGCTGTGCGTGCAGAGCGCAGTTCACGTCCCGGCATTCAAGCGCCGAGGCGTCCTCCAGAGGCGCGGGAGGCCCGCGGGGCCCGAGCGGCCGCCTGGGCCGCCTGGGCTGGGATTCCCCGCAGGCCGGGGACGGCTCGGGAGGACTGCGGACAAGCACAGCCAGGCCCGGGCGCGGGCGCTGCTCTCACGACTTCTCTGTTATGTATCGTTCAATGTATTTGCACCGAGGGTCGAACCCCAAGTAGGCAGTAAACGCCACTGGCCGACACATTCCCGCTGCGCTCTCTCCTTGAACGTGGCCAGGCTGGCGCCCATCTCTCCAGCCACCCCTCCACTCCGGACTCCTGCTTAATGGAGGAGTCTCGAGGGCGTTCCTCGCAAACTGTCTTCACACCCGGATCCGCACACCTCGGCCTCTGGGGGAGCTAAGGTCAACGACAGGCCGGAGGCACAGCCACCTGGCATTCCCTCCTTCTGCGACTGTAGACGCTGCAGCCCCAGGAAGTCCCACCGGCTCCAGCGGCTCTTCTTCAAGGCGCAGGCTGCTGCTTCAGACGTGCAGATGAATCCACCTCTGAAAAAGCAAATATCAAGCAGGCTAAACTTTCAGTCACCAGGCCACCAGGATTATCGTGTGCAATCAAGCTTCCTGGGTGAGCAGTTGGCCCTGGGGTGGGCTATCTGTCAGCTAATCACAGCCACTCTGAAGTGGTGCTTGTGAGGAGGCTCGTGCTTGAGATGTTGTTTTGTGAGCACAAGTGTGTTCTCTTGTGACTGCCCCTTCCCCCACACTGGTCTCTGCAGGCCTGTCCTATACCTGAGAGGGCTGGAGATGGGCCTAAGACATAGTCTTAGCCTGGGAAAGCTTGCTTCACTGACCACAAGCATGGGGTGGGGGAGATTCTGGGGGATAGACAGATTCTACCTTTCTAGGCCATCTGATAGAATCAGCTAAACTCTTCTGGATGACATACCTTTGCAGGTCTGCGTCAGTCAGAAATAGAAGCCTATGAGTTAATTCTGAAATTTATAGAACAAGAAAACATGGTAAGAAAATTCTTTGGGCTGCTGATAACTTAGGAGGAAAAGTAGGGGGAAAGATGTTTATTTTTGTTTCAAGGGTCATCTCTGGCTTGGAAACCATCTGCTAGTCAGTGTTACTGGTACTCCATCTGGGCCAATACAGGCAACTAAGGCGTCAAGACTGAGTGGCTGGGCTGCAGGTCTTGGGGCTCCATTCCCATCTTGGGTGTGTGTAGGGGGTTCTTTCTGACTAGATCCCTACTTCTATTGTCCCCAGAGGGCCCAGAGGGCTTCGGGATATTGGAGAACATTGTCTGGGGTACTAGGAGACTTAAAAGATAGAACTCACATACTCAATTCTTTGGCCCAGTTGACTGAATCTGGGAAGTGTATAAGGAACAGAGTTCAGGATGCCAGCCTCAAACATGCTTAGGGGCTAGCTTTGGGCCTGGGATCAGCTCATCAGCAGAAGGCTCTGTGTTCTGTTCTAGTCCAAGATGGACAAGCTGAGGTTTCTCAGGGCAGTGGAGACCTTAAGTAGTGCTGTACACACCCAGGCAAATGGCTGCATGAACGATTACTATCCCCAAACCATCCTGGCCAAGAAAATTGAGGTGAGATACAAGTTCTTCTGGGAGTTGATCCTCCAGGAAAATGGGTGACCGTCTCAGTCCCACGGCTGATGTTTGTCTCCGAAGGGAATTCTTATCTCTTCCTTCCATTTTAGACGTTAATCCTAGAAGAATCCACTGCAAGTTTGGACAGCAACATTCTTCAGCAAGCCATGCTGTGCACAGTGGCTCTGAGGTTCCATCCTGTCTTGATCCTGTGATCCTCTTGTGGCTTTGGTGGGGGGGGGGAGGAGGGTTGTTAATGCTAGAACATTTGGACTGGGTTGGGAGAAAGGGCCAGGCTTGGGAATTTGATTTTGGAGCTGTAGGTGGCTGGGCCCCATGGCTTCCCCATGGTTTATCTGCCTACATGCTGGGAAGAAGGAAGAGGACATTTTACCACAAGTCTATTAGAACATCCGGGGCAGGGCGGGGGTTCCCACCATTTCCTGCAGAAACACAGCCTGGCCCCTCACAGGAAGCCCCTTGTCCCATTTCTCCTCAGCCAGGTGAATCCACCTTTCAACCTATCCCAAAAGCTGGATATGGTCAATGCTAGCATCTCCATCATGTTCTCTCTGCCGCTCATCTTACCCAGCGTGGACAGAAGAGAGGGTGCCAATCTCTACATCCAGGTAATCCACATCATCGCCCTGAATCGGGGTGACTTTATCTTTGGGGTCACTTCCTGTCCTCCTAGCTCCTTGACCTCCCACCCCCTCTGATCTTTCTTTAGGAGGCCATTATGGCCTGTGGCCTAGGTGATAGTCAGACTAATCCTGTACTGCCTTCCTCTCACCTGCCTTCCCTGGGCGTGGTCTGTCACTGAGAGGACATGACAGTTTCAGCCTTGGGAGGGAACAGCCTAGCTATGCAACCCAGAGAGTCAGGCACTGGTAGCTTATGCCTCTAATCCTAGCTAATCAGGAGGCTGAGATCTGAGGCAGTTCAAGGCTAGGCTGGGCAGAAGTGTGTGAGACCTGTAACACCAGGTAAGAAACAAAAAGCTGGAAATAGGGATCTGGCTCAAGTGGTAAAGCACTAGCCTTGAGCAGAAAACTTTAGCAAGAATGTAAGGCCCAAGTTCATGCCTCAGTACTGTCGTACACCACACACACACACACACACACACACACACACACACACACACACACACCATAGAACTCATAGGTTTTATAAATGAACTAATAGATTCCCATATCTTCCCAAGGATGTTCGTTTTAAAATTAGGAATATCAGTCAGGTATCTGGTGGTGCACGCCTGTAATCCTAACCATCTGGGCGGCTGAGATGGGAGGAGTGTGGTTGGGCAGGAAAGCCTATGAGATTCTTATCTCCAATTAAAACTACCAAAAAGCCAGAAGTGGAGCTGTGGCTGAAGTGGTAGAGCACTAGCCTTGGATAAAAGAGCTCAGCGATGGTGTCCAGACCCTGAGTTCAAGCCCCATGGCCAACCAAAAAAATAAAATTAGGAATATGTCTTGGGCTTGGCTGCAGGCTGTGATAAAACACTCCCCTCGCAAGTTCACAGCCCTGAGGTGAGATCTCCAGTACTGCAAAACATGCACGCACTCACGCACGCATGCATGGTTGCACATACACAGACTTAACTACCTTCCCACCCCCCTCAAAATACTCTGTTTTTCCTTTTTTTCTTTTCCTTTTTCCTTTTTTTCATTTGTGCCAGTCCTGGGGCTTGGACTCAAGGCCTGGGCACTACCTTTGGACATTTTTTTCTCAAGGCTAGCACTTTGCCACCTGAGCCACAGTGCCACTACTGTTTTTTTCTGGGCGTGTGGTACTGAGGGAATCGAACCCAGGGCTTTGCGTATGCTAGGTGAGCACTCTACCACTAGACTATGCTCCCAGCCCATGAGAGCTATCTTTATATGGAGAGAACCTCCCATTGCCTACATTTCATTCTTTTATCATCATGATAAGGCTAGTGGGGCAGAGGGGGGTTCAGAACCTTCACCCTGTGTTGGGTACAGGGGATGGAGGGAGCATCAGCATCCATAGGCGCCAAGCTAGTGCTGTGACTCCCTCCTGTAACACCATATCTCCTCTCGCGTCAGACGTCCCAAGCCCTGGATGACATGCTGCAAGCCCTTGTGATGGAAGATATGAATCCCAGCATGCTCATACTGCAAAAGTTCCTGGAGGTAAAGTGGGTGGAGAAACTAGGGGAACCCCAACTCCTGGGTGGTTGCTTGTACTGTACATTGGAGAGGAAAGGAGGGACATCTGGTGACGTTATGGGTGTCGCCCTAGCTCACAAACCTCAGCACACACATATAAGCACTGCTGGAGGCCTAATTGCATGTCCCCTGAAGTTGCTGCTCTGAGGGTGGCATTTGAGAACCACAGTCCTCAGCCGAAGGACCCGTTTCCATGCAGAACTTGGATGTATTGGGGCCTTCACACTATGGGACTATAAAAATAGTGAAATAATCTAAATAACATTCATGTAAATGTCTACATTTATCATTATGAATATTAACATGTTAAGGTAAAATGAAATTAGTATATTAAGGTAAGTTAATATTTTCACTGTGATTAATGACTTATGTAATATAAATCTTTATACATACATTTAAGGATAATTATTTATAAATTAATATGCATAACATTATACATAATATTATAAATATCATGCATGTATGCTATTATAAATATTACTATGTCTATGCTGAAGAGTTTAGTCTTCTTCAAGATTTCACCGCCCTGGGATGAACTTCTCAGATGTCACCTAGCCAGCCTTCAGTTCTTTTTTGATTTTGATTAGATTTGATTTGATTTTTGTGCCAGTCCTGGGGCTTGAATTCAGGGCTTTGGACTCTTGCTTAGCTTTTTAACTCAAGGCTGGTGCTCTGCCACTTGAGGCACATCTCCACATCTGGCATTTTTCTGGTTAATTGGAGATAAAGATCTCTCAGGTTTGTCTGCCCAGGCTGGCTTCAAACTGTGACCCTCAGAGCTGAGGCTCCTGGGTAGCTGGTCTCATAGGTGTGGGCCACCAGTGCCCTGCCAGCCTGTGTTTCTGCTCCTTGGAGGACTGCCAAGGAAGCTCAAATAATTGCAAAACACTTAATATTTTTGTTATTAAGTAGTTGTAGAAATAAATTACAACTCCATAGGTCAGGTTATAAGTACAATGTATCTTGATCGATGTTACTTCTTTAATTATCTTTATTTTTTTTCAAATGTTCTTAGTTATGACAGTTGCCATCTCCTGAGGAAAACCAAATTGGGAAAATGGCCAAGAATCCCTTGACTTACAGACTTTTCTGCCCAGTATGATTTAGATCCTAGGTCCTGAGAGTGGTGCTGTGACTCAAGTGGTAGAGCACTAGCCTTGAACAAAAAGAAGCTCAGGGATGTTCAAGCCTAAGGACTTCCCCAAAACAACAACCACCACAACAATAATAATAACAAAAAAGAACCTAGGTTCTCAGTCTCAGAGTAGCTAGGATTGTTGTAGTTTTGAGTCACCAGCCCCTGTCTGACTTTTTTTTTTTGGGGTGCTTGTTGTGGCTATAGTTTTATCTTTTTTCAAGGCTTTAACCAGAAATTAACAATGTGTAGCCCCTTGCACCTGTCTTCTTTTCAATTTACCCCAGTGTGTTTGGTGGTCATTCCTGTTGGCATGGGTAGAGGTATCAAGGCTTCATTTTTTGGTGAGTAGTTCACAATTTGTGAGCTATTCCCCAGCTGAGGAACATTTGATTTGTTCTTTTGTTGTTAGTGGCAGTTACAAATAAAGCTGTTATAAATGTTTGTGCCCAGGTTTTTTATCTCACCTGCGTAAATATCTAGGAGTGGGTTGTTTGGCATTCTTGCTTAGCCTTCCAGGAAATTTCCCAAGTGTCTTGGCAGCCAATGCCTGAGGGTTGCTTGCACATCATCCACTGGGTTTGTCGTCCGTATAGATACAAAGTGGTTTTAAACTTCTATTTCCTACTGACTAGTGATTCTGGCCTGCCTGCCTTCCTTCCTTCCTTCCTTCCTTCCTTCCTTCCTTCCTTCCTTCCTCTGTTCTTTCTTTTCTTCCCTTACTTTTGTTCACATATGCCTGTCCGTGATGAGGAGAAAGGTCTTGCCTCAGTCATGCAGCTGTGCTGTGATGGGGAGATGGGACGCTTTTCAATGGCTTACAGCAAGCAGAACTCAGGCCTTCCCACCAGGTAGGACTGTCTTCCCGGGCTTGTCAGGAAGACAGAGCAAGTTATTATCTACCTGCAGTAGCCGGACTGCTTACCTGTGGCACCTCACCTCTGCCTTGGACCTAGCCGATGGGTTGGTATATCAGACCATCAGGAGAAGCCGTTCCTTCCTCCTCCCCTCCTCCTTGCCTTTTCTGTTTTGTGCATCTACCTCAAAGGTGCAGCTCTGTCTTTAAACCCACCTTTCAACTCTGACTCTTCAACCCACCCTCACTTTGCCAGGCTGTGGGGTCCCTCCTGTACATGTGTCTGGTAGTCAAGGCTGCAGAATCACGTGGAAGAAGGTGGGGCCATGTCTCCAGCGAGTGCTAATGAGTCTTTGTTTCCATCCAGGCCATCCTGCCTTGGGTAACCTTGTCAGAAAAAGAATACGAGCAGACCCGGGCCTTGGGAGCCATGTCCCGCTTGTTGAGGTTTATTTGCAATTTTTCTGAACTGTTGGTAAGTGCTTGGGAAGAACCCAGGGCTGGCCTCGTGGAGCCCTGCTTCTCTGAACGTGGGGCCCCTGAGGGATCCACAGGGCTGCTGCAAGGGGAGGGACTGGCTCACCTCTTCCTTTCAGTGTTTTTGCTGTTCCTCTGGGACAAGAGGCTCCATTCCTCTGTTTGGTTTGTTGTTGTTTGGCTTGTCCTGTGTCTAATGACTCAGTCCATACTTCTCAGCCTTAAGTCTACAGAGCTGGGCTGGGGATGCAATTGCCCACTGGCTGTTTTGTCTCGGGGCTCTGGCTACCCCCTTCCAGGATGCTTATTAAGACTTTCTCTGGGGCAAGAAGGCACATCGAACTAGGGAAGGAGAGCCAAATGGTTTAGTAATGTGGAGGGGAGAGAGGTTGGTGGAGGGACTGGCAGGGGCAGCTTCTTTCAGGATGGTGGAGAAGTAACCATTCCCTTCCTCTCCCTGGCAGCACATGTCGCTTTTCTCCATAAGTGGGACGTTGATGGGCATCTTGGGTCTCCTCTGTGTGCATTCCAACCGTGACGTCAGCTCCGAGGCATCCGAGGCCTTGCATTACTTGTTCAAAATCCTTGTGCTTCAGAGAAGTAAGTGTTCAAACTGGGACCCTCCCCCCTTCACTGAAAAGGAGGAGCAAGCAAGTGCTGTGTGCATGAGATGCCCACATGTGTCAGACACATCCTGAAGGGCTGTGCCCTCTTGTGTGGGCATAGGAGCAAATCAGCCAGGGTGCCCCAAACTGAAGAGTGATTAATGACATGCAGATTGGGAAATTACCTGGATGAGTTTCCAAACCCATTGCTGAGCCAAGAGATTATTTGGGGAGTGAAGGGAAAGAATCAGCAAACTGTGTACTGGTGGTTTACACTGGTGGGTCCACATTTGGGCATGATGCAGGGTGCTGGCTGGTTCTAGTTAACTCTTCATTCTGGTGGGCTAATGTTATTTCATCCACTTAACTCTCTGGGTCTCTCTGAGGCTTGGAGGTGAGCCAGGGTAGCCTGGTGTGTTGTTCTTTATTCCTGCTAAGGCCCCGCCCCTTAATTGCCATTTTTGGATTGGAGGTGTGAAACCGAAGATAGAAACGATCTTGAAGGACTTACAGAAACACTTCCGCGGACAGTTGCTCTTCAGCATGCAGGACCTCACGCTGGTAACCCTCCCATCATTGTGCACCACGGCCAAGGAATGGGGAGGGCTCAGGAGAGGAGAAAGAGCATTGTGTGGGCGGGGCTTTGGGTTATAATCCCCCAGATACAGTTCTCCAAAGCTCAAGGCCTCATAGAAGTGGGGTGCACTTGATTGACGTTTGAGGTCCTGAGCCTTTGGGAAAGACGTGTAGTCAACCGTATTCTTTACCTGCAGATCATGCGCCTTTAGCTGTAGCCTAGTTTGTGGTGTACCCATTTAGAAATGCTGGATGGGATACATTCAGTATGGGGTCCCCAGGCTCAGTCTGCTGAAAGCATTCGAGCTAAGAATCCAAAACTCATCCTTTGGCCTTTCCTCTCCCTCCATTCCTGACATCTGATTTAGTAGCATGCCTGTCCTCTCTGTCTCCTGTCTGTCCTGTTGTAGCCTCATGCTGGCTATTGTGATTCAGTCCACCATTATCCTTTGTTGTTATGGTTTCTCACCTACGGTTTCCATCCATGTCTCTGTCACACTGTGTTCGACGTGACAGTCAGAAAACTATTTCTAAAATGCTGAGTTGGGTTCCAGTGTCTCCCACTTGTAGTCCTAGCTACTCAGGAGACTGAGATCTGAGGATCATGATTCAAAGCCAGCTTGGGCAGAAAAGTCTGTGAAACTCTTATTTTTAGTTAATAACCAAGAAGCCAGAAGTGGAGTTGTAACTCAAATGGTAGAGTGCTAGCCTGGTGCAAAAAAGCTCAGGAATAGCTCCCAGGCCCTGAGTCCAAGCACCACAACTGGCATATAAAATAAAATAAAATATAAACCTCATTATAATACTTCCCTCCTCAGAGCACTGACTCCCTATAGTCTTTCTTGTGGCACACAAAGCCCTTGGTGGCCTGATTCCTGCTATCACTGTCCTGTCTTAGCTTGTCTCAGTTCTCCTTTCCCACCTGCAGGCCCAGTAGTGAGACTGAGCTCCTGTCCTCTGTACCAGGCGTTGTGCCCACAGTCCTTCCCAGCTCTCAGCAACACAACCAGGCACCACGTGGTCACTTGGGTGCATGAGCTTTCCATGGAACACAGGGCCATCTGCTTTACAAGATGACGGTTCTTGCTTTGGAAGGACAGAAAATCCCCAGATACCCGGACTCATTGCCCATGGACTCGTCTCCTGGCACACTGAGTTGAAAATAGAAATGTCTTTGCCATTGTCATTCTGCAGCCCACAGATCCTTCCTGGGGATCTCAGAGCTACAGTTGCTCTGGAGTTTGATCTTGCACACAGAACGCTGCCCAGGACCTGCGTCCCAAGGTGGCATGTTGGCTTTGACATGACAGTTCTTCTTTTCTTCAGTTCTTCAAGAAGTACTTGACCCCTTCGGAGAGAGCCGATGTGATCATAGTGATCATAGAATCCATGACCAGTGCCAACCTCCAGGACATCCGGGCGGCCTCGAAGGTGTTGAAGGTCCTTGTGAAGCACTCCATTCCAGAGATCGGAAAGGTAGTCTCGCTGCTGCCCCACAGTCTACTAAAGTTTTCTTCCATTTCTTTTGGCCAGTTCTGGGGCTTGAACTCAAGGCCCGAGCACTGTCCTTGAGCTTTCTCAAGGCTAAGAGCTCTACCACTTGAGCCACAGCACCACTTCTGGCTTTTTCTATTTATGTGATACCGAGGAATCAAATTGGGTCTTTGTGCATGCTAGGCAAGCACTCTATCACCAGGCCAAACTCCTGGCCCCTCTTATGGGTTTTATTTTTTCTTTCAATTGTGGGGCTTGAACTCAGGGTCTGGGTGCTGTCCCTAAGTTTTTCTGTTCAAGGTTAGTACTCTACCCCTTGAATCACAGAGCCACTTCTGGTTTCTTTGTGGTTAACTGGAGATATGAGTCTAATGATCTTTCCTGCCTCGGCTGGCTTTGATCTGTGATCCCAGCCTCCTGAGCAGCTAGGGTTACAGGTGTGAACTACCAGTGCTCAGCGTGTGTGTGTGTGTGTGTGTGTGTGTTTTAAAGTCTAATTCTGTTTTACTTCGTACCAGTCTGAGGTTAAGGAATTCCAACCTTTTCATGCAGAGGAAAAGGCTAAGTGATGAGTTTCTGCAATTATGCAAAAGGCATTTTCACAGAGAAGCTGAGTTAGAAGAAGAGGCAGGCATGCAGCCTCCACCTCTAGCAGGAAGGGAAGAATAGAGGCTCAGTTCTGGCAGATAGCTGTGAGCTCCCAGGACCACGAGAGACTCCTGGCATCCTGTCTGCTTCCAAGAACTGTGCTAAGATGCCTAGCACCTTTGGGAGGGCAAAAGCACAATGGATGACAGCGGTGAATGTTACCATAGAAGATACAGAAACAGAAACCAAAGTAGAAGAAATAGAAGTAGGCACAGACAAATGCTTCTCTACTAATGATGGCATAATATCCTAACACACCCATCATGAAATAGAAATGCCGGGTGTGAAGAAGACGTGGTAGACTGGGCCTACCAGCTCCCTGCTTAGCAGCCCTGCATTGTACAGCCTTTCCCCATGGTCCACTCTGCCTGGGCCTTCAGCTCCCGCCAATACCCAACACCTTACAAAAGGGCAGAGGATCACATGTCATTATCCTGGAAAAAGAAGAAAATTCAAACTTCCAAGAATGGCTTCTATTCAATATGTATTGCTTTGGGGCTGTCATAAAGTTGAAAAATAAGACCAGCGGTGAATCTGTGTTTATGATTATATACACTTGAGAGATACACCTACCAGTAAAAAGAATGCAGAGATACTTTATCTGAAGTGGGATGGGCCCTCAGAACAATGAAGACATCGTACAATCTCATCTGTTCTTTCATGATATCGTTGTAAAAGATTCTGGAGAGGAATGGCTGTGTGCTCTTGAGCCACTGTGTGTGGGTACTGCTTGCATTCCTAACCTGACCTTTTGGGCCTCTGTGGCCTGCAAAGCCATGCAACTAATAACGAGCTGACTCAAGCAGACAACTGGTGATGGGCCCTTAGAGTTGAAGGTGTCCTGGAGGCCCCAAACTGTAACTTCTCACCCGAGGCTCGAATCCTACCCAGAGCCAGCCATGAGCATGCAAACTCTGCCAAAAGCAACATGAAGGAGTCCTTCTTTGAAGCCACCACTCATTTTACTTGTGAATCATTAAAAAAAAAAAAGAATGTATTTTGAAATGACCAAAGTAATATATTAGCTGGACACCAGTGACTCATACCTGCAATTGTAATGACTCAGAAGCCTAAGATCTGAGGATCATGTTAGACAAATCAGAAAAACTCTCATCTCCAAGTAATCAGCAAAAAGCCACATATGGAGGTGTAGCTCAAGTAGTAGAGTGCCATCTTAGAGCAAAACAGCTAAGAGACAGTATATGGGCCCTGAAGTTCAAGCCCCAGTAAGGACACACACACACACACTCACACACACACATAACCCTTTCCAGAGGTCACATGGTGAGTTCATGGGGGAGGTGAAATTTAGATCCAGGAAATGTGATCACTCCAGGGGCTACAAGGTTCACCACAAGTCTGTCTCTGGTCCACACACCAGTCAACAGCAAGAACCATGTCCTTCCTCTAAGCCGCTCAGCCTCAGCTCTTCCCTCATTCTTCAGGATGTGATGTCCAGATACAGTCCTGTTATGCCCCCGTGGAAGCTCTTATTTCTTGCTCTTTTGTTGTTTGCCAGTGGTGGGAGTGGGGGCGAGGGGGGGCGAATTTTGAGAACACTCAGGTTTGCCTGGGAGAGTTTTGGTAATACTGGGTTTGACTTAAGGACTTTCACTTTCTAGGCAGGCACAATGCTGTATGAGCCTTTCCTCCAGCCCTTTGCTCTCTAGCTATTGTTTGACGTAGTCTTGCATTCTGCCAAGGCCAGCCTGGACCCCAGTCTCCTCTATATAGCTTCCCACTATAGCTAGGATAACAAATGCATGCTACTACTTTGATTCCTGTCAAAATGGGGTCTTTTTGCCCAGGCTGACCTTAAACCCCAATTCCCCAATCTTAGCCTTCTAAGGAGCTGGGATTATAGGCATGAGCCCCTGCACTTATTTTCTATTTACCCCTCTTAAGGTATGGGGACTACATTGCTATGGGAGTGAGACCAGGACAGAGTGCAGCAGGACAGTGACAGTCTTGGTCCAGAGTCAGTGCTAGCATTGCGGGCAGCCTCACGTATGAAGTGGTGTCTGAGGAGCTGGCATCATGAATCCTGAAAGCCTTCCTCTTCCTCTCTCTTGTTTCAGGTGTCGGAAATCGTCCGGTACATTTGCTACCACATGAACCACGTCACAGATACCACGGCTCTGAACTCCATGAAGAAGATCTTTCTCTTGCTTGCCCAGTCCTACACTGATGAAGTGATCTTGACACTGTTTAAGATAGAAGATCGGTCACAAAAGTAAGGCATCGCCAGCTGCAGGCCTAGCAGCTCCAATGGCCTTTTGACTTGCTTATTCTGAGAATGGATTCCGTTCGTTCTGAGGGGATGATACTGGGGTTTAAACTCAGGCGCTTAGACATTCTTGGCTTGCTTCCTTGGCTGGTGCCCTACTACTTGAGCCATACCTCCAGCCCTGTTTTTTTGCTGATTATGTTAGAGTTGTAATTTTATGAACTTTTCTGCCAGGCTAGCTTTGAACTATGATCCTCAGAAGCTGTGTTTTCTAAGTAGTGGCTGAATAGCTTAGATTACAGGGATAAGCCACCTAGCACCTATTTAACTTTTAATGATTTGTTATTTACTTGGAGGCAATGAGTCTAAGAATAGCATGACCTATTGCAGAAAAAATAATTAAAATGCACGTGAAGTTTAGAAAAAGTAAAACAACAACAAAAAAATCAAGTTCCACCTACATGTGCCTTCTGCTTTCACTTGGGAATAATTTGTATTTTTTCTCTCTTAATGGTGGTGTTAGTAGTTTGTAGTCTACCCATTTTTATATCTTTTATTTAACATTTTATAGTACTTCCCGTGTTAAAAACCTTTTTGTAAGCATAATTTTAATGGCTTTCTGATATTATATTGTGTGACTCTACTATACTATAATTTTTTTTGTTAATAAAAAAAAAGAGTTAAGGGGCCCGGAAACATAGCCTAGTGGTCAAGTGCTCACCTAACATACATGAAGCTTTGGGTTGATTCCCCAGTACCACATACTCAGAAAAAGCTGGAAGTGGTGCTGTGGCTTAAGTGGCAGAGCACTAGCCTTGAGCAAAAAAAGTGTCCAAGGACAGTGCCCAGGCCCTGAGCTCAAGCCCCAGGACTGGAAAAAAAAAAAAAAAGTTAATTTGGGTGGCTACTGGTGGCTCAGGCCTGTAATCCTAGCTGCTCAGTAGGCTGAGATCTGAAGATCCCAGTTCAAAGCCATCTTGGGCAGAAAAGTCTGAGACTCTTATCTCTAATGAACCAGCAAAAAAATTTTAAAAAGCTGGAAATGGAACTGTGGCTCAAGTGGTAGAGAACAGTGCCCAGGACCTACATTCAGGTCTCAGCCCTGGCACGTGCATGCATGCACACATGCGCGTGTGTGCTCACATACACATACACACACACACACACACATAAGGCCATGACTTTTAGAGGATATGAAATAGATTTTCTTCAAATTTTGTTGTAGAAAGTAATGAGCAGTGTTGGGGATGGTGTTGACAGAGCTAGATATGGTGAGATCTGCCAGCAAGGATTGTAAAAGAGAAGAGAAAAAGATCACACGGGAAAATCAGAATTGTCCTGCGTGGCATACATTACGGAATGCAGGAGGCGTGGAGTGTGTGTGTATGGGTGCATGCAAACATGTGTGCGCACAGGTTGCTAGGGAGAGCTTGCACAGGGCCACAGGACTGAGACTTGAGTGGGGACCTGAGCAGGCGCATTCAAGTGTAGACATTCAACTTTGCTTTCAGATATTTTTTCAAATCAGGCTTGTAAGCCGGGGTGGGGGTGGGGTGGGGGGGATCTTCTGATTTATCTATGCACAAGGTGACAGGGCAGGGAAGGCTGCCCATGATGAGGAGGTCAGTGGGAGGACAGGAGAGGGGATCATGAAGGGAGAGATGAGCTAGGAGGAAGCAAGCAGGGGACTGTACTGGAGGCCTGGATGAAGGAGTCAGAGTCCCTCCTCAAAGCATCACAGCACTGGTAGCCCATGTGTCTCTGGTCTAATCTGGCGGTTCTGGCTCTGCAGAGGGGTGCGCCAGCCTTGGAAAATCCTGGCATCCTTCCCCAAAGGCTTTGAACTGATCCTGGGGCATCTGATGCAGAGGCTGAAGCCACATCCGACGCCTGTGGAAGAGGAGTTGGGCCGCAGGCCAGAGCTCTCCCCACTCATTGTACGAGGGCCGGCAGAGGGGCTGGGGGCTGGGACCCCTTGTTCTTGGCTGTCTTGTGCTCTGAGGGCCTTTATCTTTCATGGTGGCTGTTGGATGGAGCTAATTGTGAAGACTTGGGGTTGGTGAGGGCTGTGTTCCGGGTCTCACCCAGAACCCTCATGTGGGGTCACTGAGCAAGCCCAATCCACCTGGCCATCACCCGCACAAAGGGACTTCCTGTGACAGGAAGACATGTGTCTCCTCTCTCTTCCCTCAGGCCACCAGGGCCATCCATGAGCTGCTGCTGGAGCCCAGCCGGCGTCTGGAGGTGCAGACTTTCTTCTCCTCTCTCTTCTTGGCACTACTGTTCAGGGTCTCCTTTCTTGTGTTTGAAGGGAGGGAAGAAACGCTGGAGAACCAGCCCTACGAGACGGAGTGGGTAAACCCCATCAGGTACGCTGGGTTCTGGCCAGCACTGGTCATGTGCTACGGGCACATGTCTCCTGGACACAGCCCACCTTTTCACACCTTCCCGCCCCTACCACATGGCACATATGCCATCTCCAGTTGCACTGGACTCTTTAGGACAGACTTTAAATCTGGCTCACTAGGCTGATACAAAGACTCAGGACCAGACTGAAATCAAAACAAGATTTCTGGGCCCAGAGGCCTGGATTCCATCTCCCAGGTCTCCTGTGTCACCTGAGGACCCAAAAGGCCTCTGGTGTCTAATTTGGTGGTATAAAGGCTGGTCCACAGGAGGCCAGGAAGGAGAGGAGCCCAGAGAAAGGCTGACTTCCCCCCTGCCTCTTGTTCCTTCCCCAGCTTTTCCACAGATACCCTGAAGACCTTGATAAGCAGTTCTGGGTATGGGGACCACGTGGCTTACATCCAGGAACTTGGAGGTTGGGAGAAGCTTGTGGACCCTGAAACACACTACCAGGGAGTCACTCTGATGGCCAGGTGGGCCGTGACGTTCGGGCCCTGGCTGGAGAACTGTCTATGCTCTTGGTCCTCTCCCATGGCCTGAGCCTCATCCTGAGCACGTCCTGTCTGCAGGTCCTTGGTCGTCAAGAACTGCTGGCACAACCGCCCTATCTTCAGTCTCCTCATCAGGAGCCTCCAGGACCCAGACTGCGCCAGTCATGTGACAGCCTTGGTGCTGCTGGCAGAGGTGCCTGGGGCTGGGCGGGAGGACAGGGCAGTGAGGGTGACCCTCTGGGAGATAATCACATGCAGTGGCATCCTCTAGGGAGGGCCCCTGGGGACAGCAGTGGCCTCACCGGAGGTCTGGAGGACATTCGGATGGCACATCATCTGGATCCCTTGAGTTACAGGCATTGGTTCTTTCTTGAATTTCAAGGCAGTTCCGTGCTGACTTTCTGGAACAACACAGTTCTATCTTTCAGCCACCTCAGCTCTGCACTCAAGGTCTGGACACCACCCTTGGGCTTTCCTTAAGGCTAGTGCTCTACCACTTGAGCCACACTTGGTACTTGTATGAAGTACCAAGGAATTGAACCTAGGGCTAGGCAAGCATTCTACTACTAGGCCTCATTCCCAGCCCTGAAATCTAATCTTTGATCATCATCTCTCAATGACTCAGTAGAATTCAGTCATTTGTAAGGAAAAGTGGGAAAAAATAAGAGAGGTTATAAAACCAGTAAGTAGCTGGGTGCCAGTGGCTCACCCCTGTAATCCTAGCTACCCAGGAAGCTAAGATCTGAGGATCAGCCTGGCAGAAAAGTCGTTGAGACTCTTCTTTCCAATTAAACTTAAAAGTGGGGTTGTGGCTCAAGTGGTAGAGTGCTAGCCTTGAGCAGAAGAGTTCAGGGACAGCGCCCAGGCCCTGAGTTTAAGTCTCAGGACCAACACACACACACACACACACACACACACACACACACACACACACGCACACGAGTCCTCAATACTCAGGAAAGTTTCCTGTTTTTCAAGTTCTGCCTCCATTTCTGATCATCTGTGCATGGCTACAAATCTAGGTAGGCTACAATCAAGGCCTCCATTTAAAAAAACAACCAAAAAACTTTGTACCAGTACTGGGGCTTGAACTCAGGGCCTGAATGATGCCCCTTTGGGTGGTTTTATTGGAGGTAAGAGTCTCATGGACTGTCCTGCCTGAGCTGGCTTTGAACCACAGTCCTTACATCTCAGCCTCCTGAGTGGTCAGGATTTCAGGAGTGAGCTATTAATGGCTATTAATTGGCCTTTTAACTAAGCTTTGGTCACTCTAGTGATACTTCCAGGTCTATAGGAACAACTCTTGACTAGTAACAAGAAGAATCTAGATGCCAGGTTGTGTTCTCTTTGCCCACTTTTCAGTCTTTCTTGGCTTCTTGCAGCTGCTCCAGTGCCAAGATGTGATCTCCAGTGTGGATGACATTGCCACCCATGTTCTGGCAAGCTGGTTCAAGAGGGAGGAGCTCGCCACCGTGAAAGCACTGCTGCAGGTGACGGAGATCTTTGCGAAGCACAAGAACATGGTAAGTGGGGCGGGGCCGAGGCCGTGCTCTCAGGAGATGTTATGTCCGGTTGTAGAGGAGCAGAACACACTGTGAGAATTAGCAAATCCTATCATCCTCAAGGACAGGGTGGGGTTGGAGCCACTCCTACTTTATTCCTTGTACGAGAGGTTCCCTGGGGGAGTTGTTCTGTGGGTCACTTTGGAGATTAACCCAGCCAGTCCCAGGACCCTAGTCTTTCCTCCAGGTCCCCGGAGAGTGAGGTCATCATCAGAGACAAGGCAGGCAGGGGGCGGGGAATCTAGGGTGTGGTGAAATGGGGTCTCCTCTAGCATCTCCCCCCTGCCCATGAAGGGCAAAAGCCTGCCGTCTACTACCCACTGGTTGGCCTAGTCCCAGGTCAGACTCGTGAGAGCCTCGAGGGACTGGCCTGCAGGGGGAGTGGCCAGCAGGAATGGTTTCAGGACTCGCCCCGCTCCACAGCTGAGAAGGCTGCGCATCCTGCAGCCCCACGTGCTGAACTGCTGCTACTCCCCTGACCCTGACGTGGCGATGGAGACCTTCCTGACGCTGCAGCGCCTCCTGCAGGACCTCAAGTGGCAGCACTCCTCTTCCTTCCTCACTCAGCTGGCCTTCATGCTGCCCACCTTCTTCGAGGCGGTGAAGTCTCCCGGGGTGGTGGGCGGCAGGGGGTGTGATGATGGGGCGGGCATGGCTATCTCAAAAGGCCTCTGCGGGGTCTGGGGAAACAAGTGTCTTTTCCATCCATGTCTTCTCACCCAGGAGTCCGAGCCCCTGCGCTTGAAGGCCTTCCAGGTCTATGCAAGTCTCCTGACCATGACCAAAAGGAATGTCCTCCTTCTCCCCTTGAGGTACCAGCTCCTCAACTTGATAGTGCCCCTGGTGCTGCACATGAAAGACCAGAACACGGAGGTGGGCCAGGTGAGAGGCCCGGCCTGGGAGCCCCCATTTAGCCCCAGTTCTCAGGGGCGGTCAAGACCCAGCAAGTAAACCTTGGGCTCACTCCACGTGACACTGATCTTGGAGATGGTCAGACCAGAGGTGTCCCAGTGCAGTACTGGAGCCATCTCCAGCTCCCAGCTCTGAAGACTGTGGGTGCTGTAATGGAGGCGGAAAGCCATGCCATGTACAGAGCCAACCCTGGTGCAGAGTAGTGAGAACATCTTCAGAGGACGAGGACTTTGGGGAAGCCAGGTGTGGTAACACCTGCCTATAATCTCAGCCCTTGAGAGGTGGAGGCAGGAGAGGGCAAGTCCCTGGGCTGGGGACAGATGTTTGCAGAGAGGTGGTTGTCGGGCAGTGCAGGCTGGGTAGCTAGGACTGGGATGTGATCTTGCATTGCTCTGGGTCTGGGTGTAGTATCACAGCAAGTGGACCAAAAAATCACTTCAGCTGCAGATCTAATTTCTACTGCATAGGAAAAGGGCTTGTCAGGGCTGAGTATCGTGGCTCATGTCTGTGGTCTCAGTACTCAGAAAGCAGTAGGTAGGAGGATCACAGTGTGAGGCCAGCTTTGGGCGAAAATGCAAAATTAACTCAGACCAAAAGGATTGAGAGCACGGCTCAAGAGGTAGAGTACCTACCTGGCAAGCCTAAGGTTCTGAGTTCAGGGCCAAATGCTGCCAAACCAAGGTGGTGGTAGAAAGATTCGTCAGTGGAGCCGGATGTCTAGACAGGCCCTCCTTCTAATGCTGGATCTGGACAGCCCCCCACTTCCATCTCTTCAGGACAGTGGGTTGAATGTGTCTCCCTTCGGTGCCCCTAGGTGTCTCTGCTCAGCTCCCCTCACTCTGGTCCCTTATGTGGAGCCTCTTGTCTCCCCAGATCTGCCAGTTCAGCCTCTGTAAGACAGCCACCATCCTGGGCTGGTCCAGGCTCAGAGTAGTCTTTGCCAGTGAAGATGTGTTTACCATCCTCAGAGCCCTGGTAAGCCCACAGCCACAATTGTTGAGGGCACAATTAGTCAAGGTCCTTCTGTAGCATCTACCTTGTGCCAGGCACCCAGATGTGGCTTCTGGCCCTTCTGTGGTTTCTCATCCAAATTGGGAGCCAGGCACACAAAGCGATCATTTCAGAGTCCTTTGGGAAGAGAAGAATGTGACTTTTAGTATGAAGGACACCGCTCAGCCTAGTCTGTGAGTGGTAGGCTTCCAGGCAGAGGTGTCATGTTCAGGCGGAGTGGTGGAAGGTGGGGTAAGGCTTGGACAGAGAGAAGGGACCAAGAGTGCAGAGCCAGGTAAGGTGCTGCTGGTGGCTTGGTGATCCAGGAAGGCTTCCTGGGGGAATAAGATGTCAGGTGCCAGAGCACAAGGGGTGGAGATGTAAACGGTAGTGAAAGATTTTTTTTTAACACTCAGAAGAGTTTAGCGTCAAGACTGTGGAAGGGCGGGGGACCGGGCAGCATGCCCTGCTGCCACCTGCCACCCCTTCTACAGCTGCAGCAGGAGCCAAACAAAGGCCCCTGGTTTCTGAAGCAGTGCGTGATCCTCTTCAAGAGCCCACAGGCCCCCCTCCGCCAGATAGCAGTGTGGTTTGCAGGTATGGCCTCTGGCTGCTTGGGACCAGGGGGACGTTGGTGTAGGGAGATCTCAACAGGCTGAGGACCTGGTGTAGGAGCCCTAACTCTGGGATGCACGGGCCTCGGGCAGGCCGGCTCCCCTGCTCCCCTCCCCTGCACAGAGCCTCCAGCTTTGGTTCCAGGGCCACGGGGCCAAGGACGCTGCTCCATGGAGGCAGCCAGGGACCTGCCTCCATTTACCCCAGGGACAAACAAGCATCTTCCTTCCTTTGAGCTCTTCAGGCAATGGGGAAAGCAATTGTGACTTTCCAGGGGGAGTCTAGATCTGAGGCTGGTGGCCAAAGGGGGGAGGAATGGATGGCCAGAGGGAGGACGTGTAGCTAGTGAGGAACTATTCCCTGGAGGGGTGACTGAGGGGCCCTGTGTGACCCCGTGCAGGCCAGATCATCCAGGTCCTCAGCCAGGAAGACATGGATGGGATCGAGGACGAGTATTCCTGTGAGTAGAACCGCCATGCCCTGTTTGCACTGTGGAGGGGTACCTGTGTCTGCAAGAGGGCTCAGAAAGGAGGGAGAGTAGGCAGGATGAGTCGCAATCATTCAGGAGGGAAATAAAAGGTTCATCTGCAAGACACTTAGGTATGGGGGGTATTGGTCTGGGCCCTCATTCACTCAGCCTCACTGCCATTAAACTTAAGGCCATTGTCAGCCAGGACGATCCAGCTCTTCCTTGGAGAGACCACTAGCTTCTTCCGCGGGGGACTCAGGGGTTCCCGCCCCTCCCCTCAGGAGACCACAAACGGTGCATGCCGTCATCCACTGTCCCTCTCAGACATGTCCTTACACTCTTTCCCTCATCCTGCCTTTCCTCGCATATCCCTGGCTTGTTACCTGCCCCGTGTGGCTCTGTGCCTGGCTGTCACTTGTCCGGGCTGGATGTTACTGGGAGCTTTTGTAAGGAGGAGGAGGGCAGAGTGGGGGCAGGGGGGAGGAGCAGGAAGACCAAGGCAGCGAGGTATGGCCACAGGAGGCAGAGCAGCGGGCCTTGCCTCATTCTGAGGCTGGGGCAGGTTTTAGGTCTTGATTGCAAGTAAGCAGAATTCTAGAAGGGACTTGCTCATGCCCTCTTCCTTACCAGAAGCAGGGCCTGGGCCTCATGCCCAGTCATTCTCTGTCCACAGTTCTGTCTGTAACTGTGTCTGTGTTGTAGCCCTAAGGCTCATGGAGAGAGATCCAGATCCCATGGTCAGCTGTCTCACCAGGCAGACCCTCTATGTTCTGGAAGCGAAGGACAAGCTGCTGCTAGACCAGACCTATACCTCCTGCCTCTGCTGGAGGAGACCCCGAAGGAGCTAATTGTAAACCTGTCACCTCAGGCTCCAGAGGAGACCTGGCTCCAAGGCTGACAGCAGAGCTGGGCCCCTGAGCTGTGCACTGGGAATCATGTCTTCCTGAGGACTTTAATAAAAGGAAGAGCAAGCTCTTGTGTGGAAATGGCAGTTCTTGGCCGTCTCTTGTGAGATAAGCTGCCTTGAGCCACTCAGTCTACAGCCGATGTCTGGGTCAGTCTGGCTTCTCCTGCTCTCCCTGCCACCTATGGCCATTCAGCCCCCAGTGGTGATCAGAGCCAGATTTCCTTTGAATCCATCTGTGCTATGAAGTATTTACAGTTGCATTGTCCAGTGTTGTTTTGCTTGAGACCAAGGCTGGCCTGGACTTTATATCTTCTAGCCTCAGCCTCTTTGAGTGCTGGGATTACAGGCAGGGATCTATTTTTATTTTGTTCTTTAAGTAGAGGCTTGCTATGAAGCCCAGACTAGTCTTAAACCCACTGTGTAGCTGGGCAGTAATTGGAGAGAAGCGTTTCATGACTTTCCTGCCTGAGCTGGCTTTGAACCACGTTCCTCAGATCTAGCTAGTTGTCCAGGACAGCATTCTAAATGACAAGCAGCAGTCTAATCTGGCTAGCTGAACTAGGAAAGTAATTTATTGAAGGGTTCTTGACAAACTCCCAGAATCTCCTGAAAGATCTGAGCTTGGAGACCACGTAGCCACGCACAGGGCTGCTCTAGAAAAACGACGCCGTGGCCAGCCCTTGGTGCAGCCCAAACCACAGGCCAAGTGATGGTATTGGGGCCTGGATATTGGAAGCATAGTATCCAAAGAGCCGGCAGCTTCTTCTTCCTGTGGGTCTGCACTGCCCTTCCCCCATCGCCCCCACCCCCAACATGGCCCTGTTGAAATTGGTCTTCTCTGGACCTGGGTGGCCATATGTCCCTGCAATGGCTCTGTCTGTTCAGGATCATTTATTGCTGGCATGAATACTAGCCTTGTTGTACATCCCCCCAACTCAGCTCGTGGGCCCTATTACCCCTCATCTGTCACTGGATCCTAGATAAATCTCATAGAACACTAACCTAATGACCTGGTAAGCTCCCCCTGGACTAGCTGTTCTCATGTGGCTGAACTCTATCCATCGTAAGGCCTCAGAAACATAGGGTACCCTTCCTTGCTCATCCCCTTGCCAAGTTTCTTCCTTCTTTTTGCCTGGGCCCAGCTGCAGGAGTTCCTCGCTTAGAACAATGCCAAAGGTGTTACTCGAAGCTACACTGGCCTTGCCACTGACTAGAATGATTTGCTCACTGGTTTCCCCGGCCTGTTATCTGGATCCCACAACTGCCACCAGCTGTCACTAGAGGCTATGACCTGAATAATTCTTCATCAATAAAAACAAACAGAAATATCACAAAACCCAGCAACACACACATATCTCCTTTCCTTGTCCCCAGAGGGCGATCTGGCTTTACAATAAGCAGTGATAAATGATTGATTTTATTTTAAAATCGGTGAGTAGAGCCAGGCACGGGTGATCACACCTGAATCCTAGCTACTCAGGAGGCTGAGATCTGAGGATGGAGGCTCAAGGCCAGACCAGGCACTAAGGTCCATGAGACTCTTATCTCCAGTTAACCACCAGAAAACCAGAAATGGAGCTGTGGCTCAAGTGGAGGAATACTAGCCTTGAGCTGAAGAGCTCAGGGACACACCCAGCCTAGAGTTCAAGTCCCACAACTAACAACAACAACAACAAAAATCCCAAGTACTAGTGACTCCTACTTAAAATCCTAGCTACTTAGGAGGCTGAGATCATAGGATCAAGGTTCAAAGCCAACCCTAGGCAGACAAATCTCCAAGATTCTTATCCCTAATTCACTAGCAAAAACCTGGAAGTATGGTTCAAATGGTAGAGCATCAGCCGTGAGAGAAAAAGAGCAAAGCATGAGTGCAAAGCACTGAATTCAAGTTCCATTTCCTCCATCCCCTCCTCCCAAGCCTATTATCAAGTTACAGCTTTGTGACAAGACACACTTCCAAGAGTGTTGGAGGGATGCCTCCCGCAACTCTTCCCATTACTTTGTCAACCTAAAGTAAGGGAGTCAAGGTCATGGGTTTTAGGGCCAGAACGACCTTGGTCAATTCTTCTGGACCTTCCTTTCCTTTACCTGTAAAAGGTGAAGGTTGAAAAAATTATCTATAAAGATGCCATCCAGTTCAGGAAATGAATACTCCCATCAGATTCCTGGAAGGGCCATTTCCATTGTTCTGGGAAAGTTGCCTGTTGATCCCAAATGGAAGTTTTCCTGACCCTTTTTTTTTTTTTTAACTTTTTGGATTTTCTAGTTTGTAACGTAAGCAGGTACTATTTTTATAATCTTGGGGAAAACATTCCACAATTTAAAAAAGTGTGTGTGTGTGTGTGTGTGTGTGTGCACGTGTGGGAGTCCTAGAGCTTGAACTTAGGGCCTGCGTGCTGTTCCTGAGCTTTTTTTTGCTCAAAGCGAGTGCTCTATCTCTTGAGCCACAGTGGTTATTGGTGGTTAATTGAGGCATCTTATGAACTTAGCTCAATCCTGATCTCAGCCTCCTGAGTAGCTAGAATTATAGGTGTGAGCCACTGGCACAAAAGAATCGCTTAACCCTGCATCCGTCCCCAAGTGCTGGCGTCCTCAAGATCCCAAACACCCTGAGTTTAGAAAGACTTTGTTTCCAGTCCTCTGGTGAGTTGGGAGGAGGGGGCTGTGCAGTAGGGAAAGAGGGAAGGAGTCATTAGCATCTGCTTTCCTCCACTGACTGACTGGCCACACTGCCACACGCAGTCATCTCTGTGCAGTCCATGGAGGCTATGTCCTGTGGGAGTCAGCCAGCCAAACCTACCCATTCTCAGGCAAGAGGCTCTGTGCCCACCAGATGGCCTGGGCATACAGGGGATTCCGCCCAGGAGAATACAGCGTTTTAAATCTGAAAAACGCTGACCTAGAAATAAAAAAACCATAATCAAAAGCCAGTGCTGGTGGCTTATGCCTGTAATCCTAGCAAAACTATAATCCTAGCTATTTAGGAAGAGGTTGGAGATCTGAAGGTCAAGATTCAAATCCAGCAAGGGCAGTAAAGTCCATGAGATTCTTATCACCGGCTAACTACTAAAAAGCTGGAATAATGCTGTGGCTCAAAGTGGTAGAGCATTAGCTTCAAGCACAAAAGTTCAGGGACAGAGCCCAGGCTCCGAGTTCAAGTCCCAGAATCAGCATGCACACATAAAAATCATAATCAAGCTCAGTGCTGGCTCCCACCTGCAACCCTAGCTACTCAGGAGAATGAGATCTGAGGACTGAGGGTCAAAGCCAGCTTAGACAAGAAAGTTTGTGACTATCTCCAATTAACGAGAAAAAAAGCCTTAAATAGAGCCATGTCTCAAGTGGTAGAGTACCAGCTCTAAGTCAAAAGAGCTAAGGGACAATGCCAAAGATCTCTGAGTTCAAGCCCTGGTACTGTCCACACAAAAACCCCAAACCAACCAAACCAAACCAAAAACAACCAGTGTCGAGATGTTTTCATATATGCACTTTTTATATTTGTCTTCTAAGTGCAGAGAATAAAATATGCCCAGCACACACCGCACACAGTGAGTTCCAGAACCTAGAGAAGGCATAAAATACATTAGTGAGAGACAAGGGGGCTGGCAGCTGGGCAGAGCAGAGTCCTGGCTGTGTCCTTGCTAACTGTGAGGCTGGACAAGTCACTTCCTTTGGGAGACTTTTCTCATTTCATTAAATGAGATCTCCTGTCACATGAGCCACAAAGTGGGATGAAACAGATGCCCAGTAAATGCCAGTGCCGTCTGTTCTGTTCTGGCAACTGCACCTGTCTTGGTGGCCCCAAGGAAGCAACATACAGGGTCTGGTGGAAACAACTCTCTCCAGGTGTTGCTTCCCAGCGAGAGGCCAGTGCCAGGGGCCAGCCCTGCCCATTCACCATACCCCCCGCCCCACTTCCTTACTACAGGTCAATAGCCCTCAGGCCACACCTCCGCAGACAGGATCATTCAGGTTTTATTTATGACAACTTAGAACACACACATCCAATCGTGAGACGGAAATGTACAACATGAGGCTTAAATAACTTTCATACACTATGTACAATCATCAGCAGAGGTACAAAACATATATATACACCTTGTGCTACCACTTCGTAGAGGACTGCGTGAGCTGCATGAACCCAGCCCGGGCGGGGGCGAGGGCAGGCAGAGCAGGAATCTAATTCATGTCAGGGGTCTCTTCTGACCCTCTGCTCTCCAACAAGCCGTGTCTATTCCCCACTTTTCTGGCAAGGCCCTTGGGACTCAAGTTGGAAGGACTGACTGGAGGGATGGTGGGGCTGGGCGGGGAGATTCTAAGTGCTAGACGTGGAGGGAGGCTGGGCCCAGGGGACTGAATAAAGATGCCAAAGAAACAGAACCTCCCCTGTAGATTCTGTTCTCGTATGTAAAGGAGTGGAGATGATCTCCAGGCCTGTGGAGAGCAAGGCCACTGACCAGGAAGTGGAGCCACGGGGAAAAAGCAGGAAAGAAGTTTTTGTGGGACATGGCAAAGGGCCAGCTGCCCCAGGAGTGGGTCATGTGGCAGGAGGGATTTACTGCTCCCACTGGGCAGGCTCTGCCCAGGCAGGGAGGTGGCATGCACCCAGCCCAGACTCCACAGTGGCTTGGCTGAAGACACTTTCCAGGGTTTGCCACCACAGGGGATGGCAGGAGAAAGTCCCAGCGAATCAGCGTTGTCCCTATGTGGTTTTGTGCTTTCAATTATTGTCTGTCCAAGCCGCACAGCCCAGGTGTGCAGCATGGCCCGACAGCTGAGGACACACAGGGCCCAATGCAGCCGAGGCAGCCGAGGCAAGGACGGGTGGGTAGAGGCCGCTCCCAGGTCCATGGCACGGTGGTGGCACCCTCACCATGTTAAGGGCTTGGCAGTGCCAGCCTCTCTGCCTTCCCTCCCTCCTCACCCATGTTTCAATGCAGCTGTGGGCTCAGAGTTTGCAGATGGTGGCTGGAGGAGTGCATCACTCCAACACTGACCTGGTTAATACTGAGAACGGGGTCCAGGCCCAGCACTGCACGGAAGGCCCTGGTAGGATGGAAGGCAGACGCTCTGCCCAGGAGATGGGGAATCTAGGTCTAAGCTTTTTGGCTCTATGGAGCTTTGGCCTGGCCTATGGCCAGGTGCTTAAAGACCAGAGGTGTAGGGTTTGGGAAGGACCTGTAATACACAGATGTGGCTTGGCCCTCAGGTTTTAGGATGGCACAGGAAGTTGTGGGCTGAATCTCAGAAGTACAAGTACAAACCACAGGCCAAGCCTGGGTCTGAGCCAGGGCAGGCCAGGCTACGCTGAGACACAGGCATGCGCAGTCTAACCTGGGGCCTGGCTCACGGGAGCGGCCTCTGAGCCCACCCTGCCGGCCCACGGCCCTGCCATTGTGCTCAAATCACAACTGGTTTGTGCTTCCAACACTTCAGATGCTTGTGCAAGGAGGGGGGGCAGAAAGGGACCCCTGCCCGATTATGTACCTCCTGTACCTCAGGCACCCTGAAAAAGCGAGCAGGGTCTCCAATGCCCACTGAGTGCCACTCGGCGTGGCTCAGGGAGGATGGCAGCGAGGCTCCCAGGGGACTTCAAGTTTAGTTCATGACACACAGAGACAGCAGAGCCCGCCCTGCTGTGAGGTAGAGACCCATCAGAAATGCAGAAAGGGGCAAGGGCAAGAGCACCTTGAGCACCTCTCGAGGGGGCCCTAAGACCAAAGTCTTGCAGCTACAGTACAGCTGCCCCAGGCTGGGGCAGCCCTAGCCCCACAGGCGGGGCACAAAGTCTCTCATGTTTCTTGGTTTGTAAACAGTCATGCAGGGTCAGAGCTTTACATCAGGCGAGGGAGGATGGACTGAAGGGAAAGGATGAGGTTCCTTCTGGGAGCTGGCAATCTCCCAGCACCCAGTCACAGGCAGAAGAAGAAGGAGGAGGAGGAGGAAGAGGAGGAGTTTGGTCCAACACAGGCAGACTGTCCAGATGGCAGGAGACGGGGATCTGAGGTGCCTCACCCAGCACCTCAGCTCACCCAGACTCCATTCCGCGTCCAACAGGTGCCACCAATAGGACCGAATCTTTAACTGTGGACAGCTCCAGGGGAGACGAGCGGCCTCACTGGGCTGGAGCCTGACCCTCTCGAGACACCAGGGGCTGTGTGGACAGGCCCTGGTCACAGAGGGAGACGAGCAGAGGACAGCAATACTGAGCCAGTGCAGTCACCACGTCCTCTGAATGGAACTGGGGCTCCTGGCTTCCGGGTGGCTGGGAAGCAGAAGACCAAGGAAGCAAGGGGAAAAACAGCCTGGATGGGCTTGGGGGTGGGGGGGCGATGGAGAACCCAAGGCCGCTGTGCCAGCAGGGGGCGCTGTCTCCACAGACCCACCCCCACACCAGGAAGAAGACATAACCAATTCCTCTCTTTGCTAATCTAGAAGGCAAGGTTATACCCTAGGCTGGCTTTTAACAGCTTGAAAACCTGCATCCAGAATGACCAGAGGGAAGAGTCGGGAAAGACTCTTTGCCCTGCAGGGGTGAAGACATGGTTGGTGGGAGAATAGGGTGGTTTGCTAGGAAGTCACCCCGCCCAAGAGGCTCCCTGGCCCTGGGCTGAAGGGCAGCAGTGGGCATGAGACCCTTGAGTAGAAGACACATGTGGAGTGGCGGGCATGGCTGGCTTAAGGCTGCCCAGCACGGTGCCAGGCCCCAGGACGGAGGAAGGCACTGTGGCATGAGGCGCCTAGAGGCCCGGGCTACACTGAAGGGTCCCATGGGCAGAGCTGGGGAGAGGCCAGAGCTGCAGAGTGGAGGGACAGCTCCTGACTGCGCAGCTGAGGAGGTGGCACTGAGCTGGGGAGCAAGCCCTCCCCCCCTGCACCCCGCAAGAGCTGCGAGAAAGAACATGTGGGAAGAAACTTCAAGTTAGTTTCCAGTATCAACATCAAAACATAAAAATTAAACAAAAACAAACAACAACAACAAAAAACCAAGCCTGGCACCGGTGACTCGCACCTACAATCTTAGCTACTCAGGGGGCTGAGATCTGAAGATTGTGGTTTGAAGCCAGCTCGGGCAGGAAAGTCCATGAGACTCTTATCTCCAATTAACCAGCAAAAAAGCTGCAAGTGGAGCTGTGGCTCAAGTGGTAGAGTGCCAGCCTTGAGTGAAAAAGCTAAGGGTCAGCACCCAGGCCCTGAGTTCAAGCCCTAGTACCAGCACAAAAAATAAAAATTAAAAAAATAAATAAATAACTGAAGTATTCCTGACCATGTCCCCAAAGAAATCTTTCTGGTAGCTCCACTGTGAGCATGCTGGAAGTGACACCACGGAATGGTTGAGGCCACTGGCATAAGCTGTTGGTGATTACAGGGCTCAGAATCACCGGCTGCCGACACCTGGTTTTCATGGTTACCTGAGGGCTACCTTGGGGGGCTCAGAGGCAGGTGCAGTGGCTCTGTAGGCGGGCCAGGAGCTGATGTGGGGGACCCCAGCTAGTTGGGGCATGGGTAGGGCTGGGGCAGCCTTTCCTCCCCTAGAAGGCCTCAGCCTGTACCCATGGGCCTGGAGGAAGGGGCAGAGCTGGTCCTGCAGGACACAATGTGGCCAGGAGAGGAGGCCAGGGGGCTACTAGGGAGGTGTGGAGAGGGGATAATACCCTTTGGCTTCACAGCTTAATTTTCCCTCCCTCCCACCTCTCTCCCTAAGAGGTTCCCAAGAGGTGGCAGGGGGGGAGAAGGGGGTGCAAGGGGACAGCATCCTGTGGGAAGGCCAAGGGACAGGAAGCAGAAAGGGCTGCCCCCTCTGTCCCCAGAGCAGCTTCTGTGCGGCACTGCGCAGGCTGACCTAACTTCTGGGGTGGGCCGCCTGCAGCCGCCGGATGCTCCAGAGCTTCACTGTCAGGTCACTGGGGAGAGGACAGAGAGCGGCTGGTCAGACCTCAGTGGGCCCAGCTGGGTGGCCCCCTGACCCTGGACTGATCCTCCACCTTCCCTGGGCTGGGCAGAATGTGGTGGACTGCACGGTGGAGTGCTGGGCAGAAGGCTGCCTGGGGTCTCAGACTGCACAGGACAGGAACCCTCCTGAGCTGTCTTGTTGCTGCTCTGTGGTTTTGTCTAGGCCTGAATGTTTTCCCCACCCCACTGCTCTTGGCTACCTGACACCCCTGCCCTGGGCTCTGGCCAGCAGAAGAGGGGAGGGCAGGGCCCTGTCTCTGGGTTAGCAGGACAAGCAGGGAGAGGAGGAAAGAAGAGTAAAATAATCTCATACCGTGAAGAAGCAGCTCAGATCGAAGTGGGGGGAAAGACAGGGGAAAGGAGAGAGGGGGAAGGAAGGAGGGGAAGATGGAGAGAGGAGACGGGAGAGATGAGGGTCAGGGCAGAGTGGTGGCGCGGCCCTTTATGGCCAAGACTCGGCGTGGAAGGCAGGGGGTGAGTCCAGGGACGTAATTCCACAACTTTACCCGGCAGTCACTGTTGGGGGGGAGAGAGGCGGAGAGGCAGAGAGGAGAGGCAGGAGGACACAGGGTGGGGGTCAGAGAGAGAAGGGACACATGGTCGGAACAAGAAGGAAAAAGAAGAAACCCGTCTGAGTAGCACCCCCGGGACCAGCTCTGGGGCTGGTGGGTGGTTGCTCTGGGGGTCTGCTCTGTGGTCTGCGAGCTACCAGGACAAGTTAGAGACAGGGAACCTCTGTGTGACGAGCAGGAGAGGCGTGGGGACAGGTGACAAGTTTGGACTGCAGCCAGCAGTTCTATGGCAGGCTCTGCAGGGAAGCCTCCCGTGCACACAGGGAGGGTGATGGGATAGGCAGTGCCCAGGCGGCTGGAGCAGCCAGCACTCACCTGGAGGCTGTGAAGATGTGCTTGCTGTTGGTGCAGATGGCGTTGATGGGGCTGTCGTGGCCCTTGATCTCACCGATGGGGGTGAAGTTCTCCACGTTCCACACCTTGATGACGCCTGCGCGGCAGGCACTCAGCAGCATGGGGCGGCCGGGGACGAAGGCCAGGGCACACACCCAGTCCTTGTGTGCATTGGGGATTTGCTGTGTGAGGATCATGGAAGGGAGGTGAGGAGGAGGAGGAGGGGGAGGAGGAGGAGGGGGAGGAGGAGGAGGAGGAGGAGGAGGAGGAAGACTGCCTTGGGGTCCCAGGAATACACAAGCCCTTGTTGACGGGTGCTTCCAGACTTGGTAGCTGCCATGCAGGTAGGCATCCCGTTGGAGCTGGGTGGTGCTGGGCTGCGTGGGGAATCTCAGACACCCAGAGTTGGTCTCTGCCCCAGCTCCCAGGTTCAAACCTCAGAGTCTGCATAGCACAGAAGCCTTTAGCCCTCGGATGAGCCAGGCTGAAATAGAGAGTCTAGCACTTAACCTTCACCTTCAAGCCCAAGCCTGGAAGCCAAGCTGCTATTGAGAGCAGGCTGATGATGCCAGCTGTGGTCCACCACTGGCCTCAACTACTGGGCAGCGGGAGAGGCTGGGGACAGCAGGGCAAAGGGGAGAGCAAGCATCCTCGGGGGACTCTGCCAGCCATCTGCCAGGAGCTTTCTCCCCCCTCCCACCACACCTGGATGAGTTCCTGCTGCTCCAGGTCCCACTTCTTGATGCCGTTGTCCCTAGAGCCACTGAACAGGATGCCTCCCTGGATGGCGAGGCACTCGATGCCGTCATAGTGCGGGGGCTCGAAGTTGTGAGTGGGGCCAATGGTGCCAGTCACACAGTCACCTAGCTGGAACATCTGCAGGAAGAGGGTGGGCAGGGAAGCTGGAAAGGGGCCGAGGGAGGCCCAGGTAGGTGACAGTTTTGCTGCTGTAGAAATCTCACCCGTAGTCTAGCCACCTCTACTATCCTTCTTTTGGGGAGAAGGGGAAGTACTGGGATTTGAACTAAGAGCCTTGACTTGAGTTCATGATCTCTGCCTTTTTCATTTTTATTATGATTATGATTATAACTTTTTTGCCAGTCACAGGGTTGGAGTCGAGGGGCTGTCCCCGAGCAATTTGGCTCAAGCCTAGCATTCTCTTTACCACTCTGAGCCACAGCCCCACTTCCGGGTTTTTAGTGGTTAACTGGAGATGAGTCTCATGGACTGTCCTTCCTGGGCTGGCTTTGAACCACGAGTCTCATATTTCAGCCTCCTGAGTAGCTAGGATTATAGGCATGAGCCAGCAGTACCCAGCTTCAGTTTATTGTTTTTAGGTAGGGCCTTGAACTACAATCTTCCCATCTCTTGCTTCCCAAGTAGCTTCCATTTCCCTTTTATATGACTTCTTCAGTTTCTGGCCACATATTGTCTCTAACTTCATAATCAGGAATTCAGTATATATGTTGTCTAGCCTGTTTATTTATTTGTTTGTCATGGGACTTGAACTCTGGGCCTGGGCACTGTCCCCGAGCTCTTCAGTTCAAGGCCAGTGCCCTATCCCTGGAGCCACAGCCCCACTTCCCGTTTTCTATTGGTTAACTGGAGATAGAGTCTCAGGGTCTTTAGTGCCCGGGCCAGCTTTGAACCATTATCTTCAGATCTCAGCCTCGTGAGTAACTAGGATTGTAGGTGAGAGCCACCGGGCCGGGCTTGTTTATCATCTTAACAGTTGCTTTGCATCCCCTCAGTGAATTTTCCATTTATCCTTAGGTATTTAGGCTGTTTATTAGCTTAAATAAATACATTTGTTATCTATTCATTATTGCAGTACTGGAGCTTGAACTCGGGGCCGCATGCTTGCTTGGCTTACTTGTTTGGCTGGCATTCTACCCCTTAAGCCATGCCTCTAGCCTAGATTTTTTTATTGGTTATTTTGGAAATGGTGTCTCGGTACTTTTTCTGCCTTGGTAGTTTTGAACTTTGAGCCCCTGGATCTTAACTACAGGCATAAGCCCTAGTACCTTGTTTTTTGGGGGGGTGTTTTAAGTTGTCTTCTATAACTTCTTGCACATGCCTCTGGCTTTCTGGGAGTGCTCCCTACAGCACAATTCCCCCAAAGTCTCATTATTTTCATGAGTGTTTCCAAGGCAACCCTGGAGGTCAGACTATAAATAGTCCCAGCTGGGCTTAAGAGCGACGCCTCAGGTACCTTCACATAGTGGTCCTTGGAACCGGTCACCACCAGGTCATGCTGGCTGGCAGTCTGGGTGACAGTCAGACACATCACAGGACCGATGTGGCCCGTCAGCTTGCCAATGGGCTGGAACCTGCAGGGGAGAGGTGTGGCCAGGAGGAGTGGGTTAGACCAGCTGGGGGCCAATGTTGCCTTGTACCCATGGGCCTCTGAGGAGAGGCACAAGCTCACAGCACTGTGGCCAGTCATCCTGCCCATCCGAGGGCGGGCCCTCCCAGGCCGGGCCTCCTCCTCAGATGCCTACTGACCTGCTGAGTTCCCAGATGCGGACGGCATTGCCCGAGGCAACATACAGCATGGTGCCGGAGGGGCTGAGGGCCATCTGGTTGATCTGATGCTCTCCCTGGGCACTGGTGATGGCACGGGTGGATGTGGCAGCACAGGCGTCTCCAGAGATCACCTGGCCGGAGGACCTGCCATGATAGTGAGGCAGAACCAGAGGTCAAAATGGTCCAGCAACAGAACCTCAGTACTTCCTCTTCTTTCTCCTCCTCTTCTTCTTCTTCCTCCTCTTCCTCCTTCTTCCTTTTTTTCTTTTGCCAGTCCTGGGCTTGGGCTCATGGCCTGAGCACTGTCCTTGGGCATTTTCAAGGCTAGAGCTTTACCATTTGAGCCACAGCACCACTTCTGGCTTTTTTTCTGTGTATGTGGTACCAAGGAATTGAACCTGGGTCTTTGTGCATGCTAGGCAAGCACTCTACCACTAAGCCGCACTCCCGGTCCTCCTTCTTTTTTTGGTCATGAGACTTGAACTCTGTCTGTCTGAGCTCTTCAGCTCAAGGCTACCACCCTATCCCTTGAGCGACACTGTCACTTCCAGCTTTCTGGTGATTAAGTGGAGATAAGAATCTCATGGACTTTGAACTGGGATCCTCAGATCTCAGCCTCCCAAGTAGCTAGGTATACAGGTGTGAGCCACTGCACCTGGCTGGAACCTCCCTTCTTCCAGGAAGCCTTCCCTGACAAAGGAAGATCACTAGCAGCAAGTCAAGGGAAGACCTCGCTCTGCTCTTTGCCACACAAACCAGTGTGGCCTGTCACTAGGCCCAGGTGGGCTTGGACAGGCCAGAAGACCAAGTCAGGAGGCCCGCTTTAAACTGGACTTTGTAGAAATCACCAAACACCCCCGAGTCTTCGTTTCTTCATTATTAAGAAGTGATCAGACTCAACTACTTCTTTCCTAGGATTTATTTCTTTTTCTTTCTCCTTCCTTCCTTCCTTCCTTCCTTCCTTCCTTCCTTCCTTCCTTCCTTCCTTCCTTTCCTCTTTCCTTCCTTCTTTTTTTTTTTCCCCTGGGGCTTGAACTCAGGACCTGAGCACTGCCCTTGGTTTTTCTTAAGGCTAGCGCTCTACCACGAGCCACAGCACCACTTTTGGCCTTTTCTATGTATGTGGTACTGGGGAATCGAACCCAGGTCTTTGTGCATGCTAGGCAAGCACTCTATTACTAGGCCAAACTCCTAGCCTTTCTTTTTCTTTTTTCTTTCTTTCGTTTTTTGTCAGTCTGGAGGCTTGAACTCAGGTCCTGGGCAATGTCCCTGACTCTTCAGCTCAAGTCTAGTGCTCTACCACTTGAGCCACAGAACCACTTCCTGTTTTCTGGTGGTTAATTGGAGATAAGAGTCTCAAGGACGGAGATCTCAGCCTTTGGAGTAGCTAGGATTACAGGTGTTGAGCCACCAGCGCTCACTGTCCCTTTGCTTCTTTTGCTCAAGGATAGCATCGAGCCATAGGACCACCTCCAGCCTTTTCTGTTTATGTGGTATTGAGGAATCAAACCCAGGGCTTCATGTGTGCAAGGCAAGCACTCTACCAAAAAGCCACATTCCCAGTACTATTTTTTTTTTTTTTTTTGCCAGTCCTGGGCTTAAGCTCAGGGCCTGAGCACTGTCCTTGGATTTTTCTCAAGGCTAGAGCTCTACCACTTGAGCCTCAGCACCACTTCCGGCTTTTTCTAAGTATGTAGTACCAAGGAATTGAACCTGGGTCTTCATGCATGCTAGGCAAGCACTCTACCACTAGGCCAAATTCCTGGCCCCTATTTTTCAATTTCTTAAAGAGCAGTTTCGGGCTCATATCAAAACCCAGAGGAAGGTACCTCCTTTGCCACACAGGAACAGCCTCCCTGTCACCAGTTACTAGTGCCAGACTCCAGTGTGGTGCCTTTATTACAGCTGATGAATCCATCTCCCTGCCCCCCAACCCACTGTTTGCTCTGGGTTTATTCCTGGTATTGTATATTCTGTGGGCATGGAGAAATATGTAATAACTAATACTACCAACCATTATAGCATCATATAGAAACATTTTCCTAGTTTAAAAGATCCTGGGCTGGGAATTTGGTCTAGTGGTACAGCGCTTGCCTGGGTTCGATTCCTTGGTACCACATACATAGAAAAAAGTCGAAAGTGGTGCTGAGGCTCAAGTGGTAGAGCTCTAGCCTTGAGAAAGCCCAAGGACAGTGCTCAGGCCCTGAGTTCAAGCTCCTGGACTGGCAAAAAAAAATAAGATCCTTTCTCTTTCCTTTCTTCCTTCCTTCCTTCCTTCCTTTCTTCCTTTTTTCCTTCCAGTCCTGGGGCTTGAACTCAGGATTTTGTGTTCTTGCTTGGCTTTCTCACGGAAATCTGGCACTCTACTACTTAATCTACGCTCTACTTTCAGCATTTTGATTATGCACTGGAGATGAGAATCAGATTTGTCTGCCAGGGCTAGCTTTGAACCTTGATTCTCAGATCTCAGCCTCCTGATAGAGTTCCAGGTATAAGCTATGGGCACCTCGTTTCCCATTGCTTTGTAAGGATCAAATTAATGTACTAAAAATACAATTCTCGAAGCATGACTTTTACGAGGATTCCTGATTGTATCTCCCAGGCCTGCCTCACACTGTCAGTCCTGGTCTTAAGTTTGTCCTGGGTGACTCATCTGCACAGAGAGGTTCCACCATGCTTCATTTTCCTTCTTGGCTCATCTCACAGGATCTCAAAGGCTCATCGAAATACTGGTCCTGCCAAACTAAGGGGTCCTAGCTTGTGCTGCAGTCAAGTCAAATCCACCAGCCATTAAGGCTCTTTGCTCCCACTTTGCCAGGCTTGGCTATGTCTAACTGTCATCGGGGTGGCAGCCAGCATGGTGAAACAGACAGGGAAACTTACGTGAGGGTTCGAACACACTTGGCTGAATCCCGGATGTCCCACACCTTGACGTAGCAGGTGGACACGGAGAACACAAGTCCCGAGTGGCTGCAGTACTTGATAGAGACCACGTTGTTGGGGTGGCCCTTTAGAGCTGCGATCTCCTGTCCAGTAACCAAATTCCACATCTTGCAGCTCCGATCTGCAGGAGGTGGGAAAGATCCAAGAGCAGAGGAATGGAGTCAGCCACTGGGGTGAGGCGGCTCCCCTGGTGAGAGGGAACTGGCCAGGCTAGCAGGGAGAGGTGGAGAGAGATCTGGGGGAAGGAACTCAGTCTAAGTGCGAAAAAGAACATGCACCCGTAGCTCTCCTGAGAACTTTAGGGGAGAGAAGCAGGTGAGGACTTGAGACTGGTGAGTTCATGAAGCATTGCCAAATAGAATCCCTAAGGCTTCCAGGCTCATTCTTACAGATGCCAATAAGACCACCTACATGAACAATGGCAAGCGAATCTTATAAGAAAAATTTAGACGAACCAATCAGTCACACCCTTACTGACAAAGCAAGAGACGAACATGATAAGTAAGTTGTCTCCAATCCTTCTGCGTGTTTATATAATAAATACATATTTATATATAAATATATAGTATATATTATACATATGCATATATATGTATGTGTAAGTATATATGTATTTATATGTAAACAGATATCTATATGTAAGTATATATATTATACACACACACACATATATATAATATCCTCATCCTCTCTCTCCTTAGATGCCTGTTTCTATTCTGCACGCAATACAATTTGTCTATTATGCATGCAGTATACATCTACTATGCATGTCTACTGTATCTAAGTCACAGAAACCACAGAGCTAAAGCTGCTCGGTGACACTGAGACTGGTGGCGTTTGACGTCTGAGACTTTAGGTACCTGAGAAGCTCCCTACAACTTCTAAGGAAGGGTGGGGAGGTCTGGCTAGGGATGGAGGAGGTAGGAGTCTAGAGACAAAGCCAAAAACAAGGGGGAGAAGCCAGTTGTGGTTCCCTCACTCTATAGCCTCACAGCCCACATTGAGCAGAGGCAGTTGGGATGGATGTGGGAGTCTAACCCTAAGGCCCTTGGGCTTCCACATACCTTTGGACCCAGTGAAAAGCAGTTCATCCGTGGCATCCAGGCAGAGGATGGGCTTGGTGTGACCCTCGGCCGTGGAGACGCACTGCAGCGGGGCTGTCCTTGCACCCTTAGCTCCTCCGACAGGAGTGATGACGCCCCTTCCCAGGAGAGAGGGAGAGAGGACAGGCGGGTCAGCCAGGCTGATCAGGCACTCAGGAGAGAAGGGGCTGGGCAGGGAGGGGATGAAGGCTAATGGTCCTAAAGCCTCTAGCAGAACTCCACCAGGGGCTGAGAGCCAGGAAATGCTGCGCAGGGCAAGGAGGGTGCCTGCCTTGTACAGCAACCTGTCCAGCACCCTGGGCACTTCCAGGAGGCGCTGAACATGTTAGGCATGGTGGGAAGAGCTGGAGGCTTAAGGGAGGTGGGAGGAGGCAGTTCCCGTCCCAGGCTGCCTGGCCTACATGCAGCCTGCGACAGAACTGCACGCTGGCCCCGGTGGAGCAGGACAGAGCAGCGCAGGTGCTAGAATCCACCCTGCAGCGGTGATCAGAATCTTTAGGTTACTTCAGTTGACAAGAGTGGGGGGAGGACAGCTGTCACCAGACCTGAGGAGGGAGGGAGGCTGGGCCATCACCTCCTCACATCCCAACACAACTCTTCCATTTGCTAGCCACTGGCTTGGGGCTGGCCCCTCCATCAGTGAAACATACAGGAGTATGAATGCACACATATGCATGCATGCATGTGCATCCACACACACACACACACATGCGCACGGAGGTCTACCATGGACTATCAGATCAGCATGAAAGGAATAAAACCCCCTGGAAGCCCCAGCTCAGCCGAGGATGGGGAGGTCTGGGCTATTTGGACCTAAAATAGTGCTCATGGTGCTCTAAGAGGAAATGTGGCAGAGCGCAGACGACAAGAGGACTTGGCTACAGTAGCCTCCCGGGGTTCTGACCGGGCCTGTTTCACCCTCTCAGGGAGGGTGTCTGGGATAAAACTGGCCAAATTATGTCTGAAAACATATTCTTCATTAGCACAGGATTTGCTAAAAAGGCCAGGGCCCCTTGACCAGGCTCACCACTAGGATGGTAGTCAGACACACGGGCTGCCAGCCTGGGTACTGGTACACATAGCTGCCCATGCTGCCCCCAGCTCTCGGCTCGTGACACTCTTTGGGCCCAGTTTGCCAAATATTTCATGGAGCTGGAGAACAGGGAGCCTTTCCTTCTAAGAGAGGCTGGCATGCACGTGCTAGCGTCTCCTCACAATACCACCAACCCCAGTGCTGCGAGCTCCCGCCCCCTTGCCTGGGTCCTGAGACTCCACCTTGTTATGGGTTTCTGGAGGCCCTGACCCTCATCTCTGTGCATCCCACTGGCTGAGGGGGAGAGGCATCTGCACACCTTGTACCAAGTGATATGGGCAGGGGCCTGGCCTGCTTTGGTGCCTTCTCAGGGACAAAGCTTTCAGGGCTTGCCTATGGGGGCAAGCTGAGTCACAAGAGCCCTGCTCAGCCATCAACACCCCTCCTAAGGTCCCTCAGCAGAGCTCAGCCCACCCATTCCATGCCCCACTCCACCCTGCTCAGGCCAGGAGGGAGAAAAGAACAGGCCCAGCCACAAGCAACTGCACCCCTCCCCCAACCTCCAGCTCCAGCCAGGCCTGGTGCCATCAGGAGATGGCACCTAGCAGAACTCCACCTGGAGAGGAAGGAACTGTGTGGCAGGAGGAGGCCTCAGGAGGGGCAGGGGCAGGGAGGCAGGGCGCCAGGAGAGGAGGGGCTGCATGCCGAGGACTGGTGTACAGGCAGGGGGGACTGGTGCAGCGAGGGTCAGAGAAGAGAGAGAGGGGAGAGAGCGAGAGCAGGAGTCAAACACAAGAGACATTCTGTGTGTACCTCAAGACCTCCGACAAAGAGGAGTCGCTCTCATCAGACCTGGGGAGGGCAGAAAATTAGCTGGATTAGGGGAGAGAGGAAAACACACAGAGGGATGGCAGAGGTGGCAGCAGCAGGGCTCAGAGGGTGGTTATTCTCTTTGAGGGGAGTGAAGAGAGGAAGAGCGGGGAGGGCCTTCAGAGCAGAAGAGGGGGAACAGGCCAGCCTGGGAGCTGCGAGACTCCCCCAGGGGAAGATGGGGAGGGGAGAAGCGTCCCTCAGCTAGCAGGGTAGGAGGAGGGGGCTGTAGGAGATGTGGGAGGCCAGCCCACACCTAGGAGGTGGTTCAGGGGGCTATGAACTGGTTCCAAGCTCTCTGGCTGGCCCATCACACAGCTAGGGACAGCAGCCCACCCCAGCAATGCTCATACCTGCCTGAGGCCAAAGAAAGCTGTGGCTGCTCCTACCCACTCCTGGAAGATGGCTTCTGTCACACATTCCTCAGGGCTCACTGATTTACAAAGCTCACAAACCCCTGGCAGCCCACTGGGGCCGGGCTGGGGACTGGCTCTGGTCTGCACATACAACATAAGACCTGGGCCACTAGATAGGACCAAAAACTATTAGACCACCACCAGGTGGGATGGGCAGAATGCAACCCTAATTCTAATAATTCAAATACTCAAAAGGCTGAGGTTCGAAGCCCAGCCTGAGTTACAGAGTGAACAAGACCCTGTCTTAAAACCAAAATCAAATAAAATAGTGGAGTGTAGGTGGCTGTGAAGGCATGGTTGGGGAGGGTTGGCTGGGGTCACAGCTCCGCCATTGAGAGCCTAGGCTGCAGTGGGCTTCAGGAAGGAGGTGTCCAGGATAGCAGGTCGGCTGGGTTGGACCCTGGACAGAATGCTGCAGAGGGCAGGAGTGGGCTCCAGTCTGGAGCAAGCACAGGTAAGATGAAATCTGCCCCAGTGCCCAGGGCAGCGTCTCACAGTTGGAGACACGAGGCCAGTGGAAGTTGGAAGCACTGGGTGAGTGCGGGGCCCTGCTTGGCTGGCTCCCTTCTCTCTGGGCCTCATGCCTGTAGAATGGCACAGAGAGGTCAGTTCTCAGGGCTGGTTTACTGTCGCAGTGAAGCCACAGAGGGAAGGCAAGCTGGAAAGCAAGGTGAGTGCATTGTGGGAGTGACATTAGGCAATTACAGAGTGGCAACAGGGACTGTGAGTATAGGCGTGGCAGAGCCTGCTGTGCCTGAGAGGACAGACCACAAGGGCCACTGGGCATCGTGTGAAATGTCCAGGACAGTAGCAGAAGCTGAAGGAAGGGCCCTTTGAGGAAAGCAAAGACGGAGCTGAGGAAGGTGTGTCTGCCTCTCCTCAGTGCTCCCCTCCCTGTGGTAGCTTCTACCTTGTCCTCTCCTGAGGTCCCAGCATGCACCAGGAAGGGAATGCCATCAGTCCCGAAAGGACTAGGGATGTCAGGCCTCATCATTCAGAAGGGCAGGAAGAGCAGGGTTGGGGTAGAGGGGGTCAGCTTAGCTACCCCTGCCTCCAGCAAGGCTCAGCCATAGACTCCCATCCCCCTTGGAGTTCCCTCCCTAGCCTGCCCCTCAGTCCTACTCTTACTTGTCCAGCGCTGACCCCTGGCTCTGATTGCTAGTGAGCCGAGAGAAGACATTGCGGTCATTCCTGGGGCGAGTGGGAGGGGAGGAAGGAGGTGTGAATCCCACGTCTGTGGACCTGGGGAGTGGGGACAGAGAGCAGGTCTGTTAGTGACCACACCCCTTCCTGCAGGCCCACCCCTGTGCTGTGCCTGGATCAGAAAAGCCACAGCACGGAGCCTGCCGTGAGTCACTGCAGGGCCTTGCTCCAGACAAGCCCCTCGAGGCGAGGTGGACCATCTACTGTTGGAAATGCCTTCGCAATCTCCCATCAATGCTCCTGGGTTTCCTTTTATCCAATTATTTTAGGATTTGCGTGAAACAGCAAAAAGTTGAGTCGCTCCATACACAAGTGCCCAGCTGAGGTTGTTTCAGCAAGGATGCTGGAGAAATATATTGTTAGTATTGTGTTAGCACTGCTCTGCTCTGAGATGGTGATTTCAGTACCCTTATGCATCCTAGGCAAATGTTCCACCTTTGAGCTATACCCATATCCTTTTAAACTGTTTTTTATTTGTCTGTTTTTTAGTTTTGGGGACAGGTACTACTAAGTTGACTAGGCTAATCCACAAATCTGCAATCTTCCTATCTCAGCCTCCTGAGAGGCTGGGATTACAGGACTGTGCTACCGTAGCCAGATTAATTCATTTTTTTAAAAAATTTTAAAAATTGTTATTATAAAGGTGAAGTAAGGGAGGTGTTACAGTTGCATAAGTCAGGTAAACATTTCTTTTTGGACAATGTTCTCCTCCCACTGATTTCATTTGGAGACAGTCTCCATGCACAGTGTTAGTGCTGAGGCACTGTCTGGTGTTCTAAACATAGGCGGGGTGAGCTGTGTGGATCTGATGAGCTTCATCCTGGCCTGAGTTACAGTGCTAGGGTTGCCAACTGCATGCTAACCATCAACGATATGTGTTAAGTAAAGTATCTTTAAGTAGAAACACATAAACAAGATAGTGGATCGCAGCTGATCACCGAAAGTGTCATGACTGGAAGTTTGCAGAAAGCTAGCCTGCCTTCTCCCTAGGAGCAATGGTTTCTTATTCATGACTCAGTGTTCACAGTGACTTCACAGAACACAACTCCCAGGAACCATGAGAACTGACTGTACCTCCAAAGAGACCTTGTGAACTGCCCACCCCAGCTCTCCAGGCTCCTCTCTTTGGAGGGCTGTCATTAGGTTCAGATAAAGTTTGGCCTAACCTCTCCCACTGCAAGTATTTACAAGCCAGTGTCTTGGGCATCTGCTGAGGCTCCAGAGAAGAGGCTACTGAAGCCAGGCCCCAGTGGCTCATGCCTGTAATCCTAGCTACTGAGTTGACTGAGATCTGAGGATCAAGGTTCAAAACCAGTCCAGGCAGACAAATCTGGGAGACTCTTAGTTCCATTTAACCATCAAAAAAGCTGGAAATAGAAGTGTAGCTCAAGTGGTAGAGTTCCAGCCTTGAATGAAAATCTTTTTCATTCAAGTGAGAATGTGAGGCCCAGAGTTCAAGCCCCAGTACACTACACACACACACACACACACACACACACACACACACACACACACACACACCCCTAATGGAAGTTAAAGCCACCTATGCTGAGTGCACATTACAGTTTTTAATTATGGCTTCGCTACTGTATGGAGTTGGCACTTCCTGGGCCCATAACTGACAGAGTAGACAAGGTCCATGGGTGAAGCTCAGTAACTCAGGCCAGCAGGGCCAGAGTCAGACTTGTGTATGACCATCTACGAGTGGAGCTACAATGCCATTCATACCCCTGGGACTGACAGGATCTCTGGAGCAGATTCTAGACCATGCTCTCACCTGATGGGCTGCCCGCGGTCATATGACTTCCTCCGGGTCAGAGGGGATGTCTCTGTGCCTCGAGACTGCCGGGGGCTGGAACACAATGGTCCAGTGAAGGCCAGACCCAACCTCTGCCCCTTGAACCCACCTTCTATCCAGATCCCTTCCTTACAAAGTATTGCCCCGGGTGGGCAGGCTGACAGTCCGTGAGACCTTGTCCCGGTAGTAGGGGTCCCGGATGGAGAAGCCCACTCCATCCTCTTTGATCTCCACCAGAGAGGCCAGGGATTTGGTGATGTTCTTGGTAGAGATGTCCAATGGGGGACCCAGGCACTCAGCGGACACAGCTTTCATTTGGGCAGACAGCTTGGGCTCACCCTGGAAAGGTTAAGGACTAGGTGGCCCAATTTGCCACCACAGATAGTACACAAAGTGTGTGTGTGTGTGTGTGTGTGTGTGTGTGTGTGTGTGTGTGTGTGATCCCAAGAAGGAAACTGTGCTGCATTGGTCTTGAAAACCTCTACAGACAGCACCTCTACAGATACCTCCATAGCTCCATAGCTAAACTCCCCAGGCTTCTGGAGAATCTAAAACAACTACAAGAATGTCCTGTCCTTAGTTAGACTTTGTGAACCACAGAGTGCTCAGATTAACTCCTTGGTCACCAGTGAATCCAGACTGAAGTTCCTCCCTGCCGGCATTTAATGCAATTTAATACAGCCAAGGGCTGGTTCTGCATACTAATGGCCCCTGGCTGAGAACTGAGCTTTCTTATATATTGTTGACTCTCAGTGCTGGGGAATTAACTATCTGTAGGCAAAGTAACTGGATACTTAGACTTCCAACTTAGCCTGGGACAGAGTCTTAAGTGGAGAAAAGGAGAATTTGTTTTTTAAGCAGACCTTCTGGATATGGTAATATTACTAGGTAGAGTAGAAACAGAAGTCAGAAGTGGCTCTAGACATTTCTCCCACCTTCTATTCATCAAGAATGGGTTGCACATCTGGGTATCCCCCAATTCCAGTATAGGTCCTTTATGATACCTCATCCCAGCTGAGGCAACGCTGGGCTGGGCTAAGACCAGGACGAGTCACCGGGTCGGGACCGGCTGACTCTGCATCACCTACTGCCTCGCTTCTAGTGGAACTCACCTTAAACTTGAAGTCATCGTGGCTAGTGGAACCTTTCATGGTGAATGACTGGGAGAAGCTGAGGAAAGAGCAGAGAGAGTTTGGGATCCTGATGTTCTGTGCTTTATGTCTCTAGGCTTTCCGGGTTTCAGAGAGCCTCTGTTTCTAGGATCAGTTGCTCTCCCTCACAGTCCCAAGTGCAGGCTGACAGCCAGCCTCGCACTCCCTGCTGGGATGCCTACCTCCCCTCGGAGAACTCGGAGACCTCCTCATCTGTGCTGGCGTAGCCGTTCTCTGGGGAAGGGGAAGAGTGGAAGAGGGTTGAGAGACCCCGGTCAGAGCCTGGGGAAGGTACGGATGGCCTCCCTCCAGTATCTTTCCCACTGGGATCCCATCAGGGCTTATTGGGGAGTTCTGGGGGCACAGTGGGAAAGCCCTAAGAACTGGGAGGCCTTCCCCACACCCACACTTACCCTGCTGGACGTTGTAGATGAGCGCTTGCAGCTCAGGGTGAGCCTCTGCCTTCTCACGCAGGGCATCCAAGAGTAGGTGGTTCTGGGAGGTGCCCGCCATGTCAGTCTGCCTCAGACGTCCCTCTAACAGCCGGATCTGGGCCTCCTTCTGTGCCACTTGCAGCCCCTGAGGGCAGGAAGCAAGACTGAAGGGTAACTTCCTCACTGAGGGAGGGCTCACCCCCAGCTCCCTCAGCTCTGTGTTCTCCCAATCTATACATATGAGAGCCCAAACTCCTGTTACTCCAGAATGTGACTGTATTTGGAGGCAGGGCCTTCAGAGGATATTAGGGTAGTGTTAGATTATATTGGTCCCTAATCTAATACGACTGGTGTCCTTAAACGAAGACTGTGTGAGGACAGGGAAGGCATGTACATTAGTGATCTGGAGGAAACACATCCTCAGGCAGGGAGACGGGTGAGCCACAGCAATGCTGGGGGACTCCTGATATTCTGGTTTTCATCTTCCAGAATAGAATGTGCTCTGTCCCCCTGACCCCTAACCTATACATATTGATTCCTTCCACCTTGCACAGACTCAAGCCAGTTTTGCTGTAGTTAAGCTTGGGCCAGACACACAGAGTCAGCTGCTGTGTGCCAGGCGTCCTGTCAAGCGCTTCTATGTGTTGTCCATTGAAGCCACGTAGCCAGCTGTAACCTCTGCATTGTCATCACTCCCGTTTTATGGCTGGACAACTTGAGACTTGAAAGCTGGGTGGCTTGCCTCAGCTTGTGAGTGACGCAGAGGAGGAGGAGCCAGGCCCAGGGCACGTCCTCACAAGGGCATGTCACGGAGGCGCCTAAGCCTGTGGGCTGCCCGGGGCTCACCTTGTCAATGGATGCCTTGAGGAAGTTGTCCAGCAGGAGGCGAGCTTCGGCCAGGGAACAGGAGCTAATGACCACTGACGTATCAGTTGAGTCTAGCTCCTCCTGGGACCAGAAAACAGAGACCCCTGTCACCTGAGGCTGTCCCTATCCGTCCATCTCTACCATCTGTGCCCCCGCCAGCCCTGTGGGCACCTTGGTCTCCTCCAGCTGCACAATGGTGGCCTGGCAGTCAGTAATGCTGTCATTGATGTAGTCAATATTGGCCGCCAACACCTCAATCTCCTCCGCCAGCTCCTGCAGCCCCTTCTCCTCCTCTGGGCTCTCAGCCTGCAACCGTTCACGTTTCCTCCGAAGAGCCTCTTGCAGGAGGAACAGCTCCTCTCTTTTCTAGGGGGGAAAGGCATGGAGGAGGAACTTCAGGAGACTCTGTTGCCCTGCCCAAAGGCTCCCCAGCCACCCAAGACTCTCAGCATGTCTGGACCAGAGACGTCTGCAGAGCCACGGAAGGATGGACGGAGGGTGGGAGGGGAGAGTGGGGCAGGCGGCCCACCTTGATGAGCCTCTCCATGTCGGCCTCCAGGTTCACAATGGTCATTCTCTGCATGACAATGTCAATGACCCTCCGCTCCAGGGACTGCCACTTGAGCCTGGCGGCTTTGCTGAAGCTCTGGCTGGCCCCCTTCTTCTGGAACTTCTTTCTGGGAGGCAGAGGCAAAGGGGATTATGCTGCCCACCCTTCTCCTCTGCAGCTCTGTCGAGCTCCAGGCGGGAGCTGCTAAGACCTAGGACGAGTCCTTCCAGAACCTTGTCCTTTTTTATATGAGCTGGTCCCAACCCCACTGGAATTTCCACACTCTGCCGGCACAGGCCGGGCACGGCCAGCCAGTCTTACCTAGCTGGGCGACCACCATTGACTGTGGATGTGGGGTGGTCCCCCAGGAAGTGGTTGATTTTGCGATTCCACTGGCGCACGATGCTAGAGACTGAGCGAGCCCCTGACTCAGCCTCGGATGAGGTGGTGCTGGCAGACACCTCGGCCCCTGAATCTAGCATGGGCGGCTTTGATCCTACACGCCCTGCCACCCGCTCAGACATGGGCTTGGCCAGGCGCCGAAGTGCAGAAACCTGGGGGCAGGAGAACAAGAAACGGGGGATCCAGTGAGCAAGCTAGCCCAGAGCTGCACAGAAAGCTTGGTAGTGATAGTGGGGGGCTTGGCTGGTAAGAGAGAGGTGGCTGGCTTAGGTTCGGGTAAAAAAATCTCCTGTTTGTCTGAAGTGAAATGGATATGAGAGAAGACTAACCTACTTTTTAAGTAGTTAGCTCAAATATTTGGGGACAAAGTCTGTAATCTGTCCTGAAGCCCCAACTTTCTTGTTTTGGAAAAATGAATGAATTGAACTTTACTTCAGTTACAACAACTGGCTGCATGACAAATGTGAGCTTTCAAGTGAAAATAAGGTGGAAAATTTGTGTCTGCCTCTGTAAGTTTTGACAACTTTCCAATGTCTGATATCAACACCCAACTCTTGTTGAGAAAGGCACTTTGTATAAGCCCGATACGACTTGGGCAGAACTGTGTTTGCTGAATAAAAGAAGGAATCTCTAGGAATGGTAACCCACACCTGCAATGCCAGCACTTGGAGGAAGAGGCAGGAAGATGAAGAGTTGGAAGTCAGCCTGGGTCACATAGCAAGTTCCAGCCCAGCTCAGGCTACGCATAATGAGGGTCTGAAGAAATCAAATCAAACCCAAATAGAAATATAAAAACAAACAAGAGGTAAGAGTTAAGAGAGCAAAGCTGGGTGCCAGTGGCTCACGCCTGTAATCCCAGCTACTCAGGAGGCTGAGATCTGAGGATCATGGTTCACAGCCAGCCTGGGCACAAAAAGTCCATGAGACTCTTGTCTCCAATTAACTGGTAGAGTGTTAACCTTGAACTGAACCACTCAGGGACGATGCCTGGGCCCAGAATTCAAGTGCCACCACCAATTAAAAAAAGAATAAAAGAGTCAGGTGAGTACTAAGCAGGGATAGGGACGTGAACCAAGCTAGGAGTGCTTACCTCCTGGGTTTTCCTCCTCAGGACTATCTCCTGCTGCCGCTTCTGGGACTCCAGGGCCCGGATCTGAAACTGAGAAAGCAGAGGCAGGGTCCATACTCAGCACCGGCCTTGGGCTGCTCACAGCTGGCCAGCTCTGTAGCTGGAAGCCTGGGTTTTTCCTCATGCAGTTGCTTCTCAGGCAGCCAGATTGGCACTCTGAGTTGAGCTCCACTCACCAGAGATCGTGGTGAAGTTCCCTTGTCCTTGTAAAACAAGAATCCCTGACTATGGTGGGGAATACAGCTAGAAGGCACGGCTCTGGGAGGCTTCTCTGCTAGACCTGACCTAGCCCTGTGTGTCTGGGCTGCCGGTGGCCATGTGTGAGTTCCGGTTGCTCTCTGGGCTCATGTCTTAGTTCCTTGGAGCAGTGACTAGGGGCGGGGGTGGGAGGTGGGGGCAGGAAGGGGCTAACCTGCTGACAGCTACTCTCTACTCCAAGCATAACCACGTGACTTAGGACAGCAGGAACTGAGTCCAGCTTGGCTGTCCTAAGTCATGTGGTGGCTGGGGGCTCTGGCCCAAATGCTCAGCCTCTGCCTAGGGGGGCTGCCTCTCACCTCCTGTCGCCGCTGCTCCTTCTTGAGCTGAGCGATCTCCCGGTTCCTCTTGGTCTCTACCAGTCTCCTCCGCTGCTGCTCCTCCCGCATCTGCTTCATCAGGGCTACCTGGGAAGGAGACGAGTCCTGGACATGAGGCAGGGTTGTGGAGAGGGTGGCTCACAGGCTATAGGGCTGGCTGTAAAGATACTGGGTAAGGCTGGGAACCCACAAGGTTACCAGTTCAAAGCTCAGGTCTGGATCCTCTGATATTTCTTTTTTTTTTTTTTTTTTTTTTTGCCAGTCCTGGGCTTAGGCTCAGGGACTGAGCACTGTCCTTGGACTTTCTCAAGGCTAGAGCTCTACCGCTTGAGCCACAGCACCACTTCCAGCTTTTTTCTATGTATATGGTACCGAGGAATCGAACCCAGGTCTTCGTGCATGCTAGGCAGGCACTTTAACCACTAGGCCAAACTCCCGGCCTGCTCTGATATTTCTTTCCAGAGCAGCTAAAGTCACTGGGACAATCTTACAGCCAGGAAGGAGTGGCCCAATAGCCAGCCTTGTAGTGTACAAACTTCTGCTTTGCAAGACCCAATCCTGGCCCTAATTCAAAGCCACCATCTTCAGTCTGGCTCTTCTGGGAGAGCCTGGCTGCTGGAGCCTGTCTTCTAATAACAGCCTGAGTTTTGAACAGGGATGAAGTGAAGGTAGGGTCAGATTCTGGGGCCAGGCTCACAGTGACAGCAATAAAACCCACTATTATTTATTGAGAAGTGGCTCTATGCCAGGCACAGTTCTCATGACCATCCTATGCATGACCCTTCCTGCTTTATAAACAAGAAAATGATCTTCCACAATAAAGATGACTTAGAGACACAGAACTTAGTAATGGATGGCCAGCTTCACAGCCCAGGGTATTTTGCCTTCCCAATCTAGCTCTTCCTATGGCTCACAACGTGGCGCCATGACAGTCTATGCTTGGTCAAGCCAGGGATAGGGACTGAGCAAACAGTGCCTAGCCAAAGGCACAGTGAACACCATTAGTGGTGTCAGAGATGATGCAAACACGGCAAGCCTCTGTCCCAGGGCCCTGTAAAAATGTAGGGTTTTTGACAGCTCAAAAACTTGAATCACTCCAAAACTAATCTCCAAAGAAACAACCATCCTATTAAAAGATGGGCCAGAGACTTTTAAAGAGAATCTTCTCTGAAGAAGAAATTAGAATGGCCAATAGACACATGAAGAAATGCTCAACATCTCTGGTCATAAAAGAAATGCTAATCAAGACAACTCTAAGATTCCACCTCACTCCAGTTAGAATGGCCAGGATCAGGAAAACGAATGACAACAGATGCTGGAGGGGATGTGGCCAGGAGGGATCACTACTACACTGTTGGTGGGAGTGCAAACTCGTTCAACTACTATGGAAAGCAGTATGGCAGTTCCTCAAAAGACTAAACATAGAGTTCCCCTATGACCCAGCAATTCCACTACTTGGCATTTACCCAACCATCCAGAAACAAGGACATACTAAATCCACCAGCACAACAATGTTCATTGCAGCACTATTTACCTAGCAAAGATATGGAACCAACCCAGATGTCCCTCAGTTGATGAGTGAATCAACAAGATGTGGTATTTGTACACAATGGAATTCTATGCTGCTGTCAGAAAGAACAACACTGCCCCATTTGTAAGGAAATGGAAAGACTTAGAAAAAATCATATTAAGTGAAGTAAGCCAGACTCAAAGAAACATAGGCTCAATGGTTTCCCTCATTTGTCATAACCGGTAGAAACCTTGGGCTTTCCTAGCAGAGATTTACAATAAAGCAAAACCTAGATACATAAGGCCATATAGGATGAGGCTAAATGAAAGGACCTCCAGGATATAGAAACAAAAGCCAAATAATGAGTGATTGTTGTCCTTAATGTACTACGTTATCTCTCATCTCTTTTGCTGTCCTTGGTTATCTCATATTGTTACAGTATTTTACCTTGTTATCTGATATATTGTATACATGCTTATTTGGTTATTTGAAATAGAATAGGGAAGGGGGGAAAACAAGATGAGGGGCGGAGGATGGGTGGAAGGAAATGGGGACTAAGACATGAGAATGTTTGTGAAGTAATGCACCTTCTATCTGGTGAACATAATGTAACCCTTCTATTAATTACAATAAAAAATACATGAAGGGGCTGGGAGTTTGGCCTAATGGTTGAGTGCTTGTCTAGCATGCACAAAGACCTGGGTTCGATTCCTCAGTACCACATACATAGAAAAAAGCCGGAAGTGGTGCTGAGGTTCAAGTGGTAGAGCTCTAGCCTTGAGAAAGTCCAAGGACAGTGCTCAGGCCCTGAGCTCAAGCCCAGGTCTGGCAAAAAAAAAGAATACATGAAAAAAATGTAGGGTTGTTGATACCTTCCACTGGATGGTGGCAAGGGAATCAGAATGAAGGCCAGTCCTTTTATTCTACCACAGAGGCCTCCAGGCACCACCAGGAATGTCACCAGCCTGTCCTTCTCTGAGGACACCACGGAATGGGAGGGAGGGAGGCAGAATCTACAGAGCGAGGAATGGCTGCTGTTGGGTCTTTGAGGGCCAACGTGAGTCTTCTCCCCAAGGTTAAAGGTGCACCACAGAACTCTAGCACGCCCAGAACTGCGCCTCCCTGAGGAGGGACATCATGATCCTGGATCTGTCCACTCAACTTTTGCACATGTGGCTGAGCTCTGGGAAAGCCACAGCAGAGCTGATGGCCTAAGAGTGGATAAGCTCATTCTAAGCATCTGACAATTCAGCTTTGCTCTGCAGCTCTGAGATAAGAGGCAATCTGCCCTCTCCCATGAGACTCAAGCCCACCAGTCCAGCTCTGCAAAGCACTGGGCCCTGCAGCTATGGGAAAATTCTCAGACACTCACCCTCACTGTATCTGGGTAGACTCCTTGGCTTCTGCTCTCTGTCCTCCTGTCCCTGAAAAATCTCTGGGATGACCTCAGGCTGGCCTTTTGTGCATCCAGGATTGGGTGGCTAAGAGCATAGTCACATGACAGCACTGGGCCTCCCTGAAGGGCCTCGGCTGAGATAAAAATATGGATCCTACTAGCTTTCAAATACATCCTACATTCTGGGCAAACATTTTTCCCAGGTTTCAGACACTTTGAGAATCTTCTCAAGAAGCTCTCCAGGGTCATGTCTAGCTGTAGTGGCAGCTTGCCAGGAGAGACTGGGGCTGTCTGTTCTTCAGAGGCCTCTGTGAGGATCCAGACAGACAGAGTGGGAAACATCAGAGCTACCACAGGTTAAGTTATGGAAGACTCTTCTTTCCCAATCTCCCTCTGCACCATCAGAGGGCGCTTGGGTCCAAGAGAATCTGTGGGTATTTGAGTTACAAAGTCCCCAGTGACTATGGCATTTTGTCCACAGGGTGATGCACTGAAGCAGGTGAAAATGGGATCTTTGGGGTCTTTGGTCTGAGCATTCTGCTCAGAACCTGTGTCCTGAACCTGGCTCAGGTAAGGTGGTTGACCTCCAAGACCTCTGTGCAGTAGCTTCCTCTAAGAGGTGACATCACTGCACTGCCTCTCTCCTCCCCTGCAGCTGAGTGCCAGCCAAGTCAGCTGTGAGACCGGTTACCAAAGGCTTCTAGGATGCAGGCCCCTGGCCCAGGGGCCCCAAGCACTGGAAAGCATCTCTCTTTGCAGTCTCCATTTCTGAGGCCAACCCTTTACAGCATCTGGGTGAGCCACTAGTACTGAAGGTCCAGTCCAGGACTGTGAAGAGCTATGGGAAGTGGGGGCGGAGGGGAGAGGCACCAGGGGCTGAGGTTGAGGCAGGAAAGCCCAGGGGAGGGAAGGCATGAAGGGAAAATGTATCTATGGGCCTAAGCCAGTGGCAGACATACCTAAACAGCGAAGATACAAGATCTGAGTCAAGAGTCATGCCCTTCAGCAGCAGGGCCAGAGATTAGGTCACTCTGGGTGATGACAAAGTGGTAATGGGAGCACTGTGCCCTCCAGAACACAAACCAGATTGACTTTTCATCCCAGCACTCTTTCCTGGTAGCTCCCCAAGCCCCTTCTCCATGCATACAGTGTGAATAGTAATTAGTATCCTCCCACGAGGTTCTCCTAAGAATTCAACGTGGCTAAGCATATAAGATGACTAGTCAAGAGCCTGGCTCTGGGTTGCAGTTGTCATTATGATTTGGGGCAAGAGTGTATGGACCTGCAGACAGGGGACAACTGTGGTGTTGCTTCTTACCACAGGGGGCATGGCATCTGCCCTGGCCCCCATAAACTCCGTCACCTGCACACAGCCCAGAATGGGGAACAATTCCTCCATTCGCTGCACAGTTCCTTCGTCCACTATACAGGCTCCTTCATCTTGGACAGTGCACTTGGGCGAGAGGAAAGTAATGCAAGGCTAGCACAGGATCAAATCAGGCAATGCCATGAAGAAAACCTACACTTTACACCAGTGAGTTTTGTTTTGTTTTGTTTTGATGTGTGTCAATACTGGGTTTGAACCCAGGGCCTGGGTGCTGTCCTTTAGCTTTTTTGCTCAAAGCTCTATCGCTTGAACCACAGCTCTATTTCTAGATTTTTGCTAGTTAACAGGAAATAAGAGTCCTATGGACTTTTCTGCCTAGGCTGGCTTTGAACCATGATTCTCAGATCTTAGCCTCCTGAGTAGCTAGGAATACAGGTGCAAGCCACAGGTGCCCAGCTCGTTACCTTGACTATTTTATGCATGGAAAGTGAAGTGTAAGACACATCATGGCCATGCTCAGTCCTACCTTGGCCTTCTTCATCTCAGCCACCTCGGCCTGTAGCTTCTTTAGCTCCCTCTCGTAGCGTGACTGGTTCTTGAGCAGCCGCGCATGCTCCTTCTGCGCCGCCTGAAGCTTCTGCAAGTCCCGGTTCATTTCTCGAAGCCTCTTCTCATAATCTGCCTTGATCTTGTTGGCCTTCTCCTCCGTGTAGCACTCCATGGTACCTGTGGGCAGCAAGAGGCGGCTGTTAGCGGCAGAAGCCTAGTGTACCCACTAAATGTGGCTCACTAGAAGGGAAGCAGGGAGTGGTGGTGTGTGGCATCTCGTCTCACTGAGAGACCTTGTGCATGCCCCCTCCCTCAGCCTGTGTCTCCATCTGAACAAGCATGGGGAGGGGCCAGCAGTGGACCAAGCTCCTTCCTGCTCTTGTAGTCTATTGGAAGAGAAGGGCTATTTTCATGTTGCCCTCTCTGCACATCTGGATTTCTGCTTCACACGGGCTCACAGCCCTACTGATGCCGGTTCTGTTCTGGTCTATGGTCCAGGAAAGGTCTGGGTCAGTGGAAAGAGGTCAGTAAGAGCAGACAACTCCAGATGTGGGCTGGAGTGGGGGTGTACACCTGCTCCCCATGCTACACTCTCCCCCTAAACTGCCCAGGCTTGCTTCTGTGTTCATTTCCCCTACCAAGCAGGCAGAATACAAAAATAAATAAAGTCATCTTCACTCAAACTCAAACCCAGTCTCCAGTGTTCCAGTCTCCCTCCCTTGCTGTCTTTTTATAATAATAACTAACAATAATAATAATAACAATACCTACCAGCACCTGGTGTGATCTGCATTCTGCAGACTGCTTATTTTGTTATATTTTTCCTTACTGAAATGCCCAATCCCCAAAGCTCTGAGATATATTTAACCAATACTTGCCCATTAAGTGGATGAAAAAATGAATAATGGAATGGATGAACTGAACAGCAGTATATGATTCATATACTGCAAAAGAAATGTCCAGGAGGTATCTTGTTCACATGCCTCAGTGTATGACAATTTAAAGCATTCTAACATGTAAGGTGATAATGAAAAAGAAGAATTGAAAATATAGCACAGAAGTTAGGGGTAGACACAGGAACTTGTAACTCGTGGAGGTCAGAGGATCAGAAGTCCCTATGTAGAAGGTCAGGTTTATCCTGAAGCCTTCCATGGATGGATGTGTCGTGACAGAGGCTGGGCGGGGGCAGAGTGAGGCTACGGGGCCCATCGGCTCACTCAGGTTCTGTAGCACTCGGTCACGTTCCAGTTGTGTGTCTCTGATCTTGTTTTGCAGCAGGATCAGCTTCTCCTCGTACTGGTGCTTGAGTGTCTGCAGCCGCCGTTGGCTGTTCTCCAGTTCGTCAATCAGCTTCTGTTTGATCTCGATCTCACACGTCAGGTCGGCCAGGTCAGCCTGGAAGTTCACCTCTGCAGGGTCATGGCAAAGCCAGGCTTAGTGCCAGGCTGGGGCAAAGGGGCAGGTGGGGGATCACACTTGCCAGTTGAAGGAGCATGCCTTCTCTGAGGCACAGTGAGTGAAATGTAAACTCCACAGCAATGCTAGATGGGTAACATATTTAAGAAGTAGTCAGGAAGCTAGGTATCAGTGGCCCAGGTCTGTGATCCTAGCTACTCAGGAGAATGAAGCCAGCCTAAGCAGATAAATCTGAGAGATTCTTATTTCCAATTAATTAGTACACTATACAGAACTGGAGGGGTGGCTCTAGTTTTTAGTGCTAGACCTAAGTAAAAAGAGCTAAGAACTGGGCAATGGTGGCTAGCTACTTAGGAGACTGAGATCTGACAATTGCAGTTCAAAGCTAGCCAGGGCACAAAAGTCCATGAGACTTTTAACTCCAGTTAACTACCAGAAAATCAGAAGTGGTGCTGTGGCTCAAAGTGGTAGAGCACTAGACTTGAGCTGAAGAGTCAGGGACATTGCCCAGGCCCAGAGTTCAAGTCCCACAAAGCAGGGGTGGGGAGAGCTAAGAGACCATGTCTAGCCTTTGAGTTTCAGCCACAGAATCATCACAAATGTGTCAAAGCAGAAAGGCCAGGCGTCAGACCCTATGGAGAGGAATGGGCCATGGCACCGGAGAAGCTTTGTTCCATGCCTGACCTGCAGAGACCACACTGGGGAGGGATGGGACCTCCCTGAGCTCATGCAGTGCAGAGAATACTCAGTATTTAAGTGCAGGACTGGGCATACCAAGCTTACGAATGATCAAGCTAAGCAAAGCAGTGGGCATGCAGGCGTGCATGTTTCATCTAGGGGTTGTGGGCTCTGGAAAGTGCTCCCTGTGAACAGAGAGCCTTTGAACTTCATGCATCCAGCTCTGACCAGCAATGGGCATCCCTCCCTGCCGCCCCCAACTCCCCCACCACACACTGGATGCAGGTATCCCTCTTCCCCTGGTTCTGGCCCACGCACCTTTCTCCTCTGGGTCTGAGTCTGAGTCCACCAGGCTCTCTTCACTGCCCGAGTCCTCATCCTCATCCTCACGGCCTTCCTCCTCCTCACAGCCACTCTCGTCTCGCTCTTCCTCTTCCTAGGTATCAAACACCATTAGGACTGTACCTGCCTCAAGAAAGGGGTGTCCAGAGGCCAGGCCAGACACAATGTCTGGGGCAGGGGAGATCAATGTGGATGGGAGCTAGCCACGCCTCTGCCAGAGAAAGCACTCCACCCCTAGTGTACTGGGCAAGGCCTTCAGAAGGAACCTCTGTCTAGCATCATCCATTTGGTAGGGGAAGAAAGCAAGGGATGGTGATCACCATGGCAACGGGCCAGAGTTATAAGGAAGCTCAAGGGTCAACAGGAGGCCTTCCCCCTCCCCTCCCATGCAAAGATGTTGATGGAGCCACTCCCAAAGACAGGGGTGGGTCCTTACCTCCTCTGCCTCATTCTCGTCTGTCTCTTCACTATTTTCCTGTTGAAGTTTTGCCCTCTTTTTGAAGGCTTCCTTGTCTGGGCTGCTCATGGAGGGAAGGGGAAATCAGGTTAGGGTGACTAATGCTGCCTTACGCATGCAGGCCAGGGGCAGCAGGGGTGGGGCTGGACAAGGAATATTCCTGCACTTGGAAGACATGGAAGCAACACTGGGGGAGCCCTTATAGATGGGGGTGGAGTCGGGTCCAAGCCCAGGACGGCTCAGCAGTCTCTGGAGGGTGAGTGGGGGTCCATGTGTGAGTACCCCAGCTCTTGGGGGAGGGGGCAGCACGCACTCACCTCTTCCTCCGCTGCCTGACCTCCTTCTTCTTTAGCCGCTCCAGGTCCTGCTTGGCCCTGCGGATCACCTCAGAAGCATCTTCCATGGAGCTGGCTGGACTGGCTGCAAAGGCTGGACCAGCTGGAGATGCACTCAGGGAGTAGGGGCTCCGTGCTGAGGCCCGAGACAGGCTGCGGCGGAGGGATTCGTTCATGGCCTCGCTCTCTAAGAGCTTTGTCCTGCAGGAAAAGCATGAGACAGAGACAGTGAGCTAGCACTGCTCCGAGCTTGCCTGGCTGAGGCTTCTGGCCTGCCAAAACCCACACCCACACCCACTCACTCACCGCAGCTCCTCAATCTCCCGGATGTAGTTCTGGATCAAGGCACCAATGGCCTCGTTGCCATCACCTGGAATCGGGGAGGCAGTTGCAATAAAGGAGGTCAGAACACTGATGATGGGAGCCTAGAGTACTAAGGCTGGCGGCCCTGTGTCTGCCTCAGGCAGGGTCCCACATGGCCTTGACCACAAAGGAATCTACGTGAAGGAAATACTTGCACATGAGCACAGATGCACCATGTATTGCTGGAAATGGCATGAAATTGGAGACAATCTCCGTGTCCATCAATAGAAGGCTGTTAGAATAAATTATTCATCAGCACATATGGAACAGAATGCACTAGTTTAAAAAATTAAGTGGGTTTTAATACGGACATTTATCAAACAATACCAAATGAAAAATGCCGCTGGTGAGGGGACTCAAGCTTGTAGTCCTAGATACTTGGAAGGTGGAGTGGGAGATTGAGCTTCGAGGACAGCCAGGGCATAAAAAATGTTACGACTCCATTTCAACTGTTACGAAGAGTCAGTCTGTCATCCCAGCGACAGAGGAGTACAAGTAAGAGGATTACAGTCCACGCTAGCTCAGGCATAAAGAGAGGACCCACCAGGAAAACAATCAACACTGCCGGCTGTTGGTGGATCAAGCCTATAATCCTAGCTGTTCAGGAGGCTGAGAGCTATGGATTACAGTTCAAAGCCAGTCCGTGTAGACAAATCTTAGAGATTCTTTATTTTCATTTCTCCAGTAAAAATGCTGGAGCTGGAGGTGTGGCTCAGCATGTATGTGAGCCCCTAGGTTTAAGCTTCAACACCAGTACAAAAAAAAAAAAACAAAAATAATGATTATAACCAATATTAAAAAAAAGGCTGGTGAGCACAGGCTCTGGGTTCAAGCCTCAGTACCACAAAAAGCAAGCAAGAAAGAAAGAAAGGAAAAGAAAGGAAAATGGAAAACATAAAACAGTACGTACGGTCTCATGTACAGACATAGCATATATTCACACATGTATGTATCTATGGGAACATATACGTACGAAACAAGTGTACTGAAACAGAGGACACACGGGTAGGAGCTTGCTGAGGGAATGTCACACTGTCTTCTTCTACACTGCAGCATCATTTACCCAGGAGGATGCGTGCCCCTGCCACTTGGATCAGACTAGATTTGTTGTCAAGTCACTGGAAAACACGCATTAGTGAGCCGATCTGTGCCCTGACTGGCTGCCCCCAACAGGAGGAAGGGGTCCTGTACACTGGGGCTCTGGGATGGTCTGCTGCTGCTCTGCCCCACACAACTTACCGGCCTTGGCCAGGAGCAGGTTGGCCTCCTGGCTCATGAGATGGGTGACACGGTTGTTGATGGCATCGATGGCCTCCTGCATGGCCTTCACCCGCAGCCGCAGCGCCCCGTTCTCCTTCTGCAGCATGGCGTTCTCCCGGTACAGGTCACTGTAGCCCTCGGCGCCATCCTCACCAATCACCCGCTTGCCCTGGGAAGGGGCAGGAGGAGCCGTCAGGCACCACATCTCACAGGACAGGGAGGGGACGAGGTTCCTCCCTCTGCCTTGGGCCTTTCCGGAGGCATGGCCCCGTGTCTCCCTACCCCAGCTTTCCTAAACCACAGTGCCTGTTTCCCAAGGTTCAAAAACCTTCCGTGATTTCTCGTGTGGTGGAATTAAACGCTTCCCCTAAAGTACACTTTTTTTCTCATTTGCTTCCTTTTTACATGGTTAGTTTCTACATCAATTGCCTGCCCACTCCTGGCTCACAACCTTGTTAATGCTTCAAAATCCACATGAAAGGCCTCTTCCCCGAGGCCCTTCCTGACCACCCCAGGTGAGTAGAGCCAACTCTGTCCTGGCATGCTGGCTGGGACCTTTGGCCCAGGTGTCCAGCTGTTGTCTCAGCTGCCCCAGCATGCTGAGTGGACATGAAAGGGTCTTCCCTGGGTGTAACCAAAGCCAGGGTGCTCTTCTTCTTGGACTTAGTATTCTGAAGTCAGCAGTGCTGAATCACCTAGTTCACCTAGTACTGGGCCCCATGCCTGGCACAAGAGGCCTGAGGAGTAGATGGATTGGCAATGGGGAGGTGGAAGGCGTGCTGAGGAACTCAGGGACGGCAGGGTAGGGATGCAGGGTGGGTGATGGCCTGCGTGCAGGAGATGCTGGGAGAGCCTGGGAGCACGCTCACCGCCTTGTATTCCAGCAGCTCCATCTGCAGCCGTGCAATCTCGGCCCTCAGCGCACTGATCTGCTGGCTGGTCTTATCCTGGTTCACCACCACCTTGTTCTTGATGTTGCGAGCCCGGTTTGCATACTTCAGAGTGTTGAGGGTCTCCATGAAATCCCGATCCGAGGGGCTCACACAGGCAATCATGATGGTCTGGCTGGGGTGCAGTCAGGCAGGGAAAGGGTAAGGGACACAGCCAGCTCTCAAAAAAACTGTCTAGGAGAGGAAATTGTTCTGTGCCCTCTCTATAACCCCCTGCCTAAATGCCCAAAGACCTAGACCACCTGGACAAGAGTTTCCAGCTAACAAGGGGAGGAAGTGGTGATGCCTAACCTCAGAGTCCTCTGCCTGGTGCCCAGCCTATGCCATGGGCCCCTGTGTTTTCCCTAGTATTTCCCATCTATTCCTATTTGGGCTGGATACTTCCTGTCGGGCTAGCTCTCCTTGCTGTGCAGATAAGGAAACTGAGTCTGAACATAACTGGTCAAAGGTCACAGAGAATCTCAAGTTCCCTGCCTCTGATCTATATCCAGCCTCACATCAGTCTTCTCCAGGAACCTCCCTGTCTCCCCACTGCATTCCTGCCCACTGGGGGTTGGATACCTGTTGCCCCCCAAAGAGTCCTGGAGGAGCCGGGTGAGCTTGGAGTCCCTGTAGGGTACGTGTACCACCTTCTTGCTCTGGTCTCCCAAGGCACTGATCACATTGCCCAAGGCCAGCTGTGGAGACAGGCACTGCCAGTGAGTCCCACGGGGAGGTGGGCTGTGTGACTCACTGTCCCAAATCCACTGGACCTGCTTTTCTCACTCCAGTAGCCCTCAGGCTCCTGGGTGATTTATAGGCAGATGAGGCAAACAGGTGAAATAAGGAGATTGGGCAGAGTGAGGCCTGAGGGTAAAGAAACAAAGACCCAATGGTAGGTAATGATTACGAATATCCGGCTACTGGGCAGCCATGGGGTCACAGAGCCTCTGGGAGCCTGAGCTGCTGGCTGCTGGGGCTGGTGACCCCCCCACATGCCTACCAGGCCACAGTTGATGGAGATGCCCTCCTTGGCCCTCTCGCCAGTGGCCCCTGTCCTCTTCAGCCGCTCCGAGCCAGCCAGGTCCACAAAGTGAAACTTAGCGGTGAGCGTCTCGTACTCGCTGGTGGGAGTTTGGCCATCAGGAAGCCCAGGCATCGCTTCGTTCACCTACAGCAGAAGCCAGCATCCAGCTTGTCCAGTCCTCACCCCAACCTATGGCTTCTAAGCCCACAACACTCTGCCCCACAGCATAGCTATCTGGGAGGGTCAGAGGTCACAGGGCACCTCACCTCTGGCTAGTCCAGTACAGCACTTGTATAGAGTGGGTGCTAGGAGTACTGTTACTCCATTGGATAGATAGGGGAACTGAGGCTCAAGGGGAAAATCCAAAGAAAAATTAAGTGGCTGAGGCAAGCTTCAGCAATAGTGAGCTAGCACGGATTGGCGGCTCCTCCTTTGTCCTTCCTGGGATATAGCTGGGCACACAGAGCCAAGGGTTTCTTACCACGTCAGGCTGGGAGCACACTCGCATCTGGCACAGGTGGATGGTGAAGATGGCATGGGAGCGGGAGCTCTGCACATTCATCTGGGTGCTGGCCGTGGTACGTGACAGGGCACCCTGCTTCAGGCACTGGATGAGCTGGGAACAGACATGGAAGTGAGGACTTGGGACCTCTGTTCTGCTAGTCTCTGACCCCTCAGGAGGCCCCCGGCCTGTCCTGGACATCTGCTCACCTCCTCCTGGGAGTTGATGAGGCGAGACGTGACGCCTGTGGTATAGATGCCGCCATTGGCATCCTCATGGATCTTGATGTTGGACCTACGGTGGCGGGCGTCCGGGTCACGGGTACTGTCAAACAGGTCCAGTATCTCCTCATTGTACAGCTGTGCAGAGGAAGAGACAGTGGTCTGGTGTGTTCGATGGCACATACCGGGGCCTCCAGGGCCTTTCTCAGGTTGACAAGCCACCTCCATTTGTTGAAGTGGAAACTAAGGCTCTGGAGGTTAGCCCCGGTCCCCTCTGGATTCTGATTTGTGTTCTGGGACAGGGGAAGTAGGGCAACTAGATCTGAGTGAAGTAAGCTGAGACCCTCATGGAATCAGGATCCAGTAGCTCTGGGTCTCAGGCAGAGGACTGAAGTCCTAAAGGGAACAACAGACAGGAGTCCTAGATGCAGCTGAGGAAGGGAGGACCTGGATTTCAGCAGATCTCACTGATTACTAGGCTGGAAAGAAGGGGGTGGAGGTATGATTCCAGACAAGAAAGGGCAGAAGTAGAGCTCAGCAGAGCACAGGCTCAGAGCCAGGCTCTGAGCCCCTGATCCTAATTTCCTTGGGGATAGAGGTGATGACAACCCCTGGGGAAGGGAGAATGGCCACATGCTGGCCCTGTGCTCTGGGGGGTGGACACTGTAGCCCAGCTTCTTAGGGAGAGATGGTGGCAAGTGGCTGGCCACAAGTTACAGCTCAGGCAGGTCTCAGCCAAGGGGAGACCTGCGACTGGAAATTATAGGCAGTGCTGAAAGGGCTGTCCTCTAAACAAGGTGCTGGGGTCAAGGACTGAGAAAAAGGATGGGGCAGCTGGAGCCAAAAGAGACCTGTGGGATGGCAGTAGGGGAGGACTGCAACGCTCCAACATGCCAGGCTTTCATAGCCTGAAAGGGACAGAAATATCTCACAGGAAAGGGAAGAGGAAACAGAAAGGAAGAAATGGTAGACAGAATGCCAGTGTCCGTCCGTCTGTCTGTCTGTGTTGGGACAGACACACTGTAGATCATTTGAGGGGTGGGGAATCTTTTTCTGCCAAGGACCATTTGGATATTTATAACATTCTTAGGTCATACACGATGATCAATACAGGCAGATGGACTGCAGGCAGCTGACCTGCAGCACACGTGTTAGTGTACTCAATGATTTTATGGGCCTTATATGGCTGTATAGACTCCATCTGTAGACTTTGGCCCCTTCTGACTGGCTCACCCTTTGGCCTGGATTCTCTAGTTAGCCTGTTCTTGAGGCCATGGTAGTAACAGGATGGAGAAGGTAAGAAGAACAAGAGATATAAGAGGAAAGCATATAGAGATAAGCAGCAGGACACACACACACACACACACACACACACACACACACACACACACTAGCATATACATATGGTTGATTGGAAGGCCAAGTCCAGAAGGACCCAGAATATTGGTCCCTTACTGCCTGTGTGGGAATAGTTGGGACAGTAGGTATGGGGGCCAGGCATGAGAAGCTGTAGACAGGGCTGAGGCCATATCCCTCCCTCTGAGGGCAACTGGGGTATAGTCACCAGGCTTTGGGGGTGAGAACTCAGAGTGGGCTCCTGTGGTTAGGGGTATTACAAGTTGAGAATCGGAGCTTCCTAACCAAATGTTTCATAGGAGAAGCAAGGCCAGATTCTTACTGAGCCTGGTTTGCCTTCTTAGCAGTCTTCCCAGAGACCTTCCACAGGGGAAGCTCCTAACTGGTGCTTACTGAATGAGGGCTCAGAAAAGCCCAGGCATCAAGGAGCCCAGAGATCCCCTCTTAAGTCCCAGGCTGGTACAATTCTAGAGTGGCACCCTCCCAGAAACTGGACGATCTTTCTGACCCGGGATCCAAGAAGTCTCAGATGGGCGAGGAGTCATCGAAACCCAGAAGGGACAATCAGAGGGGTTTGGAGGATTAGAGTGGCCCACTAAGAGTCAGGAAGAAGAGAGACAGCTAGAATGCCACTCTGTGCCAGGCACAGCTTTACTGTTATCTTCATTGACCTTTACCGAGTAGACAGTCACCCCCATTTTGCAGATAAGACCCAGGGAGGAAAAATGACAAGCTTAAGGTCACATTATTAAAAGAGTCAGAGTTGGAATCAGTTAGGGCCCAAGAAGGTTGCAGGCCATGCCTCCAGCCCCCATCTGATGTCAGACACACTACTGAGGGGACCTAACATATGGTCCTCCAGCCCTTGCTTGGATGCTTCTGGAAACAGGGAGCTTATTTGCTGCAGATACCCTGGTGACTCCCTGGTCACATTCTGCTATACAGGAAGAGAGTTCAGGTTTCAAGATCTTATTTTCCACTTCCCTCCCCCACCCTGACTCCCTATGAGGCCACAGTACCTCCAGGAACTGAGCGCTGACTTTGAACTCAGGTCCAGTCATGCCCTGCTCCTGTGCTCGCTGCTTGCGCTCCGTGATGCCCCGGAAGAGGTGTGCGATGGCTCTGGGGATGATGCCTTGCTCCTCCTCCGCCATTGTTGTGTCAAAGCCAGTGCCCATGGTGTACGTCTTTCCAGCCCCGGTCTGCATTGGCCAAGATGCAACAGAGCTGCTACCCAGCAAGCCCTGAACCAATCCCCTCACCCATCTACCTCAGTCCAGCTAGTCCCAAAGGTACCCCCCAAGAAAGGCTGCAGTGACAGTGCTCACTCTGTCAGCCAGCCCATCCCCAGACTACAGACTAAATGGTGTAGCTATGTCTACTGCTCTGAGGATAGGTCTGCCTCCCTGATCTGATAGGGGAAAGGGTACCAAACCATCATGTGCGGGGGGGGGGGGTGAGGGGGGGATGGCTTACCTGCCCATAGGCCAGCACTGTGGCATTGTAGCCCTCGAAGCAGCCCTCAATGAGCTTGCTCACACAGGTTGAATAGATCTGTTCCTGCCAGGTGTCCAAGTCAAAGACAAAGTCATAGGTGAAGGCCTTGTCCTTTCCCAGCAGGACCTGAGGCTCCCCTGGGGTGACAGAGGTACAAATATGACAGCCTTCAATCTTCTCCTTTGACAGCTGGGGCCGAATCCTGTCAGGATGGAAAGAGACCTGGATCAGCCCAGCTGGAGGGATGAGGGTGCAGATATTCCCCACCCCCACCCCTGCATTCCCCATATGATTCCACCCCCAGAGGACAGTTTTGGAAATACAAGTCACACCACCAACTGAAACTAGCAGCTGCTAACATGTACTGAGCACTCAGTGTACAGTGAATCTGCAGGTTTTTGTTTTTTTTTTAAATCAATTCATGTCTTCTTCACTATATATAAACCTGAGAGGTGGCTCTTACTGGCTTAATTTTAAAAGAGGCTAAGAATGCTTTGTTGTACAATGGAAAGTGACAGGGCCAAACCCAAGCCTGTGGAGAATGAAAGTGTACACTAGCTGAATCTGGATCCAAGGAATTAGTGTCACTCTGTGCAGGGAGAGAAGTCAGCTCACTTGCTCTAGGGAGACAAAACTCAGGGATGGAGTTGGGGAAGAAAGAGACAGGCTTGTTAGCTCTCTTTGGCTCTTGATCACATTCCCCCGAGGCAGGGTCAAGTTTTAGAGGAGGTCAGAACCTTTACGAAGGCTTGTGTGGCCTGAAAGATTCCTCCATCATAGAAGCCCCCTTTCCTATGCCGGAGACTGGTGACAGGCTCACATACAAGGCTGGGTTCACAGACAGGCTTATACACAAGGGACCAGATCAAGCACACCTTTAACAGCCCAGCTCAAGGAGACACATCTACAATGAACACCAGACCCATTTGGCACCCAGGATGGGCCCATATCCCAGGTCCTAGCAGGCTCTCCCCTACAGAGAAGAGAAAGTAGCATCAAGATGGAGTGGAAAAGCCAGCCATGGACAGAACGATCTCCATCCGCCACCCCTTCCTCCCTTCTCTAAGCAGCATCACCATGACGAGGTCCCCATGGCAACCAAACAGGAGCCAGTTAGCATGCATGTGCAGGGATTCGCAGAAAACACCCCCAAGCCCTGTGAAGTGAGAGTCGGGGGTGGGGTTCAAAGCCCATAGACTCACACAAGCCAGCCCTGTCAGACCAGCACTCACAATGAGCCGCTTGTCAAGATCCTTTCCCTAAGCCAACATTTACCAAGGAAAGAAAGGAAGAACAGAGGCTCAGCCAGCACCCACCCAGGGCCCAGAGGCACCTAGCCACAGAGGCCTGGGCCTCCAGGTCTCCAGTCCTGGGTTGCCCCAGGCCCAAGGCTCACTTAGAGCTGCAGACTGCTTAGGTGGGTGTTTATCTGAGCCAATTAGCCTGCATTTGCCTTGGGGAGGTGGAAATTCCTGGGAGAGGGAGGAGAGGGGAGTAAACTGGTCTAGTTCCACACGCAAGGATCTGTCTGCCTTTTCTAGAAATATTTCCTCTGAGGCATGAACAAGTCCTCGTGGTTAAATGGCTCTCCTCGAAAGCAAAGAAACCCAAGGAAGTTAGTTAGAGGTTTGGTCAGGTATTCTGGGCCAGCCTGACATGAGAATTCAGCTTCTCAGGCTCCTACCATAACTGTGACTGGGAATGGTATCCATCTCCCTCCCACAAAAAATTATTAGCATCAATTAGTTGTATTAAGGTCTTTTATCTGACATGTCCATATATATATTATATATATATAAATGAACATTGATCATATTCACCCTCTCTATCACCCCCTCTATCCCTAATCACTAGAGCTGACTCTTACTTGTCTCCTCTAAACATCCAGACCAAGAACCTGACACCCCAGCTCCCCATCAGACCTCAGAGCTGACAGTCTCCTGCCTTGATGTCTGCCTCAGCCTTAATCATGGCAGCTAACACAGGCTAGGCTCTCACTGGACAGCCTGGAGAGTGCCTATGTGCTGACTCTTAAAACTCTTGACCTCACAACAACCCCATGAGGTTGTAACCAAGAGTACTTCATTGACAGATGAGGAAACTGGGATGGAGTCACCCAGAATCACAGACAGTGAGGAGCCACTGTGAGCTGAGGCAGACACTGCCCGGTACATAGTCCTTCAGATGGACAGATGGACAGTGCCTTCAGGCCTGGTCCAGGAATCCTGAGAGTAGGGCTGGGGGGAGAGGGGGTTGGCACTACACACAGGGCTGGAATCTGGAGCGCTGGCCTGAGCCTGTGGGGCCTAAGAGCAAGTGACTTCTTCCCAGGGCAATCAGGTGGAATAGGGTCTTGCCCAGGCAGCCACGGAGGACCCTTGATCTACGTAGGAGAGCAGAGTTTCCGAGGACACTCTCCCCAGCACGTGGCTGTCTGTGATGGGATTTCTGGATCCAGTTCAAATACCATTTAATTACTGCAGGCAGATGGCAATACTGACGATTGGGAGAAATCAAATCAGCATCCCTGGAGAGAGAGAGTAGGGGAGGGGGAAGTCAGCCCTGCTACCAGAGCCCTTCAGGCCCCAGACTTCCTGAGGAGCCTGCTGCTGAGAGAGAGCAGACAGAGGGGCAGTCAGGAAGGGCAGGAAAGAGGGTTCCTCTGGGCTGTGGGCTCTGATAGGTATTCACCCAGAGACCCTTTGCTGGCATAGCACATCCTGACATGGGTTGTCTAGGGTCACAGCCCCAAGCTGGCACAGTCTAAGCACCAGGATGCTTAGCCAGGGTGTGGACAGATAAGCAGTATCACCTAGAAAGCAAGTACTAGCTGGGAGATGAGAGGACATGGGCCCTGGATGGGGTACTAATTCCCAAAGAAACTGCTGTAGATGAAGGAGCAGGCGTCAGTCCCAGGAAGGGTGAGTGACTGGGGGTGCAAAGCCAAAAAGCAGATTTCATGGATGCCTTGCCTGTGCTAGCACTGGGCTGGGCCGGGCCACCCGCGCAATGGCCATCCTCACTGGGCGCCCTGAGCTGGGGATTTCAACCTCTATCTCTCAAAAATGAAAGTAGACGCTTGAGGCGGTTGACATCACTCACAGCGACAGTGGAGCCCCGGGCCAGCCCTGGGTGTGTGTCTGCTGCTCTGGCTGCCTCCTACTCAGGCAGCTCTCAGTCCCCAAGTGGTGAAGGAAACTTCCTCCCTAGCACCACCAGCGGAGCCAGGGCCTCTGGAAGGAATACCACATATCCATTCACACAGTGCCAGCCTGGGCACTGGCTGCTGTGCCTTTCTAGATGTATAACCTAGTAGCCAGTCCTCCTGGGCTCTCTCCTCACTGCAAATCCGTGGTCCACAGGGAACAGAAGGAGCACCAGGAGACCAGCAGAGGGTCCTCCGCCAGCTGCAGCCCTCTCACAGTGTGAGTTTTGTTCTCCAGCTGGTTATTTTAATTTTCTAAGAATTTTTTCACCCTCCTCTCCTCAGCAGCCTCTTTTCCTCGCCCCACCCTGGGTAAAGTTACTTCTGAAGACTGCACAGGCCTATCCAGTCCCACCTGAGGAATAAGTTTCTCCTTAGAGCAGGGTAGCTAGGAGGGCATCATTCATAGCCCGTTCTTCCCTGAAGCCTGAGAAGTGGGGTCAAGAGTCAGCCTCTGGGGCGTCTCTCATTACCCTATAGGCCCTAGGAGCCAGACAAGGGTAAGGTAAGGGAAACACAGAATTTAAGAAGGCATAAAAAAAAAAATAAAGCAGTGATCAAGATCAATTAAAACAATGCAGCTGTGTGCTGGTGGCTCAGGCCTATAATCCCAACCACTCAGGAGGGCAGTATCTGAGGATAGCGATTCAAAAAGCCAGCTTCGGCAGGAAAGTGGGTAAGACTCTTATCTCCAATAAACTACTCAGAAAAAAGCTGAAATGGCATGGTGGCTCAAGAGGTAGAGCACTAGCCTTGAGCACAGAGAGGCTCAGGGACAGAGCCCGAGCCCTGGGTTCTGCAAACAAAGCAAAACTTAATGCGATATTTAAAACAATCAAATTGGCAAACTATAGCCCACAGGCCAGCTGCCATGAAGCAGATTCTGTGTCCTTTCTGATCTAAAGGAGCTTCAGCTCATCCAGAGGCCCCAATACCTACAAGCCTCCCTCCATTCCTTCTTGATCCCGCACAGAGGGAGGGCCAGTGGCCAGGATAACCCAGGCTCAGAAGGCGCTCCCCTCCACCCAAATCTCTCAGAACAGAGCCTGCCTATTTGCTACTTGGCAACCTGCAAGTTGAGCAGCGGGCTGAAAGAGCCCGCATCTTTTTAGAGGCAGAATCTGGCACCAGCCCGAGGTCGCAGAGCTTCCTCTGCTCATAATTGGGCAGGGGCTGGGGTGATGTAGGCAGCCATCCCCGCTTCCTCCTGAGCTCCCCCCACCCCCACCAGCTTGGTGCCTGCTGACAGGAGACAAAGACGGCCAGCTAGAGCACAGAGCTGTGGGGAAGAGCTGAGCTCAGCAGTTGCTTAGCTCTTCAGGGAGCTAGCAGGACAAGGTGGAAGGGAGGGCAAAGGAAACAGGGGGGAGAGGCAGGCCAGGGGATGCAGAGTGCTGGCCAAGGAAAGAAAGCTCCCTCTGCAGAGGGTAATAACTGGCACATCCGGACATGTGACTGGAACCTGACATCTGGGAGTGGGAGGAGGGCTGGTCCAGCTTCACTCCTATCCCATCCTCAGCAGCATATTCAAGAATAGGCCACACCCCATCCCCTGGGAGCTCCACCCAGTGACCTTAGGCTCCTAAGTGAAGTCAGTCCTACCCAATCAGATGGCTAGGTTCCTCCTTTGGTTCCTGATTAACCTGCCCTCCCCAAACCTTACCCAGGATCTAGTAGTCCTGTGCAGTCTTACTTCTCACTGATGAAGCAGAACAAGCAGGAACTATTCCTGAATTCTGAAGAGTTCTTACAAATGAAGGTTCTTACAAACATGGTGTACGATCTGATTCCTGACACCTTTCCTGTGCCGGAAGCCATTATACCCTGGAGAAGTAAACTTCCTCATTAACCACCACACCACCCAAGAAGCAAGACTACCTCTTGCCAGACACCTGTAGGTCATCACAATGGATCATTTAGTTCTAAACTGAGCAGTTTTGCCTGTAATTTACACATGAGGGCTCAGAGAACAGCTGGGCAGTGTGTGTGTGTGTGTGTGTGTGTGTGTGTGTGTGTGTGTGTGTGTGTTCTATGTGTTGTGTTGGTATTGGAGCATGAATGCAGGACCTGGGTACTGACCTTTAGCTTTTTTTGATCAAGGCAGGCACTCTACCACTTCAGCCATGCTAGGTTCAAATTTTGATCCTCATATCTCAGCCTCCTAAGTAGCTAGGATTACAGGCATGAGGCCAGTAAATTAAGTAACTTTGTTTAAGGTCTTAAAGCTAACACGGGAGCATGATCTATAAAGATCACCTTTACTGGCCATCAGCCTCAAAGATTCTATCCAGAGGAGATCCTGGGAGACAGAACACAGCCACAGCCCCCTGCTCTCTAGGATGTGATGTACACTTAGGAGACCTGTAGGCTGAGATAAGCCCTATCTCAAAGGCTTTCATACCAGAGATCAAAAATCTGGACTAGATATACCCCTCGGATGGCAAAAATAACCAATATGATGAGACCTTTCTGAAAAGTTCCCGGGGCTAAAAGCATATCTGCTCTTTGCTCTAAAAGGACCACACTAATGCCTTACTGGAATCTGAAAAGAAATCCCCAAACCAGTGGGGCAGTGTAGAGTCAGGAAGTTCATCATACAGTCTCCTGGTGTGTGGCACCCAAGTTTCTATGTGAACAGATACCCTCAGATACCCCCTTCATTGTACCCAACCCCAAATCCACATGCTTGGCTCCAACCACAGGTGGCAGGGAAGAGTGAGAGCCAAGCTGCTGTGTCCTCCATGGTGAAGGTTTGTGTCTATGCCTGTGTGCTTCTGTGTGTGCAGGGGATAGGAAAGGGATCCAGAGATGAGCCTCATGGCACATCAAATGGCTTTGCTGTTGTGACCTGCCAGTTCTTTCTCATCAGTGACAGGGCAAACTTCAGCAGGAGGGATGTAGATAAGCTAGCCAAAAGAACTTCCTGCATGCCAGAAGTTGTTAAACCCTGGAAAGAAGAGCCTGAGGTGAGGAGAAGGAGTTGGTCTATGGAATCTTGTTCCTCAGCAGTCTTTCCTCTGGAAAAACTGGCTTGTCTTCTGTACATTTCCAACTGCAGGCCTCACTGGAAAAGGATGAAACCCAGTATCTACTGCATAGTTGGAAGACAAGCTCACTTAGGCCCACAAACACAGGTAATGCACTGACAGCCCTGTGATGCAGGGGACGTGGGCTCCATTTTTCTATGGCCCTAAGGGTGAAATTTAACAAACCCGAAGTCACACAATTTGTAACAGTGGAAATGATATCCAAACCAATCCTGCCTGTGTCCAATCCTGCCGCATTTACCAAGCAATTCTGCAGTAGGGCGGGAGAAAAATGATCCCCTCAGAGAAAGTCCCAGGCTGATCCCACCAACAGCTGCCAGCGGTGCCACCAGCAGCCTGCTGGGAAGTTATTTTCCCTGTATTGTAGCTAAAGGGGGCTGAGACTGGGGCATGGCAATGCAAGGAGCTGCTTCCCTGCCAGGCGAAGGCAGCGTTCCTCTGTAGCAGAGAGAGGGTGTCTACATCCCCACTTCAGCCAGCACCCTCTCCTCCTACCCCCCCCCGCCCCGCCTCCCTGGCAGCCTGCCAGCCCAGGGGAAGGCAGTTAGAAGCAAAACCTCTGCTCTCCCAGGGGAGTCTGGCTCCCAGACACTAGGGGACTTTTAGCTGACATAGCAGAGAGCCCAGTCTTCTCCTCATCAGGGTGACAAGAGCCAATTTAGGGGTGCTGATCCTGTATGCTGCAGTAGCAGCATATGTTTTATGTGTGTGCATGCATCCACCTTTTCCCAGATTTCCTAGACTTGTCCCCAGCCTGGGCTGGCTCTGAACCCCTAAACAGGCAGCTTTAAAGGGCAGGGGTTTATAAGGCCCTGGCAGGCTTAGTGAAAGGGGTCTGCCAACCTTCTCCACTTGACTTTTGCCCTTGATTATAAGGAGTGGGGCATGAGCAATCCTTGAAATTTCCAGGGGAGCCTGAAGCATTGACCCAAAGTATGGGATCCGGGGCTTTGACCCTACATCCTCCTAAGGGGGTGTCCTTAACCTTACTCTTACTTTGTTCCAGAGTACTTACTGGTCAATGGATTCTGAGCCAGGCTCCGGGACTGGCAGGCGAGCAGGATGAGGTGCCTGCTATGAGAGGACCGGGGGAGTGGCATGCTGGTGGTCCCCAGGGCAGCAGGGGCACACTACAGAGGGGGAAAGTGGGCACCAAAGAGGAGGCAGTAAGCAGGATGAGAGATGATGTCCTTACCTGCTCATCTAGCTATCAGAAACTGGGGGAAGGGGGAGCAGATGTGGAAGAGAGGCTGAGAGAAGGGGCCAGGCCTGTTCTGAGCTGGAGGCCCCTCAGCTGACTCCAGTCAGCCTGGGAGTTTCCTGTGTACCCTGGTCTGGGTCTGACTCCTCTGCTTCCCGGGGCCTGGGAAGAACCGCCAGCCCTGTTCAGGGAAGTGCCACTCAGCTGTCCCACCCCCTTGGGCAGGGCATCTGGCAGGAGTTTCCCATGACCTTCAGGGTGGTGGGAGACAAGACAAAATCAGGCTTATCCCAGAGCCCACTCCAGAGCTGTGACAGTATTTACATCTGCTGGGGGACAGTTCGCAGAGACTGGGCCCTAGGGACACTTGGGGCTGAGGAATGCACAGCAACAGGCAGCCGGCTGGCTGTGGAGGACTGGGGAGGGCTGCGCTTCTCCCCACCACCATGGTCTGTGCCTAGCTCCACTGTAAGCCTGGGGTGACAGTGCACATGCCGAGATAGGGCCAGCCTAGCCTACAGCAAGGGCAGGCAGGCACCACCATGGAAGGTAGGGGCACTGGGACTATGCTTGCTCTCATTTCCACACCCCAGAGAGGTCAGAGAGGAAGCCTTGTAGAGAAGAGTACACTTCAGTCAAAGGGCTGCCACCTGCATGCACCTGGCTTCACAGCCCTGGCCCTAAGCTCAACTCCACCACTCACAAAGCTCCACCCTGTTCCTCTCCCTAGGACAGACAGGCTCTCCCTCTGTGGCAGCCTAGATCTAATCCAGCTCCCCTCCAGCTGTTCTAAGGGGAGGGGCGGGAAGAAGCTGCTTTTCTCTTGAAAGCTTTCCATGTGCTGCTGTCTAGAGGGCAAAATGAAGGACTGGGTGACCCTGGACACCTGAGGTTCTGACCTAGGAAACTGACAGCAGGAAGAGTCATAGGTGTCCCCAAACTCCCTTTCCTAGAGAACTGCCAAGGAGACAGATGCAGGGATCCAAGAAAGGAAGGATGAGGGGAAGAAAGAAGCTTTCCAAACACAAAAGGACCACTGTGGTGACCATCAACCAACCCTTTGCCAAATGACCTCATAACACAAAGTCCATCCCTTGCCACACATCCGTGTGGCATGTATGCCACGCTGCAGGCCCTTGCACCTTACAGTGTGTGGTAGTAAAGTCTTGGAAGAAATGGCAGCACTGAGACTCAGAGCAGCTGGATGGTCAGGCAGGTAAGAAGAGCATGTGCTTGAGAGGAGAGGACCTGAGTTCAGATCCCCCCCCACACCAGCCACCCTCCATGTTTGCTCATCTGCACACTAGAAGTCTCAACAGTTATGGGTGGACTCCATGCCCGGCACAGAGGAAGAATGAAATCAATCCATGTGCTTGTCCACCTCCTAGATCAATCTCCTTCCCACCACAACATGTTGTCTTGCTCTAAATAGCCACAGTGGGCCAGAGATGGGACTGTTTTACAGTCACTACGCCTTAAATGACCGAGATACCTCTGAGGTACACTTAATTTTGTGAACATTTTATACACACATTTGATTCGTTTAAATATTTTATTCATTCCTTCAGAATCCTACCCTGCATGTTGTTCCCTCCAGGAATTACTCATATGCTCTCAACTTTCTCCATTTCTACTGCTCTGTACAAATCAACAAACCAGGGATTTCCATTCTCTAGTTGTTAGAATTGAGGTAGGTTCAGAAGGACCTACAGGGAGGGAGCTCCAGGACCCATCGAGATGAATTACCTTGGCCCCAGTCCTGCCCTTTGCTGCCAGGCAGGTGTCACCTTTGTTATTTCCTTAGCCCAGCCTCTCCTCCTCTCCAGTAGACATTTTTCAAAAGCTTAAGTCCAATCAAGCTGGGCGGCTGGGTAGAGGAGGGAGGCAGTTTCCGGGGTCTGTGGTTACTATACTCTACTTCCTTGTGGTGACATAAGCCCTGCTTCCACAGCAGGAGGCCACCAAGGTTCCAGGTCCCCACCACAACCTACACAAGGTCCTGGTTTAGGCCTCAGTTTCCCAGATTTATAAAATGGACAGAATGACGCACAACTGGTATTAAAATGGCACTGCCTGGCTTTGAAAACACCCCATATGCCTATGTCCACAATTTCTTCCCCCCTCCTTACCCTTTTCCTCCCCCCTGCTTTTTCTCTCCCTTCTCAATTCAGAGTTATTGACCAAGATTTCTAAGTATCTCAGAACTAATGAACCCAGCCTGTCCCTGGGGGTACCCAGCTTCCCCCAATCCTGTCCCTACACTGTCCTTTAATGGATGTGGATGGGCCAGGGCACCTCCCCCTCCCCAACAGACTACCGGAAGGAAGCTTTGAGGAGTCAGGCAGAGATAAGGAGGAGGGAGACAGGCAACACTAAGGGCTCCCCTTGTGGTGGGGGCTTAGAGCTGGGGGCCTAAAAGGGTCTTAAATAAACTGACCACATGACCTAGCTTCCTTCCCCAATTTCAGCTTTGCCAACTTGTGTTTCTTAACGGTCTCTCTCTCTCTCCTCCAGTTTGTAAGAAGGCCTGTATTTCTGCAGCTGAGACAGGTTACAGCTCAGCCTCTCCTCTTTCTGGCTTTACTGCTCATCCTCTTCCCGAACCTCCAGGTAAAGGCTAGAAGCACAGAGTCCATACCGTATAAATACTTGAGGATTAAAGGATAAAGGGACACAGGACAGGGAAGGCTGACCTGAGACTCTAGTGCAAAGCAGACAAGCTTGAGTTCAGGAACAGATGGGCCAGACTTTACCTAGTAAACCTGAGGTGGGGGGATGTTGTGATTTCTGGGGCCCCCTCATACCTAGCTCCTTTCCCCTAATCTGGAAACCCTGGGTCCTCCAATGGATTCTCAGAGGCGGGCCTTCCCAGCAGCACTTTGTAGATAGCAGCTTTTATCCTCATCCAGATTAGAGGCAAAAAGCCCAGGCCCTGGCAATTCTCTCCTGTCTCAGAGCCTGAGCCCCTCTCCTCCTAACATGTTAAGTTAGACTCCCTGCTTGCCTGTCCACAAAGCTGGACCCCAAGGCCCTCCCCCAGGTATTATCGAGGGAATTCGGAAAGTATTTCAGGTAAAAAGGATTTCCAGGATGTCTGAAATGCAATTGCCTGAGGTAGTGGGCTGGGGATGTGAAATATCAATCCTAGATCCTTAGTCTTTCAACTGCAACCCCAAACCCAGACTTTCTAGCAGGACAAGTGAGTTTTTTTTGGGGGGGGGTGGGGAGATGGAAGGAAATGCAAAAGGAAGAAGAACTCCCCTTGTAGCATGTCACATCTGCTCTCCCTCCCAGCCACAGCTCTATCCCAATCCTACCCTCAGCTCTCTGATTAGAAACTGGGTTCTGTCCAGGCATTGTGTGCCTTCCATGGCCGGCTGCACATTGAGGTCTGGCGTGTGCCAGGCTAGACTAGCATGCAGAGATGCAGTCCAGAGCTCAGGGGAGGAGTGGGCAGGACTCTCACCTACAGATGCTCAATTCCCCCAAGCCTCCTTCCAGATCAGCAACTCACACTGGAAACATTACTCCAAAACCCAGTGGAGAAGGCTGGCACCAGCCTGTCGCAGTAGAAGGGGCCCCAGGAATCTTCTGGTGGAAGAAATGGAACAGTACCACCAGATTTCCTGACTCTCTGCACAGGTGTCCATCCCCTGGGGCTCCCCAACTGGTACCTCCACATTTTACCATGCCCAATCCAGTCTGGGGACTCAAAGCAGAGGTGACAGAGGTCCTTTGTCTGTCCTCCAAGATGGAGTCTAAAGAAAAGCCCCCACAGAAGGGGCACTTGGCCCCTTCTTTCCTAGCCTTGGTTTATACCCAGTGGGGGTTAGAGCTTCATTTCCCTTTTATGGTACCTTCTCATCTGAAGTAGATACCATATTTACATTTCTCACCCACCCACCCACCTCTCTCTCTCTCTCTCTCTCTCTCTCTCTCTCTCTCTCTCTCTCTCTCTCCCCCTTCCCTCCCTCCTCCCTCCCTCCCTCCCTCCCTGGCTTCCTCCCTCAATCTCCAAGAGTTCCTGGCTGCAGTGTCAGCCCCAGTAGCTGCCAGGCCCCACCCCACCAACCCACCAGGCACCTGCCTGCCAGGCTCCTCTTTGTCTCTGGCTGTTCTGTGCCAGGAAAACTGAGCTCAAGTGATGTTCTGAGCGATGCCTGGGTGGGAGTGAGGACCCCTCAATCTTCCTCTCTCCATCCCCGGGCTGTCATAAACTGCAGTGACTGTCTCTTTTGGCCAGGTGGCTGGGGACATCTGTCCTGGGGGCAGATGCCATCTCTGACCCTGTATAGAAGCAACATCCAAGGACCACTGGAATCTAGGTCACCTTGACCCAGGGGATCTGGAGACCTGTCTCAGAGACCCACCTAGCCCTGGAATACTCTCCTACCCACATCATACAAGGCTAACACAGAGGCTCTTCTCCCTCTGCTTGCCTTGGTGGCCAGTTGCAGGCTAGTACTCTCCCAATATCACCTCTCAAAGAGAAAAAAAAAATCCCAAACCAAAACAGGAGGGATGGTACGGTGTGAAGCTGCTCCACCCCGCACAAAGAACACAGATGGTTTAACTTTGCGGCGTTTCCTGCCTCTGCACCTCTCTGTGCCCCTCCCAACAGAACCCACCCAGGCTGGCCCTCCTCCATCCCTCCCCCCCAAGGCCCCGGAGAACCCTTCAAGTCTCAGAGCCAGTGGGGAATGGAACCCCAGATAATGCGACCGCAGCCCTCCTCCCCTTGCTCAGTTCCACCTGAGTGACAGGACATCACTGTCACACCACGGTCGGAGGCAGTGTCCTTTGAGAGGACACCTCCCTCCTCAGGGCTCCCGGGAGGACCGGCGGGGCCAGCAGGGTCCTCTCCAAAAGCCAAGGCTTTCCGGTGAAGGCCAAGGCACCATTCCAGCCCTTCTGTGGGTCCTCGGGCAGATCTTTGTCTGCAGAACCGGCTCTCAGGATGGTGTGCTGCCGCGGCTCGATGGATCCAACTCCCAGAACCGACTGGGATAGGTGGGGTTGGGGGGGATTTCCCCTCCAGCACCCCGTTATGAGACAGCAGCCGCGTGGGGAGGCGAAGAGGAAACGCGCAGACGCTTCGGCCCGGGCCAGGGCTGGGTGTGAAATACCGGATTTCCTTGTTTATTCGATCTTCTGATCATTAAGGGCTCCCCAGAGGGGCTCGAAACTGCCACCCGAACAAAGCCACCTTCCAGCGGCCGGCCGGCCGGGTCGCCGTTCCCCGGCGGCAGCCGGGCCAGCGCGCGGCGCCCTCCGGCCCGGCCCGGCCCCTCCTCCGGGACTGCGGGCTCGGGGTCGAGCGGCGCCCCCCGCGCCCCCCGCGCCGAGCGCACCCCGCAGGACAAAGCCCCGACGCCCTCCGCGATCGCGCGCACCCCGCCCCGCCGCCGGCCCCTCACCTGACGGCCACCTTGACGCAGCAGTCCCCCTGGCCGGCCATGGTCCCCGGGCGCTCGGGTCCGGGCGAGGATCAGGGGCGGGGGTCCGGGGGCCAGTGTCCGGGGCAGCGGCCGCAGGAGGCGGGGGCGCGGACGCGGCTGGCGAAGACTCCCGCGGAGGCTGGGGGTGACATGCTTCACCGGAGACCGGCAGACGGGCTCACCCGCGGCCGGCCCCTCAGGGCGGGCATCGGCGGCGGCGCAGAGCTCGCTGACAGGCGGCTGCGCGCCCCGCCGCTCCCACCGCGCGGCACACGCGCGCACACACCTCCCGCCCGCGCCGCCGCCGCCGCCGCCGCCGCCGCCGCCGCCTCCCGCCGCCGCGCGAACAAAGGGGGCGGGGGCCGACCCGGCCGAGGCTCCGCCCCCGAGCCCCGCCGGGCTCGCGCCGGCCACGCCCCCTCAAACCCACCAATAGGAGACACGAATGGGCTCCTGGGGGTGGGACTTGCGCCTTTAAAGGGACCTCTTGGCGGGCGTCCCGGGGATAGCTGGGGGGCGGGCCGGATGGGCGGACGGGGCGGGGAGCGGGGTCTCCTGCGGAGGAGCGGACCGCGCGGCGTCCTCGAGCCTCGCCGTCGCGGGACCGCAGCCTCGGTGGGACCTCCCTGTGTAAATGAGGAAACAGACGCCGGGAGGGCACGAGCAAAGGTCACCCCGCGAGTCAGTGGCTAAGCCCGGGAGGGGAACCTGGCCTCCCTGGCCGGGTCGGGCCGGGCCGGGCGGAGACAGCCTCCCACCGCGGAGAAGAGAGGTTTATGGCTTGAAAAGGCCGGGCCGGCTTCCCTTCCGCATTTGTGCCTGTAAAGTCGCCAGTATTTCTTGAGGGGGATTCTTGCTCATGCCTTCAGTCCAGTTCCCCCACCTCCGCCCCGCAGCACTTGAAATCCATCTTTTGGCTGATGCCTGGCCGGACTCCACGGCTAGACCCCAGCCCGTTAACCTCCGTGACCCACGGGGCTTGGTCCACACTCTGCTCGTTGTGCCAGCGGGGGCCGAGGGTCAGTGTGGGAGGCCAGCGCTGCCTTGGGACGAGGAAGGAACAAAGGGGACTCTCAACTCCGGGCACCTGGGCAGAGAGGCTGGGCTGGGCAGTGGGTGGGAAGAGAAGGAGGAGGCCCCGCAGCTGCCTGCAGGGATGGATGTAAGGACAAGGGGGAGCCCTGGCGACTTCAATACAAGGCAGTGATGGAGGAGGAGACCATGGCTGTGAAATCACAATTCCCTTCCCTCGGAGCTGGACTCCCCACTCCCTTGCCCCCCCCTCCAGCTCCCAACATTGAGGCCATTCACATGGCCTCCTCACCAGCTGCCCTCCCTTCCTTCTCTTCACCCAGTCCCTCTCCTGGAAAGGACCCAAGAGGAGGACCCAGCTGTACTTCCAGATGTGGGTGAGATCTCTGGGGGTGGGGGAGGGGAGGAAGGGAGTCAGGCTGCAAGCCTCTTGCATCATCTTCAGATGATGAAACTATGTCAGAGATTTTGGCAAGGGTATATGTGGGGGGGGCATCAAAGGATACATCTGTTGGTACCATCTTCCTCCCGTCCCTTATCCCCACCATCCCTACCACCCATGACTGCTGCATCTAGATCTTTGTCTAGGAGATTTTCAAGGGTGGATCAACATATCCTATCCTTCTGTGGTACCTGAAGAGTGATGTTAGGGCAGGGGGTCCTGCATTTGTGTGTGTGTGTGTGTGTGTGTGTGTGTCTGTCTGTCTGTCTGTCTGTGTGGCTTGAACTCAGGGCTTAGGCACTATCCTTAGCTTTTTTGCTCAAGACTCATCATGCTCTACCACTTAAGCCACAACTCTACTATCAACATCTTGGAAGCTAGACTCTATTATCTGTTTTCAATTTTGAAAATGGGGAAACTGAGTCTCAACCCAGTCTATCAGCAACAGACTTAAGATTGAACTCATATGTGTGGTTTTAGATTCCCCATGTCACCTCTAAATGAGAGCCTGTGACAAAGAAGTTAGGCCAGCGTAGGCTTTTCCTACAGCCATGGCAACCTCCAGGCATAGATCGGTCTGAAAATATTGCTGCATTTTGCAAAGCTGCTCTCCTGCCCACCCACCTCTGGACTTCCTTGGGATCCAGTTTTAGTTTCCTGCCTGCAGGAGGTCCATTCTGACTTCTGACAGTAAGTGACCCTCTGACTCACAGTTCTACTGCTGGGAAATGCCGCCAAAGCCACCGCCTGCCCCCTCCCCCCACCCTTTCCCTCATCCTTCCAGGCCACAGGGTGTCTAGTCTGGACAGCCTGAGCTGTGAGGCACTTGGGCTGCGAACTGAGGCTTCCTAGAAGTCAGGACATCGGGATGTCATCTATTCCAGGTGCTTCATCAGCATCCCCTTGAGTGGTAGGGAGCAGCAGGGCAGCCCGGTGTTTGCCCTATTCCTGGGCTCTGCTGCCTAGAAGGAACTTGCTTATTGAGCAGAGGCCACGTGGGAAAGAGGCTTAAACTGCAGCTTAGGGAGATTTGGGTTAGAAGGGTCAGAGGAAGCGTGGACAATCTCTGCTCTGTTCACATCTATCCAGTTTTAATGAGCCTTTGCTTCCTCTCTGGTTTGTTGTAACACCCTCTGCCTTCTCTCAGCTACCCTTTAATCCCCTCCTTTCTAAATTCTTAAGTTCTCAGGGTGAGCCACTGCATTGAATATGTAGACCTCAATACTCTGCAGATCTCTCTCTCTCTCTCTCTCTCTCTCTCTCTCTCTCTCTCTCAAACACACACACACACACACACACACACACACACACACATTGGTCCTACGCTTCTGATTGGACTAGAGTTAGAGCTTCAGCTCTTCTCTGGAGTCAAGCCCCCTTCCCCACCGTTAGCATCTTGGGGCCTCCATCATTTCTCTTAACAGAAGCCGTGGGCGTCTGGGCATATGGGAACCTTGGGGAAGTGTGGCCCCCTCACAGCCAGGAAGCTCCCACGCTACTAAAATTCTCCAGCAGCAACTTGGGACAGCCATCTGGTCCAGATCACTCTCAGAAATATCCCAGTTCTCTACAGCCACCATTTAGAAACCAATCAGAACACACAAGAGTTACCTGTAGGCCCTAGGAATGTCTCCACAGGTGATCTGAACTTGAGCCCTTCTCCTTTATATCACCTTCAGGGTTAGCACTGGGCATGGATAATTTGCAAAATCTATACAAGCATCAATCTAAAGTGTTGATGGAAGACAGAGTTCCAGACCTTGGGTCCTAACCTCCAGCCCCATACTAGCAGCTATGCTTGGGTCCAGGGGAAACAGCAGCCCATCCTCTGGTAGATGTTCAGTCACAGCCTCCAACGTCTGTCCTGAGGCAGAGCCCAGTTCTGCCTACCAGCAGGAACTCAGAACACCAGAGTGGGTCCACTAGGCTGCCAACCCAGGGGAATCTGAGTTCATGCACAGGCTCAGCTTTACTTCCTTTGTTATGGGAGAAGACAGACTCAGCCACAAAGGAAACCAGTTTGTTAAAAATAACAAGGAAGGCAGAGAACTGGTGTGGATTAACAATATCCATCAGTCTTTGGTTTCAAATGATAATTAGGGCTTAATTAATGCTCTATGTCATTTCAAGCAAGGGACTTTTTTTTTTTTTCTAACAAAGGCTTACTATATAGCTCAGACTGGTCTGAAACTCCCAGTCCTCCCTGTTTCCACTTGCAGAGTACTGGATTACAGATACATGCCACCATGCTGGGCTCTGTGTATCTGTTGGTACTGGGGCTTGAATTTGTGGTCTGAGTGCTTTCTGTTGACTTTTTTGCGTAAGGTCAGTCCTCTACCACTTGAGCCACATATCCACTTCCAGCTTTGGTGGTTAATTGGAGATAAAAGTCCTACAGACTTTCCTGCTCTGACTGGCTTTCAATTTCAATCCTCAGATCTCAGCCTTTTGAGTAGCTAGGATTAAGAGCATGAGCCACTGGTGCCTGATTCATGCCTGGCTTTATTTACCCTTCTACTTTGTGATGCTTTAGAGCCGAAGGAAATTCAGAATGCCACCAAATCCTACACTTAGAGCTCCAGGCTGCTCGTCTCACCCCTTTCCTTTCACGTGAGGAAATGGGAGCCCAAAGAGATGAAGAGACTCCTCTAAAGTTACACCAAACAGCAAGGTAGGTCCCCATCTTCTCAGAGTAGGACAGTTTCTATGACAACATAATAGGACAAAAAAAAAAAACAAAAAACTAAAGAAAAAATCTACTATTGAGCCTTTAATGAGTCCGGAGTTCAAGCAAAATAGCAAGACATCCCAGAGACTGAACTGTGGTCTTCCAAGTCACAGAGATCTGGGCTCAGCAACCAGCCCTGCAACTTCCTAGCCATGTATCTCTGGAGTGGTGATGTCACCATGACAGGCATGAGCTTCCCCACCTCAAAACCAGGATGAGTACAGTCCAGGGTCCAGTCCAATGATTGCCAGGTGTGGCTATGGGGAGCCTAGCACAAAACTCATGCCTAGTTCCTTTCTGTTTCCCTTGGATTCTCAATTCTTTCTCTACTAGGTTCCTGTCTCACTGGATTAGAAGTGTGTGTGAATAAAGCTGGTTAGGGGCAGGTTATAAAGAGGAGGTCTGCCTAACACAAGCAGTGAGATTCAGAGGTGGGTGGAAGGGCAAAGCCACGGGAGGTTATTCATCCTTAGCCAACTGCACAATGTCTTGCGAGGCAGGGTCAAGTCAGGATGGAGCTCTGGTGTGCAAAACCTCAGGATCCAGCTTCACTGGGGCCACCTGGAAAGGAATCCTGCATTCACCCAGTGACCACAGTGGCCGCAAGTGTTACATAAGTTTCCTCATGTAGTCTTCACAATAATCTATGAAGTAAACACTGTCACGGCCCTCACTTTGCAGAAGAGGAAATGGACTCAAAGGTCAGTAAGTGGCTGTGGTCTTCATTGGCTCTAGTCACATATTTCCAGCTGTCTACCTTCCAGCACAAGGCAAGTCTGCTTGTCCTCATTCTTGATGGTAAGCGGTGACATGTGTCACCTCTAAGTGAAACCTAAGAGCCACTCTCTCCCTTCGGGTGTAGGTCATTCACAGAGTGCAAATGAGGAATTGACCTTTGCCATGTCATGTCAGTGAACTTAAGTGCTGTTTGTTCCCAGGCTTCCTGGCAGAACCATAGCCCACAGCCCTGGGCTGTGAAGTTACTGAATGTTATAAGCATTTTCTAAGGCTCTACTTGCCTGTACATACATAGATAGATGCACAGGAAGCCTTTTTGGATCCTGGTATCCAGAGCTATTTGGAACCCCTCTATAGCTTTGCACACAGGGCCTCAAGCTTGCAGTCATACAGAATTCGTGTTCTACCACTTGAATCACACCTCCTGTTCTGCTTTTTCACTGGTTACTTCTAGATATGTGTCTAGTGGATTTGTCTGCCTGGGCTGGCTTTGAACACGGTTTGAGGATTACAAGCATGAGCCTCTGGTGCTGGTCACGTGAGGCTTTTTAACCCTTTGGGGGTGTAGGAGCTGCGCTCATCTGCTGGGTTTTGAGCTGCTCTGAAAAGTCGTGGGACTTTCTGAAGGCCTTCTCTGTGCCTGTCTCACCTGGCGAGGAATGGTTCCCATGCTGAGGGTCAGGGTCCCATCGCGTGAATCCCCCGCCCAGAGTACTCCTTCATAAAGTGGAGCCACCACAAAGGGTTAGAGCAACTGCTGGGAGATCCCAGAGGAAGCCTCCTCTGCATTGTGAGTGTGTCCTCTGAGCACATGCGGGACAACAACCACTGTTTCTGAACACTGAGGCATTGTGCCACACGCTTCGGCCCATGCCATAATGGACTGCCCTCAACAGCCCTGGGAAGTCAGAATGAGTCTCCCATCAAAACAAACCAGGACAGCAAGGGTTGCCTCAGGCCTTACTGTCAAATAGTGGTACCTTGCAAACTCAAGGGAGCCCATGGCCAATTTCATCCAGCATAGACAGATTTCCAGTGACAGAGAAGGCCATGTTTAGGCCTTGATAGCTGTGGAGCCAAGAAAGTACACAGAGCCTCTGGGAAGTCATCTGCTTCGGGTGTCCTTGCACGTACAATGACTTGGATGTGAGCAACCTGGCAGCCTTGCCCTGGCCTGAAGTAGAAATCACCCCACTATCCATCAACAGGAGAGTGGGACCCTGAAATAGATACCCATACAGTGAAGTACAACTCAGCGATCCACAGGAATGAACTACTGATATACAGTGCAGCATGGAAGAATCTCAAGGTTAGTTGTGCTGAGTGGCAAATGCAGACCGAAAAGAACACCTGCTGCAAAATTCCATGGATATATAAAAAACAAAATCTAGAAAAGGCAAACCGTAAAATTAGAAAGTGGGCAAAAGGAGGAGGGAGGCGGGGCAGTGGGTAGACGGGGGTGGGGTGAGGAAAGTTTTTTGAACGGTGCTATCTATTATCTTGATGGTGATGGCCCTGTTCTTGCTTATGTTCATCAAGGCTTATCAAATTATGTATATGCTTTGGGTGTAATTTACTATGTGTTCATTTTATCTCACTGAAGCTGCTTTTAGAAGGGTAAGTCGCTTCAGTTTCTGCCCAGATAGAAGTGAAGAGTGGTTCAGGGCATATCCTCGTTCATGCGGACAGGCCATCTGGAGAGCCTCCTCCGTGCACCCGGTGGCCTAGGGCTCACTGAGAAACCACTACCTGTTGCCAGGGGCCAGTGGCAGGGAAATGGAAATGAAAGAAATGAAGGTGGCAGGAACAGGGGTGGGGGGTTGGGAGAGGGGAAGGGTGCTGGAAGAATAGGCTGCAGGCCAGGCTGAGAGACAGGGAAAGAAAGAGACAAAGAAAGCCACAGGGGACAAGGGAGGAAGGGCACAGGAAATGTCACACCTAGTTAGTGGTGGCTGCAGACCTCCTAGCCAGGGCTCTAAAGAAGCTTCTTTGTCAATGCCACCCTTTCCTCTGATCGCGTTCCCTAGTACTGTCCCCTGCCCCCAAGCTATTGGTGTTCAGTCTCCAAGGATTCATCATTTCTTTGGATTTCAGTAGATATTTGCCCCAGCCAGACCCCAGAGAGCAAATTGCCAGCAAATGAACACTTCATACTTTAAAACCCAGAGGGGAAGGGAGAGTCCCACTAGGTTCACTGTGACAGTGCCAGCTCCCCAACAATGCAGCCAGGCTGAGGATGGGCAGGGGTGGCAGAGGAGGCCAGTACCCCAGGCAGTATGGGCTGTGTCTCCCGGGAGCAAGTCAAAGGCCCTTTGACTGTGAAGGTCCAGTTGGCCAAGTTCAGTGCATCTGTGTCATCCCGGGTTCCTTTACACTTGTTCTTGTAGACAGAAGGGACATGTTGCCTTGAGCAAAGTTTAAGGAATTAGCCAGGTCAAGCAAGCATGCAAACAGTATAAAAAGATCTTTCGCTCCCATCTCTTTAACTTTCAAAGTGAACTGGAGGACCCAAAATGAAGGCTGGGACTGGGTGGGGAAGAGACTTTTAGGTCATAACCCAAATTAGAAAGCCTAGAGGAAGAGGCCTAGACTCTGGCTCTCATCATCCCCACCCAGGCCGATAGGGTTCCCTGTGTCTGTGAAAGAGGAAGGGGCAAACCGTGGTGGAAGTTAAGCCCCAAGTCGTCAAAATGAGCCCCAAAGCCAGGTGCCCGTGGCTCATATCTGGTATTCTAGCTACTCAGGAGGCTGAGATCAGAGGATCACAGTTCAAGGGCAGCCAGGCAGGAAAGTCTGCAAAAGCTCCAGCAACAAGTGGCTACTGGGATATAGTACCAGCTCAGAGAGCAAACAAGCCCCGAGTTCAAGCCCAGATGTTGGCCAAAGGGAAAAACAAACAAAAAGAGTTTCTGCTCCTCTCTTCAGGGGAGACTGATAGCCAGGCCCAAAGACAACAGTAAAAAGAGGCCCATCAGTGCACAATCTGTGGAGTTCCCTCCAAGCCACCGGGTGCTATCTGAAAGCAGAGACTACAAGAGGGCCCCTGGACAGTGGGGGAAACCTTCCCTAGGGGCTGTAGGTGAAAATGATCAAATTGCCACTGTGTAGCTCAGAACCTATAGAATACTGGCAATTTCAAATGATCTAATTAATACATATTGACCAACTTTCTTCCATTCTTTTCTCCCTTCCTCTCTCCTTCCCTTCCTCTCTCCTTTCCTTTTTTGTTGAGAATGCAAAGTTGATACTCAGACTCTGTTCTTAAGAAACTCACAGTGTATAAGAGAAGATACACAACAAACCCCTAATTCAGATACAGTGTAATAAAAGTCATCTAGTGTTATAAATTTACTGTGGGGGGGGAGTCAGGAGATGGCTGAGGAGAACTATTGTTAGCACAGGTGGTTAGGTGCTGAGGAGCACATTCTGGGGGCTCAGGGAGCATGGCCTGGGAGCAGAGGGTGGGGCTCCCAAAACAACTTATTCAGTGGTCTCCGGCCAGGTTTGTAGAGGGTGAGGTAGGATGGGGGAGATTGTGCTGGGTCTTCACAGTAGTACAAGAAGTAAAGAGTTTAGGAATATTGTCCAGATTTCTATTCAGACCCCTGGTTTCACCATCTTGTGATCAAGTGACTTCACCTAATTCACTTCACTTTTCAGAACTTCAGTTTTCTCCTCTTATAAAAAAGCCAGGCTGGGAGTTTGGCCTAGTGGTAGAGTGCTTGCCTAACATTCATGAAGGAATCCGGGTTCAATTCCTTGGTACCACATACATAGAAAAAGCCAGAAGTGGTGCTGTGGCTCAAGTGGTAGAGCACTAGCCTTGAGAAGGCCCATGGACAGTGCTCAGGCCCTGAGTTCAAGCCCCAGAACTGGAGGAAAAAAAAAAAGGATTAATGCACCATACCTATATTGCAGACAGTGTTGCAAAGCAGGAATGTTAAGGCAGGGTTTGATGGGTGTTAGCTGCCATCCCTCCACAGGTGAAGAGGAAACTTTGGAGCAGAGGCATTAGAACAGAGAATGGATTGCCCTTTTGTTTCATGGCTGCCTTTCTGAAGCTTGCAGGAGGGGCCCTGGACTCTCTTCCTGGCTTGTCACTGGCTTGACACTGTGTGTCAGTGGCTCTTGATTCCTGGCTCAGCATTGTGGAGTGCCTTCTCCCTATTTTGCTTTACACTAACCTTCCACCCACACCACCTTCTTTTACCTCCTCTTCTTCCTCCTCCTCCTCTGACTTCTGCTCCTCTTCTTTCTCCTGCTGAAGGATATAGTACCTACCTAGCATATGCAAGGCCCTGAGGTCAAAAATGATATACAGCTGGGCACTGGTGGCTCACATGTAGAATTCTAGCTTTTCAGGAGGCTGAGATGTGAAGATCATGGTTCAAAGCTAGCGCAGGTGGGAAAAGTCCATAAGACTCTTATTTCCAATGAACCATCATAAAACCAGAAGTGGCACTGTAGCTCGAAGTGGTAGTGTTAGCCTTGAGCAAAAGAGCTCACAGACAGTGCCCAGGCTCTGAGTTCAAGTCGAAGGACCAAAAATACATAAATACATAAAATTTTAAAATCCCAGGAGCAGGCCCTTATGTGGCTCAGGGAGAGAAACAGGCATCTCTGGTCTGAGGATAGGCTGGGACTCCGTCTTTGACCTTCCTTGTGCCTTCCAAGTCCTGTGTACACTGGCTTGTGCATAGCACCCACTAGTGACATCCACGCCCCTTCTGGCAGCATCCCTACTCAGCAGCTGGTCCCCAAGTCTCCAAGGAACTGACACATAGTGCTTCTGGCCAGTGTTCCCAAGTGACAGGAGGTAACCCCACCTGTGCCCATGGCACCCAGGCTGTCAGGGGGCCCTGCTGAGAGGGGCATCTGTCTGATTTGCCCATTCCTCTCACTCTCTCCACTCCCCATCTCCACTTCGTTGGCTCTATTTGGGCAGCCTGGTAGAAGCTACCCACTTAGTCAGGAGAAATGGTCTTTCACACAGGCTGATGGTAACAAAAGAAACTGCCTGAAGTTTTAAAAGCCCAAGGACATAATAGGAAAGGGACCCAGAACCTGTGTCTACATCTCTGTCAGTTAGCCAGGGAGAAATAACATCAACTTGACAAACAAGAGTTAAAGAAATGGGGGCCCGGGAGTTTGGCCTAGCGGTTAAAGTGCTTGCCTAGCATGCACAAAGACCTGGGTTCGATTCCTCGGTATCCCACATACACAACCAAGCCGGAAGTGACAGGAGACTGCAACAAGCGACAGAGAGCGAAAGCAAGCAGAGCCCAACTGAGTGGTGGCCGGAGCGAGCAGGGCCGGAGCGTGCAGGAGCGAGCGGGGCCAGAGCCAGCGAGGCCGGAGCGAGCGGGGCCAGAGCCAGCAAGGCCGGAGCGAGCGGGGCCAGAGCGAGAAGGGGCCGGAGCGAGCAGAGCCAGGAGCAAGCGAGAGCTGGCCGGGCCGGAGCGAGCGGGGTCGGAGCGAGCGGGGCCAGAAAGAGAGAGAGAAGGGGGCAAAAAAAAAAAAATAGATCTTAATTAAGAGTTAAAGAAATGGAATTTGATACTAAACATCCTGGCACTGTCCTTGGGTTTTCTCAAGGCTAGAGCTCTACCACTTGAGCCTCAGCGCCACTGCTGGCTTTTTTCTATGTACGTGGTACAGAGGAATTGAACCTGGGTCTTTGTACTAGGCAAGCACTCTACCACTAGGCTAAACTCCCGGCCCCAGGTCACCTTTATAAACTACTCTTTTAAAGAATCCTACTAATGGTGCTGGTGCGGGGCGGGTGGTCCCTCCCTCTTAGCTCCGCAGGCTCCTCCCCTGTGGAGGGGGGGACATTAGGCAACATTAGGCCCATTCAGTAGAGGTAGTAGATAATTAGCTACCAACTCCCTTCACCTGGGACAGTCCCCTGGTGCTGAGCTGTCACCATGCAACCAGCAACATTCCCCTGCACTTTACAAGTCCTAGAGGTCACCTGAGGTGATCAGGCCATGACCAAACAAGAGAGCAGGACTCTCCCAATTCAGCGTTTTTCTCATGTGTCTTAGAGTGTGTGTGTGTGTGTGTGAAGGGGTCTGCCGGTCCCTTTTTTGGCATTAAACTTCTTCCTCTTTTCCCTGTATCTGGATGTCTGCGTACTTTTTGGCAAAGTCTTCATATTATCTCACACCTACAGCAGTTGAGGTACAGGCACATAAAGTTGCTGTGTGTGTGTGTGTGATTAATTGGAGATAAGATTCTCTTGGTGGCTCAGTTGGCTTGGAGCCTAAATCCTGAGATCTCAGCCTCTGGCATAGCTAGGATTACTGGCAGGAGCCCGGGGGCTACATTGCTCATTCTTATCTCCCACAGAGATGAGTCCATGAAATGAAAGCTGGTGAATGTGACTGCCCTGGGTGAGGTGCTCTCTTTGTGGGGAGTCTGAAGGCAGCTTCTCCACCCAGCTCCCCTAGGCGTGCATGTGTGGCCAAGGTGGCTGAGGTTACAGGGATGAGTGGGTGACACTGGGCACCAAGCCTGCCTGGGCAGAATCCATACCTCTTAGCTCCTTCCTGTATTTAACAAGCAGCTGCTGAGCCACCAATGGGTGGTGAGCCCTGGAAAGTGACTGTGACCAATGGCACAGCTGCAGCTTTTATGCAGCTCAGTGGCTGGCTGCAGGTAAATAGCAGTCACCTCCTAGCTTCAATCATTGCTGGAAAAAGATAGTGTGCTGAATCCTGGCCTGGCTATGGACTGAGTGGGAGTGTTCGGGGAAAGCTCTTCGCAGGATGTAATAGCGAAATGAGATTGATGGGGTCAGCTGAGGCAGTAGACTCAGGAAATCTCCCTGGAGAGCTGCAAGGAAGCTTCAAGTTGGAAAACTTGTGAGGTGGCAGGAAATTCAGGAGGTCCGGGACATGGTGGGGGAGGGGAGATGTAAACTAAGCCCTGGAGAAGTGAAGAATCTGAAAGGGAGGGAGGGGGCAGAGGGCAAGCTGTGTGAGTAGGAGACATGAGAGTAGAAACAAAAATAGAGACAAAATGGCAAAGGAAAAGGTGACATTGTCTAAAGAGAAATGTGCATATTATCTGATTAAAGAAACTGTAAGCTCTCTATATATCACCTGTATAATAACAATAAATATCTATTTATAAGAAAAAGAAGATGACCCATGTGAGAAGTTTGATTTTCAATAGTGGAAATGAGTGATCAGATGGATGGATAGATCATAGGTAGGTAGATGACAGATTATACATAGATAGAGTATGGAGAGATAGATGATAGGGCTGGGAGTTTGGCCTAGTGATAGAGTGTTTGCCTAGCATGCATGAAGCCCTGGGTTTGATTCCTTGGTACCACATATACACAAAAAGCCAGAAATGATGCTATGGCTCAAGTAGTAGAGTGCTAGCCTTGAGAAAGCTCAAGGACGGTGCCCAGACCCTGAGTCCCTGACTGGAGAGAGAGAAAGAAGGGGGGGAGGGAAGAAAGGAGGGGGAAAGGGAAGGAGGAGAGGGAGGGGGAAGGAGAGAGAAAGGGAGGTAGAGATAGGATGCTAGGTACATTGATAATAGATGGATAGATGCTAAGGTGGGTTTCTATACAAAGTGGTGTTGAGAACAAGATGGATATTTTAAATGTATGTTAAGCCCCTGGCTTGAAACCATACCTAGACTGACCCTCGGGAGGCACTTGGGAAACAGTGGCCATTGTCAGTCACCAGTTGTGGAACAGCCTAGCGGGGTCGTGGAGCCTGCAGATCTATGGAAACCCAGCTGTAAACCCGGCTCACCGAGGCCTCAGGGCTGTGTCAGCAGTGGACTCTGGCCAAAGAACCTACTCATAGCTTTAAGGAAGGTTGGCTGTGGTATGGCCAGCATGTGGTGGCCTTAGCTACTGGTTATTCCTCAGTGGGCCCGATCACAGACTTCCAGAAGAATCCCACTCTATACAAGCCCTTCCCTTCCTCATGAAGAAGGAAAATGCAGGTGGACCCTTCGTTCTTTGGCTAGGCTCTAAAGATGGAGGAGGGAAAAGGAATAGAGAGAGGGAAAAATAAAAAAGACAGAGGCTAGACTGGTATCACAGACTGGGGAGACTTTAATGTCTGCTGGTGGGTGTGGCCTTGTGACCATTTTTGAATGACATTAGAAGTTGCATCCAATCAGGCTTCTTGCTGGGGAGGGGCGGGGCCTATCCTGCCCCTCTATACTCTCAAAGCTTTTGGAGGTGGTTCCTGACCACGCTGCTGCCTCCAGCTGCCCAGAGGGAGAGAAGGGGATGTGTGGAGTGAGGCCTTCTCCACGACAGCACTCGGTAGCCACTTGGTCATGCCAGTTCTAGGCCATGGCCATTCTGAATAGACTTCATAGCCCTGGAGGAATAAGAGCCTCGTGGGAGCCCTGCTGCTGATGGAGGCTACCCAGAGAAGATTGGAGGCTCTGGCCTCCTTGAGCCCTGGCCATGCTCTCTGGTGACTCCCGTTCTTTCAGTAGTTCTGTGGCTGCCACCTCCACTTCCTCTGGTTCCATCTGGCAGGCATCTGCCAGGGCGTGGCCTGTTGCCATGACAAAGTTAGCATCGGCTGCCAAGGAGTCCAGGCCTCCTCGAATCAGAGCCTGTGGGAGGAGAGGAGGCTGGGTGAGCGCCTTCTGGGGACCCACCTTTTGGAGCCTGTCGTGGGGTCACCCTCTCAGTGCAGTGAGAGGAGCCCTGTCTCACCTCTTGGATCAGCAAGGCTGTTGCTGGAGCTGGGCATCCGAGGGCGCTGTCCTGAGGACTCCTGCTGTGCGGTGTTTCCAGAGACTCTACCGTGGGACTCTTCCTCTCTTCATGCCTGGAAGACTCTGCCCGGGGGTGCTATTCCAAATACACAAAAGCAAAGACCCCCCCCCAAACAAGGAGGCTGGAGCCCACAGATAAAGTTCATCCCAGGTCATCCAAGAGAGGCTCAGTTGAGACCCATGAAAAGGAGAGGAGCCAGGGACCTAGATCCTCTGTTCTGAAGGCACAGCTTGCCGCTTGGCCGCCCCCTGCCATGGCCCCACTCCTAGCTTGGGCAGGGATGGAGGGCAGGGTCTGTACGATGTTGCCCTCCCGCCTCTGTGCTGTTACCTGGCATGTGACCACAGGCGCCTGGCCTCTGAGCACTCCCCTTGAGGCCAGCTGTCCTTCCATTGTGTCCATTCGGAGTTTGCTGTGGGGTCCTGTGGCAAGGTGGTCAGGAATGAGTGGGGTGCCTGGAGCCCTGGGTCAGCTGTCTTACTTGGCCAGCCACAGAAGGTAGCTCAGAGGGTAGACATGTGTTAGGTCCCAGCCCACTGCAGGCTAGGCAGGGTGGCCCTGACCTGCTTTGCCTGGTTCTGTCCTTGTGGGTTCAGGAGTAAAACTCAGGGTGAAGTCTTTAGCTAAATGGTTCTTCAGGGTGTCCATATATGTTCATGAAAGTGTGTGTGTGTGTGTGTGTGTGTGTGTGAGAGAGAGAGGGGGGGGGAGATCATCACCCTTGGCTCCTAATACCCTTGGGGCTCCCACAGTAGCCCAGATCCAGGCACACAGTAATCTCAGACCCACTAGTGAATGACAGGGTCATCTGGGGAAGGGCCCTGGAGCCCAGCTGTCATGTATCTGGGAGTCTGGAGGAAGCAGCCTCAAGCTGGGCTCTGGAGAAGAAGGCCTCAGGTGGGGTGAGGAGAGTGTTCTGGCAAGCCGGTGGAAGGCCTGTGATAGAGCACCCACTCCCAATTCCCTGCTGGTACCCTTCTTGGCAGGATAATGGTGCTCCAGTTCTGGGCCCAGCAACGGCTTTAAGCAGCCCTTTCAGCCAGACTCCCGGGTTCCGAGGGAAGAGGGAGACCCTCCCTGCCCTTCTTTAGGAGAAGGACTGACTGACCCGGGGCCCTGTGGGGTTCACCGAAGCCTCCTCCTCCTCTGGCCGCAGGCGTCTCCATCTCTTCAGGGAACTCCTTTTCATAGTGGACACTGAAATGGAAGTGAGGCTGGTGAACCAGAGAGAAGGTTGTTGGTTCTCCACCATCCTGTTCCCTCTGAGGTTCTGTCACCCTCTTCCTTCTGGGCCTGGTGTAAAAATCTTGAGGGCTGAGGCTCCCAGATCTTTGCCTAGCCAGCCCTGGATGTGAAGCCAAACACGTGGCCGTCTCTATTTCTGTTCAGTGCTCCCTCTTCCCTTCCACATCCTCACAACCCTCAAGACCCTGGTTCTCATCAAGGAGCTTTTAAAATCAGCAGCAGTTGTGTCCCACCCCCAGACACTGGGGTTTCTGACAGCATTTATGTGTTTCTAGCAGTTAAGTCGCAGCTCGGTTCTGAGAGGTGGTCAGTGTCATCTCTCCTCTCAGGACATCTAATCTTTGCAATGATTTGGTCACGGTCACCACAGATATCTCCCAAATAACACTCTTCTCCATGTAGCACTCTGTGACCCAAAGACACATGCATTATTAAGCCTTGTGGCTTTGAATGGCCCCTCTGATTGGATGAGGTGTAGGCAGCCTGTCCCTAGGTAGTAGCTACTCAAGTGCCTTCTGTCTCCTTCTCTCCCAAAGAGATCTGCACTCAGCAGGCTATCTGTCTAGAAGAGAAGCTTTGCTGGGAGCCCACCCCTAGGATGTGGCGGCTCCTCCCTCATCCTGCTGCATTCATGACACTTAAGCAATCACAGATTATATTTAGCCTACAGCCTGTAGTTGGTGAGATGGGAAGTACCCAGTGCAGTGTACATCTCAGCTCCTAGGTCTTCTGTGGACCGTGGAATTGAAGACCCACTTAGCACGAGGCCAATGCTGACATGAGGCTGCCCCCTGCTGGCCAGTAGTGGCTCTGCACCCAAGCCTACCTCAAGATGCAGAATGGTCTCCAAGGGCACAAAGGCAAACAAAGACCATCTTGCAAATTTCAGTATGCCTCCTATCAATTTGGGGCGCTGGCGCCTGCTAAGTTGATCCCCATCAAGTCCTGTTCAAGCCCAATCCAAAGCCAGCAGTCACCTCTATTACCTGGGAAACAGCTGGTTGTTGCTATGGTTGCTGTTGCCATAGGCAATGTTGGCATTGGCATTGTTGGTATTGGCACGACCAAGAGGGTGGGTTCTCGGATCAGGAGGGAAGTCTTCCAAGAAGACAGGTGACTCTAGCTCCTCCATCTCTATCTCCGCAAACTGAAGGGGTCTTTGGTTGGCCATGACTGGGGGAAGGGAGTTGGTCCTTTCCATGAAGTTGTCCACTTGGCCAAAGAGACCTCCAGTCCTCTAGAGGCAAGGAGGACAGAGCTGTCACTCTGGGGCAATGGCATGGGAACAGGGGATTGGAGGTAAATCTCTAAGGCCAGGAGAGGAGAATCTCCTTCCTCCCTCAGCCAGCTCTCTGTTAGATGGCTTGAATGGGACGTACATAGGAAATGCACAGGAGACATGGACATACAGATAGGAAAAGATGTCTCTGTGGAGAAAGCACTGAATGGGGAGTCTTCTGAACCAAATTCTAGGCAATTTCCCAAACTTATGTTACATTGGAGATCACACATCCTATCTTCGGATCACCGTATCCTTATGGATAACACAGAAGGGTTTAGAGAGAGGATCTTCCAGCTTGAAAACGTAAGAAGTATTCCATGGAGTGAAAGATGAAGCCTTAGTGGATGCAGGTCCTTGGGTAAAAATGTGGACCTTGTTTGGGGCTGACAGGAAAGGGTGCATTCTGTCTGATGCTTTGGTGGAGTGGTTACTGACTCTGACTCCAGGAGTGGCAATGGTGGAGAGGGCAGGTGTCTTCAGCTCTTTTGTCCTCTCTCATGTGTCTGGGCTCCTGTCCCTCCACTGTTGCCAGTCGCCCTGCCTAGGCTACCAGCAGTGGTCCTGCCCCCACTCACCCGGAATATTCCTTCCTCCAGAGCGGCTTCCACCGCAGCCCTCTCCAGCTCCTCCTCTGCTGTCAGGTCTCCTGATATGGTGCGGTGGATCTCAGGGGCCGCCTCTTCCTCTATGGTCCGCAGTCCAGCCTGGGGGTGGTGAAGTGACCTGCTCGTGCCTCCAGTCCAGGAGTGGAGACTGGACTCCTGGCCCACTCATGTCTCATCCCTGCTCCTGGGGCTTTCCTGAAGCCTGTCCTCCCTTCTAGCCCATAGGTCTCACCGGGCTCTACCGGTCCCCTACCCTCACACACACCACAGTACTGCTCTGGTGTAACTTGTTTTCTTTTTTATGCCACTCCTGAGTCTTGGACTCAGAGTCTGGACACTGCTCCTAAGCTTCTTTTGCTTAAGTGCTCTACCATTTGAGCTACAGTTCCACTTCTGGCTTTTTTAGTAGTTTATTGGAGATAGTCTAACAGACTTGCCTACTTGGGCTGGCTTTGAACCATGTTCCTCAGCTCTTAGCCTCCTGAATAGCTAGGATTATAGGCGTAAGCCACCAGCTTCAAAAATCTGCCATCTAATTGTCCTCAAAGAGTTGTGTTTCTTTTTTCTTCTTTCTTTCTTTCTATCTTTGGGAGGAGATTTCATGCCCTACTTAGGCCTCTGGTGGAGAAATTGCTTTCTGTTATTTTCTCATTGTTTTGTTCATTGAGGGGATTGAATTCAGGCTTTCCTTCACATTCCTGAGGCAGGTGCTCTACCATTTGAGGCATTTGCTTTGATGGTTTCAAGGTCAGTCAGGTGTATGCTCAAAGGCCTGTTTATTTTCTGAATTTATAAGTTACGTGTGTTAAAGCGAACGTAAAAACCACTGTGATAAAGTGTGAAGTCCTAACATTTTAGATTAACTGTCAGAGAGGATCTGCTTTCTTCTGAGACTAATGCCTCTTCTTTGAGAAAACCCCCTATTCCTTGGCCTATCATCCAGAGAGGCAGACCTCTTGCTTCTTTTCTTGTGGACCATCCCGAATTCTCATCTCATTTCCTCCAGTTTCCCCGAGGACACCAGAGGATCTGGATCCTGGATCCATGGATCAGCAGGGGTGGGGGTGGGGGAGTGTTTATCCCTAGGAATGGGCCTAGATTGGGCTTACCTGGATCTGTACGGTGTCTTTCTTGGGCCGGTACCCGTAATATTCCTCCTGGCGCTTCATGAACTTCCGGAAGTGTTCCTGGATGAGGAAGGTGGCGTAGAACTTTCCCACAGTGACCTCATCATCTGCAGAGGGTCCAAGGAAGGAGGTCCTGATGTCTGTGGGGCCTGAACTCAGGGCCTGGGTGCTGTCCCTGAGCTCTTTTGCTCAAGGTGAATGCTCTACAACTTTGAGCCACAGCACTACTTTGGTTTTCTAGTGGGTAACTGGAGATGGATTTTCTTGCCCAGGCTGGCTTTGAACCTCAGTTCTCAGATCTCAGCCTCCTGAGTAGCTAGGATTATATGCATGAGCCACCAGCTAAAATCTGATTCTTCTGACTCTCAAGCATGTGTGTCAAGCATGATTATTGCTTCTTCCTCTTCCTATTTCTCCCAACTTTATCCTGTTTTACTAAAGTAAATCACTGCTAAACCTCAACCTTGTGAGACTCTCCTTTTTGTGAGGTCCCATGGTGGGTCTGAAGTTGCTGTACATTGTGTGACGGGAAGTTGAGGGACACACTTGTCTCTTCCTTTCTTGGACAGGGAGGATCTTATTAACACTCCAGTCCCCTTTCTGTATCTGCTGCAAGCCACACCCACCTCCAATGGGAGGGATGACCTGGTCCAGGAGCTTCATGCTGGTCCTCTTCCAGATCTTCTTGATGATGGCTCTCAGCTCCTCGTTGGCCTGCTCAAAGTTACCTGGGGCCCGGGAAAGGTAAGAGTGGTCCCCAAACCATCCAGGCCAAGCTGCCTGCACTTGATCCAGCCACTGAATTCTCCCTGAAGTCTCCCAAGAGCAAACATTGCTCAGGGTTCTTTTGTGGTGACTGCGATGCTGGGCACTGACTCTGGGATGAGGGCATCATTGTCCTCTAACATAAAGCTCAACCCGTGAGTCCTGCACTCACCCTCCACAGCCTTGGCTTCCATTGCCCAGAGTGATTAACTGTGAAGACTGGCAATGTTCTGCCTCTTCCCACAAACCTCCAATTCCTTTACATTCCCTTACAACCTGCCTTTCTGGTGCTTTAACATGTTCCTCTCTGCCTCCTGGTCTCCACCTTCTTGCCTTTCAAGGAGCCTGTCCATGGATCCTTGTAATGAGGCTGAGGCAGGGAGGCCCTGATTCTATCCTTATTCCTTCCCCTACTCCTGCCATGTCTGCCTTCCTGGTAGGAGAGGATCTTCAGACTTCGGGGAGTCAAGGGTAAACTTCAAGCAACCTGCCCAATACTGCTGAGCTCTACCTCTGCCCCCGCCCAGAGCCAACCCCAGGGAGCCCACCTCTGGTCCTCAGACATAGGTACAGAGTGTGGGCATGGGTTATCAGCAGCCTTGCTGAGCTGGGAGAGAATCCCCCAGCTTTCTCTGAACCCCTAGGGGCCTGGGGGCATGGTTTGGGCTCTTGATTCCAGGCTTTTGTTTTGAGAATCTGTCAGAAAGCATCCTCTGAGGGACGAGGGGGTGCTCGTGGGAAAGTGCTCACCTTCCGTCTTGATCTTGAGGGCCGTGCGCACCAGGGCGAAGAGCGTGGCGTTGAAGGTGACTGTCCCGTCGCTGTTCATGGGCATGTTCATGCCCACCAGGCGCTGTGTGGGGACAGGCAGTGGCTGAGACCATGCCGGCAGGTCACCTCACCTGCTGCGTGGCCTGGGAGGGGCTGGGAACTGAGGGCTGGGGTGCAGGCCAACTGGGAC